>NC_092812.1:5005000-5605000 GCF_040954645.1 Diabrotica undecimpunctata | reverse complement strand
CCAAATTGGTGACGGTTAACTACCTTTAAAACATTTAGGCTTTTTTCGCATTTATTTAAACAGTTATTAATATGTTTTTTCCATGTTAATTTGGTATTAAGTGTGACGCCGAGATAAGTATAATGTTTTTGGAGAGGTATACTTAGATTTTCAATTCTAATACTGAATGTATTCAGTAAGTGATGACGAGTAAACAACACCACACCGGATTTATTCGAAGTAAGTTCCAACCCTTGCTTAAGAAAATATTCTCTTGCACTGTACAAAATCCGTTTTATTGAATCAATACATACCCGATAAGAATTTTTAGAAGTGTAAAGACAGAAATCATTGGCGTATTGTAAAATATTAAAATTATTACCAATACCATGTATATCCACATGTGTTATTTTCTTGGAAAGTAAGTTTAAAATAACGCTATTATAAATGCACTCAAAATATCTAGAAATGGTGCTGCTAAATATTTATTATTTAAGTAGGACAATTGGATATCAGTAGTTAATTGTGAGTGCCAGACAGTCGATGGTTCCTTTATTTATCCAAAATCCTATCTGAGCTACCTGGAATATACCTTTGTTTTCACACCACCATTCCAGTCTCGTTTTCAAGATCCGTTCAAGTGTTTTTAGTAGAAATGACATCAGAGAAATAGGTTTTAAAGAAGTACGATCGTTTATTTTAGGTATAGGAATAACCAGACATTGCTTAAGGGAATCACAATTATCTCCTTTTAGTAAAATGTTGTTAAATATTTTGCATAGATAATCTATAGCAATTTCGGGAAGATCTGTTAACATAAATTAGTTTATACCGTCCATACCTGGAGATGTATTTTTTGAAATTTTAATGTTTGCTGTAAGTTTACTCAGAGTGATAGAAGTTAGTAAAAAGTGGGCATCGATATGGTTATCTGGTATATTTATTGGTAGATAACAGAGTCGTAATCAATTTTAGATAAAAGTTGGTTTACTGCTGATTCATCGTTAATGGTAATTTTTTTCTGAGACTGAATTTGATTTACCCTTTTCCAACTATCTGATTTGGAATAAGGATTAGCCTATTAAGAGAAGAGCAATACTGTACCCAGCTAGATTTAGCTTTTAAGCGGAAAGTACGTTAACACTTAGCCTCGTTTCTTTTATATTTATTAAAATTCAAATCAGTTGGATTAGATTTAAACTTTTCAAAAGAATTTTTCCTTAAAATTGAAGCAGCTAGGTACTCCTTATCCCATCACAGAGAAACTTTTACAGGTTTATTTGACTGTTTAATTGGTGTGCAAGATTTGTTCGCTACTGCGTTTGCAATAGAATCTAATAAGAATAAAATCATCTAGTTACTATTATTAATAACTGGCTTCAATGTAAACGCTTCCTCTATGGTAAGCCTGAATTGCTCCCTGCTTGATGTTAGTATTAGACATCGACCATTTAATTGTAGTTATAAACCTCGTATTTTCAATCTTAATATTATTGATAGACATTTGAATAGGAAAGTGATCGGATCCATATATATCTTGTATACCAGTCCAGTCAAAAGTTGAGCATAAATTGGAAGATAAAATGATGAGATCTACAGCAGACTTGGCATAACCTGAAGAAGTAGCCCTAGTAGCCGATCCATCGTTAACGATAATTAAATGAGGAAAAGAATCCAAGGTTTCCACTTATATATTGCACTCTGAAGAACATACATTTGATCCCCATAATCTGATACTTTTGCTTTTACTGGTCAGTATAAACTCAAAATCGTGTACTTTTTCTACTCAATACTAACGTTTACGCCACAAACTTTCAAGTTTTGGTTGAAATTATTTACAAATCAAATAGGTTCGTAATTGATGTTATTTAATATAAGTATAGCTACTAAGCCATACCCGTTAGCTCTACTTTTACTTACTATATTAAAGTTACTAAAACATACATTATCTGAGGGTTTGGAGCAAGTTTCCGACAAAACTGCTATATCAAAATGTTTTTCAAGAAGTAACTGATGTAAAGAATATTAGTAGAATGGCAGTCCATATATTTGGCCTAAGAGGTGAATGCAGTACCCTTTCACGTTTCTGTCCTGCTTTCAAATTTTTAACCCGTTTGCAAGATATTAGTCATGAGTTTGATTTATTAGCTATATCTATAACACAATACACTAATAGATAAAAACCAATACTATACTATAATAAGACATTCAAGATAAAAAACAATTAAAATCGTAAAAGTAACCTAATGATTGAAGACTTCAATTTTTTTAATTTTATTGTGTATTTATTCATTTTGGCTATTGGGATGTGAATGTGATAAGATTGACATTTACGTCATATAATGACAATCTAAAAAAAAATTTGGAGACTAATGAGTTAAATAATTGGAGGAAAAGGACAGTTAAAATATGATTTCACTTACAGTGCGTCTGTGTATCCTCTTATACGTATTTCGCCCTAAAAGGGCTCTTCAGAACGTCTATTCACAGTCGCTCTGAACGTTGCTATATCATAACGTAGCTGTTCTGAAAAGCCCTTTTAGGGCGAAATACGTATAAGCGGATACACAGACGCACTGTACGTGAAATCAAATCTTAACTTTATTTTTCCTTTTATTCCAATATACTCTGTACGGGTACTAGAAACCAAATTCGCTAGGGATTTTTGCTTAGTTGAGGAGATATATTGTGGAATGCAATTTTTAGATTCCCCATGTCTCTATTAACATCTTTATCAACGTCTGTTTTGCCTTGCAATTCTTAGAAGGCATAGATTAAAGCAAAAATCTGAATTTGGTTTCGAAAATTAGTTTACGGATTTTAGTTAAATAATTCTTCATTTGGACGATATTATGTCTATGTTACCTTTAAATATACTATAATAAAATATTGCTCCATACTGACATTTGTTTAAAATATTCAGTTGTGTACATATATAATGGATATATACAAAAATATCCTAAAAGGCAAAAGCTACATGCAAGAAAATATAAAGTTATTTTAGGAACAGCTTAGTAAGCGAGTCGTGTTTATCCAATAAACAGATTCCTAGCACCATGTAATTTACGGACAACTTTGACGCCTTCCATTCGGGCATCAAAAGATGTTTTATCGAGTGTCAGAATAACATTGCAACTCAAATTATCCACACTCCTCCTCTCTGTGATTACACCAAATATTTGGAGTAAAACCTTAATCATGTACGGCGACTGATAAAACTTGTGTGAAGCTGAGACACGTCAAACAACATGCTGGGCTACATTCTCTATGTGCTACACTTCAAACATTGTATAAATATCATGATTTAGGTTAGGTAAAGTATTTGTAACTAGCTGGATAAAATGCGCTAAAATGTTGGCAATCAACTGGTATAAATGTAAAACAAAAATTATAATATTATAATAATATATTTATTTGCATAACCAAAAAAATTATATGTAGTCACTGTAAATTACAAAACGTATAATCTAATATAAGTATTTAAATACAAATAATCACGAAATTAAAAAGACTATTCATGGTTTATTGGTATGGTTATCTACTGAAATATAGTTGAGTATCAGAAATGACACTAACTTCTGATTATAATTGAGTTTTAACGACAACACTGTTGCCAGGTTGTGATTATAGATAGTGTTTCAACTTTCATATTAATAATTCACGTACAGTCAAATAGCCTTAGAATATCGAATTTGTTAAAGTATCTCATAACATATGACAACGCTGACCAGTAGAAAAGAATAGTAGATATTCGAAAGTTAGATATATATATATATATATATATATATATATATATATATATATATATATATATAATATTCTTTTTTCTTACTCTTATATATATATATATATATATATATATATATATATATATATATATATATATATATATATATATATATCAATTAGTCTTAATGCTCATCTTACACTCAATAGGTTATCCGTTAAGTTGTTAAGTAAATATAAAACATGTATATTTACTAAAAAAACTGTATTTAGCAAACTTATGTTTTGTGTATATTTGAAACAAAATTTTCTGTAGCTTATTTAGCTTTTAAAAGTTAGAATCTTATCTAGAAAACGTCTACACCCTTTCCTCCACCCACTTCTAAACCAACTCGCCAACACGCACTAGTCAAGTGTGGCATTTTATTGGCTTAAAACCTCAAAGTTATTTTCCATGAAAGACGAAACTACTAAACGACTCTCAGTTTTCACAGTTGCATATTACTCCATACAATGTTAGAATTCTTATATCAGACCAGAAGATAGGAACTGGAGAAAGAGCGGAAAAACATAAAATGGGACATCATTGACCTCAGTGAAATAAGACAAAAAGGACAAGCTCAAATTACTCTTAAGTTTCATTTTAGAGGTGAAGAAGACACTTCAAATAGTGGAGTAGGCTCCATTATACATAGAAAGAACACACAAAATATAGTTGAAATTATCAGCAAAAGCCCCAGAATTGTATATCTCATCTTCAAACTAAATGCAAGATATAACTTTAAGGTAATCCAAACATATGCTTCAACAACTATCCACTCGGATGAAGAAATTTTATGAGGAACTAGAAACAGCGTAACATGCCACACCAGCATAATTACACAATAATTATGAGCGACTTTAATGCGAAAATGGGGTTTAAACAAGACGATGCAGTACTAGCAATGGGTAAGTATTTCGATGGTGAAAGAAACGTACGAGGGCAAAGCTGACGCAAAAATGCGGCTCCAACTATACAACAATGAAGAAATTAAATAAAAATATTCACCGGTCAATCCGAAAAGACGTAAGAGAAAACAATACAAGAGATATAACTAAAATAATTCAAGAAAACAAATGTTTCAAAGTTTTGAGGGGAAATACGAACAACATAGGCAACAAAAATATATACAAAATAAAAAACAAAGATGGAAACAATACTACTGATAGAACCAAAATCGATCGACGAAAGGCAAGATTAGCCCCTGCCTCAAATCACAAACCAGGGATCAGAATTAATGCTAGAAATAACTCCATACGAAATAGAAACGGCACTTTTAGAAATGAAAAATAACAAATCCCCTAGCGATGATGGAGTAATGATCGAAGCGGTCAAACTAGATAGAAATAAGATTATCCAGGCTTTGGAAAAGCTTTTCACCCAATGCATTTACCAAAGAAAAACTCTTTTTCAATAGAATAATGCAGTTCTTATTTTATTACACAAGCGAGGAGACATAACAGATTAAAAAAACTACCGTCCTATCAGTTTGCTTTGACACATATTCAAACTTTTCAGAAAAATGATCAAAAAAAGACTGGACTTTTATCAGCCTAGAGAATAAGCTGGCTTTATATCGGGATACAGCACTAATGACCACTTACTAGTGATAAAGAACCTAGAGAAGTCTGCAGAATACAATAAACCATTGGCACTGATATTTTTCGACTACGAGAAAGCATTTGATACCATAAGTCATCAGAAAATTAAAAGCATTCACAGAATGCCGAATAGACCATCGCTACACTAATATAATCAGATGTATCTACCAAAATGCCACAGCTAGCGTAAGACTATCTGAACAAGAAACAAATAAATTCTGTATACAGCGAGGAGTACGGCAAGAAGACACAAGTCCCTACAAAACTATTCGCGACACTTTAAGAACATACTTGTAAGAAGACACATCTGAACGAGCATAGTATCAACATAAATGGAGAGAATCTCAATCATTTGAGATTTGTAGATGACATCGTACTTATAGCCGATCGTATGGATGATGCAATACTAATGTTTGAAGAATTATATCACGCTTCCTTGGAAATCGGATTAAAGATTAATATGAACAAGACGAAAATAATGACTAATCTGGTGCTATATCGAAATCTTGTTGTTTATGGAAGCGATATTGTGCAGACTACATCGTATAAGTACCTCGTCTGTTCTACAAGACATAATGCCATAATGTCATCGGCATTAGTGGCAATCTGTATTGATTTATTTGTTAGATTTCCTCTTCCTATATTCAGCTACCTTATCACATATTCAAGAGTTAGGTTAAATAGTGTCGGTGCCAACCCGTCTCCTTGTTTTAATCCGTTGACTATTGAAAAATTCTTAGCAAGCTCATTTTGTACTCTGACAGATGCTGTTGATGAGTCCATGGTTGCTTTTACTAGCCAGATGTATTTTTGGGGGATCTTAAGGCTATGCAATATTTGATATATTTTTTGTCTATTAATTGAGTCGTAGGCCTGGTTGAAATCTATCAAATTATACCATTCGAAATAGTCATTACCAATATTCGCTGTGGTTAATTTTGGGTAATACCACTGTAATTGTCCTCATAAATGTTTGAATGAGTTTTTATTTAAATATTGAGTTTTCTTAAGCCATTTACTATTTTTTTTTATTTACAAAAAAAACCCGCTTTAACCTAATAAGGTTATCAGCGGAACGGTAACAATTAATTACACTTTACTTGTTAAACTACAATCCTTTAAAAACAGAAGTAGTTTATCAATAATGTTATTTGAGTTTAAAATGTCTTTAAGATTGTTTGGTAGATAGTATTTAATTCTATGGATATTAAAATTTTCGCACTTTTCCACTAGCACATGTTTTACTGTAAGGGGTCTATTTACTATTTTGTAATGTAATATCATTCCATAAATTACGACTGCTACCTAAAGAAAATAATGCTACAGGTTCACTGTCCACAGACCACATATTATGGTCTGTGGACTAAAAGCACTACCAGTTCACAGACCATATGTGGTCTGTTCGTCGATACAATTTTCAAGTTATTTATAAAAGTGTACGTGTAGTGGGGAAAATATCCTTTATTAGATGTGGACTTGATAGACCATATCCCATATATTATAAATACTGTTGGGACAAAGAGAAAAAGTGTGTAATGTTATCGTAATTGGTATAAAATGTAATATCGAAACTAAACACCTACATTTTATTTATTTTTTTTATTTAAAGAAATAAAGTTGCATCCACCCAAAGGTTATTAGCGACAATCCTGTAACATTTGTAATAATATTAAATTTAACATTTGTAATAATCAATCATTGTAACAATTAATTACAATTTGTGAACAATAAAACATTTGTAACAATTAATTAAGTTAAATTTTGTGTAACATATTTATACATTTTAAGTAACCTGATAAATTGTTCGGAACTAAACTTTTGTTGAGGAGTGCTTTCAGGTTATTTGGCAAATTTTAAGACTGTCTTTGATTTACATATTTAGGACAGTCTATCAAGAAGTGCTTTATACTGTCTACTGTATTGCATGTTTCGTATTTTGGAGGTTCATTATTTGAGAAGAGATATGCATGAGTATACCTGCAGTGTCCAAGTCGTAGATGTGTAATAATAGCTTGGCATCTTTTACTTCTGGCTGTGGACTTCCATGAAAAAATATCACTTTTGATGGTTCTGAGTTTCGAACTAGAGTCATTCCACTCCAGATTCCACGCACTTAACACCTTATTTTTGAAATAAACTTTTAGATCGCCTGCGATACTCCGACACTGTGTTTATGATGTGTCACTGGTGATAGCGTTACGCGCACTAGTATCTGCTTCTTCATTCCCTTCTATGCCTATATGAGATGGTGTCCATAGAAAGTGAACTCTTGAAAATTTTCTTGAGCTTTCAATAATTCGGCCCTGATAATTTTCTCAATGGGGTGTTTAGGGTATACATTTTGCATAGCTTTGACTGCGCTGAGAGAGTCAGAAAGGCCTAGACAACAAGGGATGTTTTTAATTAATGTTGGCTTAACTGAGATGTGTCACTTTCCGCTTCCGATGCCTTACTGCTAATATAGTTATGGATTTTTTCATTATGGACGTGAATTTACGTTTTATGGATCTTTCCTTTAAATGAGGATAAACTTGACTGAGCATATGGGACAAAGCTGATAGGTCTGTGGTATATTCTTTAATTGTGGTTATAGGATCTGCTGACCCCGTGATATTCATTAGGAGCATGTTAAGTTGATCAACGTTTAGAGGGAAAGGTAGAGGGTGATTTTCTATGAAGTTTTTAGCAGGGTCAAGTAAGAGAGAAAATGAGCATTCAGAAGTGCTTGCTGAACTAATTTTAGCTTTTTTAGATTTTGCTTGGACTTTAGGTGGTGGAAAAATGTTACATTCTTTTGAAGATGGATCTGCTTCAGGTGAAATAATTTCATTAAAGTTTCTTTTTGATTAATTAATTATGTCACTGTCCTTATTTGATGAGTCTACTTTGTTACTTTGTTCGGTATCTCCGGGATATTAGAAATAGACATTTGTTCACACTGAGAAGGGTTTGTGCCATTGGATGCTTGCAAGGATATATTTGTTGCGCTGGATACCGATGCTTCGTTGTTTTGGTTGGGGTTTAGTTGAGCTAGTGGCTCGGAGCACTGTGAAGCGATGTGTCTTGGCTTCTTGCATCTAAAGCAAACTAAACTGTCTTGAGAAATGAATATTCTATATGTCGTGTTGTCAAAAACAAGAGTAAATGACACTGGTAGTGTTAGATTGTGGGGACTGATATAGATTTGTCTTCGAAAACTAAGGATGTGATTGTACTCAGGCATGGAAGAACTTATTTTAAGGAAGGTCATGGGGGAGACAGGAACTATGCAGATTTTTTGTAACTCACTGATTAGCAAGTCGTGCGGTATTGAAGGACATACGCCGGAGAGCACAAGTCGTTCCGCTGGTGTAACTAACCTTCTTGCTCTGACAATTTCACCTTGTATTTCTATTTGACCATGATTATTCATAAAATCGTCCACTATTTGTTTGTTGGATAAATACATACATATGCGATTATTAGATAATATAGAAGAGAAGATTATATTTTTCGGTTGAATTATATTTCCAAGTGGGAGAAGTTAGTCTTGAAGTTTGGTGTTTTCTAAGGCACTAAAGATAATTGCTTGGGACTTTAATGGAAATTGCACTCTCGAAGCTGCCGAAGAGTATGACTGTGATGTTTTTATTTGATTTTGATAGTCTTGTATTGTAGAACTGTTGTATGATTCCATGTTTGAATTCATTTCGATAAACGTTTGCGAAAAGTAAGTCCGACTCTGTACAACTGCTAAAACAGGTATATCGGTCTTTACTAAAAGCGGTTTTTTGCTGGTAACACTGGATTTGTTTATTGACAACAATAACAAATAATTGCAATTTGCTGACTTTAATACTAATTTAACTGGATATTATGTAAGGAGTTTGTACACTTACAGTTTATTTCAATATATCACTAAGATTCACAATTTATAACTTACATTAAACTTTGTTAATGTTAAAAATATTCGGAGCCCATATTGAATACAACATTATAATTATTGATGCAGAACCGAACTTCCTACATTTTATTGTGTTTTCACTTTTAGCGAACTAAATAATGGATATGTAAGATAAAATAATATAAAATGTAATGAGAAGTAAATATTTATTGAAAAAGAAAAAGTATCGAAAAACAAGTTACATGTTCAATGTACTTTTTGGAAACATTGTAAACAATAGGATTAGGTATATTTTACAGATGTTGCATATTTGTGAAACTTTTTTAGCTTTATTAGTGGCAGCTGCTGATGTTTCTCCTTTTTGATGAAATTCATTATAGCATCCGGCACACCTAGGTCTAGTAATTTTTCCATCTTTTCTATCCACGGGTTTAAGAAAATGCTGTACTTGTGACATGGACGGCGTAGGTATGACAGGTGTCTGGACAACGTTTATACCCAAAAGAATTTTCACAATACTCATTTGGGCCTGCAATATTGTACATTTATTTTGCTGGTTCAATTTATTGAACAAATAAACTGTATTTACGATACCCACTCCAAACAGAATATGGACAGAAACTTTTTTGTACCAGGTCAAGTCTTGCGAATTGGTGAATAGTAGCTAGCCAATTCATCAGAAAGATCAATACCTTTTTTTCGATCATTGTATTCCAATATCATATTAGGCTTTGAAGGCGAATTTCGACCTATACTCATCGTTTATTCATCTGCGTGACAAGTAGATATCATAAGGACGCCTCCCTTGTCCTTCCATTTTAGGATCGCCACCTTATTTTTTGTGCAGCAAAAAATCTTTTTTTCTTGTTCAATCTCAGTTTCTTGTTTTTGACAAATAAAAGTTTTTTACGATTTTTCTCAATGTCTCACAAAGATCAGTTTTGCATTGAAGAAAGTATTCAGCTAATGAAATATCGGTATACCAATTATCTGTAACAATCATTTTCTTTTAAATAATCTTTTTATTTCCAAACATATCCATCATCAGTTGTGGCTTTGTAAATATTTAATCCATACTTGTGAGTTTTGTTTGGAATATACTGCCGAATCAGCGGGCGCCACTGAAAAAAAACGATGGATTCATCCACAACAACGTAATCTTTTGGCCAAAGAAACTTTCTGCAGTGTCTCATTACACTGTCTATAACTGGTTGGATTTTTTACAAGCGATTATTGGTAGCATTCTAATGTAGGGAATCTGATTATACCAGTCAGCAAGTAAATGCCCAAAAATGTTTCCATTTCTTTCTGATTTACCGGTTTCCAGCGATTCAACCGATCTCCAGAAATATTTGCAATAAGTTGTTCAGCGTATAGTTTGGTTTGTTCTATCGCCAACTCAAAGAAATCATCATCAACTAAAAGACGAAATATTGCAAACATCTGCATTTTCTGAAATGTTTTTAGTATGTATATAATTTTGTGTTACTAAAAATTTGACGATCTAACGGCTGAATGTCGTAATTCCATCCATTTTTCTCATCATGTTCTTTCATTTGACGCTCCATTGTTGGTATCATGTAGTGTTGCCCAAAATCGGTCTTGGTCTTGTTCTTGCGTTTTTGCAAGACCAAGACCAAGACCAAGACCGCCTAATTTTACCACGACCAAGACCAAGACTGACCATGCAAGATTTAAGCAAGAACAAGACTAAGCCTGCGAGACTCTTGCGTCTTGCAGTTAGGACTGAGTGTGGTTTTAGCGAGTATAGTAGTTCGGGTATATGCTTAAGGACTGTATGAGACGCAAAAAAAATATGTAATAAAAATTTGAAAAACTAAACTTATGCGCATTACAAACAATACCATAAACATACATACCGAATCAAAATATTCATTAAAAAAATATATTTGACAGGTGCTCAGAGGTCATAATTACAATGTAAAAATAAAATATTTTGTACATTCTTTTCCAGCAGACGACTTCTTCGCTCTGAAATTAATTGTCCACATTTTGAGAATAGCCGCCCTCTAATCATAAAAATAATCTTCTTGCATTGCGACGCCGACAGTAATATCGTATCGATATTTTTTAAAATATGTCACCCTAGCTAATAAAAAATATAATTGTTACGGACACCCACTTAATAATTCAATTTTTTTCCCATTATAATTTAGTCAGAAGGAATATAAATAAACAAATCTTATCGGCCTAGGACTATAAATTGTTTCTGCTTAGTGTGCGATGAGATCATTCGCTTAAACAAAATTTGCTGAAAGAGCGCGGCTAATATTCAAAAGTAACGAGACAAATTAATACCAGATAATATCGCCTACCGTGTAAACAAAATACCGAAGTATAAGTTACTTTTTTCATCACTTAACTTCATTCCCAATTGAGCTTTTCTTCGAGTCTAATGTAATAATTGTTTTTCATCTAATCCTTGTTGTTTCCGGAGTGACAAGTTTTCAATTTGACATGAGGGACAAAGATTCAAATAGTTCTAGTCGGAGTAGTGACCGTGGGAGTTATAGATCTAAAAGACCTAAAAGCAAATTTGATAAGTTTTTTGAAATAATTCATGCATTACAAATTATTTTGTGTAAATTGTACCTGCATAGAAAGGTTGAAATGAGAATGATCAATAGAAACAAGTCAGATTTAAGGAAGCATCTAATATCTTTTCAAAAAAAAGGAATTACAAAATTTTTCTTCGTGAAAAACCAAAATTCGGTGGAGATGTCACAAGCTTTTTAATAACCGCTAGAGTGGACATATAAAAAATATACTTATTACCTTATTACTAATTACATAATATTATGCACCTACTACTTTATTTTGGTAAATTAATGTATTTAATAAGTAGGATCGCCTTATTTTAAAATAACTTCTTTTGATTACCATTACTTTTTTAACTATTCTTTATTTTTTCAAGTTAGTTTTTTATATAAAAGTAGAGATAAGATTGGTAAAAACATTTATTTTGCTTTAATAAGTGGATTATAGTTTGCTATCTTATCACCTAATAAATATGTGCCCTTGATACATGTATGTGGATTTTTTGCCCATCATGTCCATCAATCCCTTTCTAGGCAGATAATGTTCTTTAACATACAGGCATGCTTATGTCATTAATTTGTTTTTTTTTGTTCTAACCATGTTTTAGCACATGTAAGCTTGGTAAAGGCAAACATTTATTAAGAAACAGATTGACTTCCGTGGGGCCTGGTAGATAGCTGAGTTAGTTAGAGCATAGACACGGATCGCTTAGATCGTGGCTTCAAACCCTACCCGGTGTCAGTTGTTTAGAAATTTATTAATTTGGTTAGTCTTTATTATAGCTATGTTTATTCAAGCTTAAAATGTACTTACTCTGTTACGTTGCTCTAAGATCTAAAGTAACGTTTAATAAATATCAATAGGCTAATGAATAACTGCAAGACTTGCAAGACTCTTGCTGCAAGACCAAGACCAAGACCAGGAGAGCAATACCAAGACCAAGACCAAGACTGTCTAAGTCTCGTCTTGTTCTTGCATTTGGGCAACACTAGTATCATGCCAGTTCTTAGAGCTGTATTTACTTCAATATCTCTGTGGTCGTCAGAATCGGAATCATCCATACGTTGTTCAATCGCCTGCTGAACGTTCATGTTTTCATTCATTACCTCATTATCTCGTAGACTTGAACGGTCAGGTGACAAATCGTCATGAATAAAATCGGGATCTGCTACACTGTCATCATCGTCAAAATCGCTACGATCGTCGATTACATTTTCTTCATCCGACGAATTTGACTGACTATATTATTCGTTATCATTCTCTTTTAGCATTCTCCGTAACTCTTTTCCATATTGCCTCGTCTCTTATTATTGCTACAACAATTTCAATTTACAAAAGCACAAAAAATACAAACACGTCTGTTTTGTTTTGATTTTCGACTAATGTCATAAACGTCATTTGTCAATCAAGTAGCTAATTTCACGTATTTTGTTGTCTTAGAACATAAAGAAGACCTAAGTTTATCGTAGCTAATAAGTTGTCTATGCCATTTCATATTTGATATAGGGAAAAATTGATAAAATGAGGAAAGTACGACAAGTGGATTCACGAGACAACTTTTGGTCATTTTTATTCTATAGAGTTCAAAGTTCATATGTGGTATGCTTTAACACAAATATCTTTTAATTACATATTTATATATTTTACATTATTTATTTATTTATAGCCAGAAGATTTCAATTTTTACAAAAACATAACTGGACTTATGAACAATTTCCACTCTAAAACCTGGACAGTGAACCTGTTAAAATTTGTTTTAGAATGTTTGCCCCTGAAAGAGGTATAGAAAAATTTTCTAATTTGTAAAATGATTTATTTGTTAATAAAGAAATAAATACATTTTTGCGTCTGCAACCGAAACGCTAACTATACAATAATTGTGCCTATGCCGCATGTTGGCGCTTGAAACTTGTAGTCCAGGGTTAATTTTTTGATATAAATGCAAAACATTAACTTCAAGAGTTTTATTAAACGAATTAATACGGCAGCCCTGTATACTTTATTTTAATTAATATAGCGTTTAAAAGTTAAGCATGTTTCGATATTTCGCCATAATTCGGTTTCCATTGTGTAAAATTTCAGGGAACGGTTGCCTGAATTGAATATAATTCTCAAATTTCTAAGTCGTTTTATATTATGAATGGTTTTATACTTATGAAACAAGGAAAGCGTAAACAATAGTCAATGTTCCAAAGAAACTATTGGGCCCCTGTTTACAACAAACCACTTTTTGAGCCATTCATCAGATTAAATCTGATAAGTTTCTTAGAGCAGGTGCATAAGCCGAAACTTTTCAAACTAAAACTTGTTTGTAGAATTCCATTAGTTAGAAACAATTACTTCTCATTCTGTTTTATTTATAATGCCAATTTGTGCAAGGACTGCTAAATTTAGCCAAAAGTATATAGTTTTTTGGCTCTTTTATTTCCACCTCCGACTTGAAAAGTTCAGCGAATGTACGGAACCTGTCTCCATAAATTTTAACTCTCTATGTGTATGTGGGTCCATTACGAAATTAAGCACAATAAAGCCACCCAGAAATATAAATTTTATACCTACTTATGGATGTTTTTCTTTCAACAGATATTTTAAGATACAATATAACAAACAGAATAACTAAATTATTAAATTTAAAGAAAACATTCTGTATTACCTTCTTTTTGTGGTTCCATAACCAATTTGGGCGTAGGTCGCTATTCTGCAGCTATCTGAGTTGTATATCATTAACTGTATACAGGTATTATACAGGGCCTGCAGTTTAACTTAAAATTTAAATAGGTGTAGTAATAAATTATAAGATCTCTTATGACCCAAGACTGGGTTTTAAAAAAGAACAATAATTCGTTTCCGAGCAGTCTCTGATACTATCTATAAAATCATTAAACTTATATTTCTTGTGAAAATTAAGGCATTTAAATTATATCGTATTAAAAAATATATACATATTGTAGTAAGATAGTGCTCAATAAGTAAAATTATTCTACCCAGATGTGGGAGAATAACAATAAGATGCTACTAGATAAGATGCTTGAGCTAAGTACTCCTGAAGTTAGTGTTAGTGAATGAGATATACATAGATTCAATAGATTCAGGAATTAACACCAGTAATTCTCCTTCTACAGAGGAAATATATATTTTTTTAATATTAACTCTAACAATTACAAGTTCCAACATGCTTGTGTTTGTCTTGAAAAGACCAATGACCCGAATATAAGCCGTTTGCATCCAATGGTTATGGGGTTATATTTTAGATCAAAACTAAATAACATAAAAGATAATAAAAGTGTAACCAGCAACAGGGTAACAGATTAATTGCCAAAAGTTTTTTCAATAAACTCAAATTTTTGCTTGTGTTCACCGAATTGGCTATACAGCAATTATTATTTAGTAATTAAATTAGTGGGAAGTTAACTGTGGTTCAAATCAAGAGGTATAACCTGTATTTATATTACAGATCCCTATACTACGTTTTGACTTAATCCGCAGGCAAAATAATAATGTTATAGCAGAAATCTGCGTTACCAAAAACCGTTTTTTTTAATTAAAAAAAAAAGCCATAGAGACTATAACCAATATTTTCTAGCATACAGTGAAGTGAATAAAGAAGAATGAGCACGAGCAGGCGTAGGTATACTTGTCCATAAAAAATTTAAAGACAACATTAATAACTGCCGTTATATCCCCGAAAGAATAATACATATGAAAATCACAATGGACTACCAACAACTAAATGTCATATCCATCTATAGACCCGAGGACTGCAAACCTAAGGAGGAACGAGAGGGATTCTACGAACAGTTGCAAACCATCCTGGATGAAATAGTTCATGAAGAGCCCTTAATTCTTATGGGTGACTTCAATGCACGAATCGAAAATGAAATAGTTCCAGGAGTAAAACAAAGATTTGATTTAATAAAAACCATGTCAGCGCAAATGGAGAACTCAGGGCTAATATCTGTGCTTTTAACGAACTGAGAATCAATAATACATTTTTCGACCATAAGCTCCAGTATAAATATACATTTGAAGGGGTATAAATCTATGATTGATTTTATAGTCACTAATGGAAAAATTCACCCAAAGCTAATTCTAGATATCCGAACTTTAAACTCAGCAGATGCTGGGAGTGAACACCAACTAGTACTAGCAAAGATAAGAATGAAAATAACACCAAAACATTTTCTACAGGAAATCACCGAGGAAAAATTTATTGTATAATCACTGTGGACCGACTCTACAAGAGAAATGTACCAAAGGAGGCTAGCACAGAAGATACAGCTAAAACAAATAGACGACATCGAAGATATAAACGCGAGCTGGGAGAAAATTAAAAACAACATTGAAAAAGCAGCAACAGAAGCTTTAGGAAAACAAAAAGTCATACTGAACAAAAGAAACAACAACAATACATTATGGTTCAGAAAAAAAAAATAAAATAAAACTGTAAAGAGAAAGAAGAGGCCTACACGAAGTACAAAGCATCAAATACCCCAGAATCCCGAGACACCTATAGAAGAATACGAAATGAAACACAGCAGTTGGTAAGAAGAACAAAAAATGACACTGGGAACAGTTTATAAAAAGGATGGAAAGCGACTTCCACGGTACACAAGAACAAATACGGAGATTCATAAGAAACCAACGAAAAGAAATGGCAGAATTGAAGGAATGCAATAGCATACCAGCAAAAGAATAGGAAAGATACCTGACGGAACTGTTTAAAGCAAAGAAAAATTATAATCAACACAATAACGTACCTGAGTTAAGACACGAAATAGAAATCAGTTTTCAGGAAGTAAAAATAGCCATAAATTCACTCAAAAATAGAAAGTCACCAGGACCCGACGGCATAACCATTGAGCTTCTAAAACACGGAGGAGAAAGTATAAGCCTAAACATGACAAAACTTATACAAAAACTAATATTGCACTGCAGGATACCAGATGCATGGAGAAACAGCATTATGATACCAATGTTCAAGAAAGGAGATAAAGAAGACCCCAACAATTACAGAGGTATAAATCTACTGAACACCGCACTTAAGCTTACCACAAAAGTCTTAACCAACAAAATCAATAAATTTTATCACACAAACAACAAGGATTCAGATCCGGAAGATCCTGCGTAGACGCCGTATTTGCACTAAGACAAATCACAGAAAAGGCCAACGAGTAAAATAAACCAGCATATCTATATTTTATAGACCTGACAAAGGCTTTCGATCGCATCTAAGTCGAAGACGTCTTACACCTACTATATAAAAGAAACATACCAATCAATATTATACAAACCATCGAAAACATCTACTTCCATATTCGAATACAGGCAAAGGTAAATGGAAAACTAACACAGTGTATACAAGTACAAAGCGGAGTCAGGCAGGGTGACGCGTTAAGCCCACTTATCTTTAATATAATAATGGACGACATAATACAAGCAGTACCTAAAGGTCATGGCTACAGAATGGGGAACAAAGAAATCCAAATATTATGTTAAGCAAACGACGCCGCATTAATCGCCGAGACAGAAGACGAACTCCAAAGATTAACACACATCTTCAATAAAACAGACAAGAAATACAATATGTTAATATCAGCAGAAAAAAACAAATATATGACATCTAAATACCCACTACAATGTAAAATCGAAATTGATGGAATGATAATAAAGCAGGAATCAAGATTTAGATATCCGGGAATATATCTAACTAGTTACGGAGATGTTGAAGAAGAAGTACGACAACAAAGCTTAAAAGCAAGTAAAGCGGCGGGAGCTTTTAATGACACAATCTGGAAGAAAAAACACCTAAGACAAGACACAAAAACAAGAATCTATAAAGAAATAATTAGACCCATCTTAACATACACGGCGGAGACAAGACCTGACACATCTAAAACGAGACGACTACTAGAAACAACACAGACGAAAATACTCTGACGAATATCAGGTAAAAGTCTGTTGGATAGGGAGAGAAGAGAAAACATAAGAAGAGAAGAAAAAACGGAAACAGGAGTGGAACGAACACATCAGTAGAGTGGCAAAGGATAGGATAGTACGAATAGCACGAGATAAGTTACCAAATGGACGAAGAAGTATTGGCAGACCAAGAAAAAGATGGTGCGACAATTTAAACAATTTAGGAGGCTAATATTTAAGAAGAAACGTTTACAACGTGCCTAGGGAAGGGTTAAATGTATAAAAAACAGTTTATTAGCAAAAAATGATTTTTTTCACTTTTTAAGATTGTTTCAAAATAACAAAGCAAAATCAGCTGTACGTTTTCATGGATTTTTCATCAATTACCCTTCAGATAGCTTTTTGGGACCTACAAATGTCTGAATAAGATTTTACCTAAAATTAATGATTTTTTACAGATATACTGGTGTATCAGTTTTAATGCGGCAAGTTTTTCTCGAAGTAAGCAGTTAAATTAATAAATTATAAATTATCCAGGTGTTTTCAGAATAAATATTGTGAAATGTGTGAGCGGAAATAAAGAAAAAGACAATATTTTTCTCAGCCTACAACACCAAGTGAGGCAATTCCTGCCAAACAAAATAAAGTGCTGTTCAACGAGTATCAACCAAAGAGCCAAAATAAGTAAGAGCTATACAATGCTGGGCTTCATAAAAAAAAACAGAAAATTATCAACCAAAAGCAACAACAAAAAATGAAGAAATTTTTTTCACTAATATATTGTTATATAACACATATCTTAATCAATTACACACTCAATAATATGCTCTGACTACAGCACAATATGTTTCCCTTCCTCGTCACTGTCTATTTCCAATCACAATTGGAATTTGACCTCAATATTCATTGCAGGAAACGAATTAGCCACTGGTATTTACTGAATAATTAGGATAATTTGCTTATTATCATCAAAGTAATAGAATAGCTTAACATTTAGTTCGCCACGTTTCCGGTTACAGTAAAATGTCATAACCTGTCAATACTGCGAAACCAGTGGTACTATTTCCCATCGAGACAGTGCCTTGCTTATACTTTACTGTTCTCGGAAAATTATATTAAAAAAAATATGTTTATATGAAAACAGCATATTATTTTGTAATATGGAAAGTCACTAATACAAAATACAAATTAAAAACAGCCTACAAAACGGAAAATGCAAATTAACTTGTGAAGATTGCCAACATGTTTATATCGGTAAAAGAGAAACAATTTTGAAAATCTACATAGAATTAAAGAAATAATTAGAAGAAAAAAATCTAGTCGAAATAATCAATATTCCCAAAGCAAGCATACATTTAATAAGAACATTGAATTTCCTTGCATATCTAGTCAAAATTATATAAAGTGATTTATTATAGGCTAAAAATATGTCAATAATTCATTTAAAAGTATTAAACAGATCAATATTGAAATATGTTAGAACATTTAAAAAATTGTCTCCATCTTTTTACTCCCAATACCTATAGATATGTTTCCACGTCCTCTAGAAATCTTACACCTTGTCTTTTTGACAAAATTTTTATTCGTAATATATGCCACATCCATCTCAAACTCAAAATTAAAGCGTTTTTTCTCTAATAAATTGTCACGTGTGGTTCCATATATCGTGCTTATGACTTTTCTTTCGTTTAAGTTTTCAGTAGATTCTTATATTTTCGAGTATCCAATTCTTTAAGCCACGTTCTTAGGAGAGTTTTTTACATTTTGGTATTTGTACTTCTCGAGATATTCCGTGATTTTATAGGCTATTAATTATGTTCAAAAAATAGGACTAAAAGGAACTAAAACGTTAAAGGGGTTTAATTATTTTATATGGTAAACGGACCCCCAAATATACAAAAACCTCGAAGAGCTACCATTTAAAGGGGTGCGTTTTTGAGAAAACGGTGAATTTTTCCCGTATGCACTAGGGTGCATCTAAGTGGATTCTGTGCAGGTTTCGTACATATGTATATATATATATATATATATATATATATATATATATATATATATATATATATATATATATAGATATATATATATATATATATATATATATATATATATATATATATATATATATATAAAATTGTCTATTAAAATGTTATAGAAAAGAATAGAAATATGCTTTATTGTCACTGAAAATTGTACGATTTTATGGACAAAGCTTACAAAAAGTCAAAAAAATAAAAATAACAATTAGAATTTACTAAAATTACATAAATCGTCAATATAACAAAATAAAAGATAATAAAATACCCAATCCATTGCAAAATTTCACTATACATATTTCGAATTACGTAATAAAACCTTACAAACTAGTTTAAGAATAAATTTAAGCCACGGCATGTGAATACCTAAATATATTTAAAAATACTTTGTTGCTTATACCTGAACGTACTGTAATTTCTTAGTTATTTGTTAAGAAACTGTTCCACTGAATAATATGGTCTTTCAGATAGATAGGCTTCTATCAATTTGCGGAACTTAAGGAAAGGGAGATGGTTGTACAGATTTTTTGCCGAATATAACATAGATTTCTTTACTAACTCAGTAAACAGAATCGATAAATACAGACCAAAGCTTGAATTTCTGGTGGAATAGTCATGATTAGGTCTTGCTGGAAAAACATGTAGGTGTTTACGAATTAAGCAAACATTTTCTAGAATATATAGAGAGGGAAGAGTTAAAATCCCGTGATTTTTGAAGTTGTTTCTGCAATATGTTATTTTACTTAGACCAAAAAGATATCGTATTGCTCTTTTTTGTAATTTAAAAATAACATCAGATTGGGCAGCTGTATTAGAACCCCAAAAAGGAGGCCATATCGAAGATGAGACTCGAACAAAGAAAATATGTTATTTTGGAAGATGCTAAATTGATTTCCTTTGAAACAGATCTTATTACAAAGCAGGCTGAGGCTAGTTTCTTACTTAACAAATCGATATGAAGGGACCATTTAAGGTTGTCTATAAAATTATCAAGAAATTTTACAGAAACAACAATACTGATCTGGCTGTTATTAAGAACAAGGGTTGACTAGCTTTTTTATAGGATAATGCTACTGTCTTATCCACGTTAAAAGAGAGTAAATTAAAGTCGGACCAGGTTTTTATTTTAAATAGATTAGAAGTTATAATTGCATGAAGAGTTTCAATATTAGAGTTCCTCCAGGTAATACTCGTATCATCAGCAAACAGAAAATTTTTTTCATCGATTTTTAAATTAGTCATTTATAAAGATAAGGAAAAGTAGATGACCCAGTACTGAACCTTGTGGTACTCCACATACAATGCTTTTATGACTAGAGTCATTATCATTTTTGCTCTAACTAGATCTTTCCTATTCGTCAAGTAAGATTGGAACCAATTCAAAGAAATACCTCGAATTCCGTAGAAATTTAGATTTTTTATCAAAATATCGTGATTTACACAATCAAAAGCTTTGGCATAGTCACAAAAAACAGCGGCAGTATAAAGATTATTGTTTAGTACTTGATAGACCTCCTGTAATACAGAAAACATAGCATCGCTGGTACATTTATTAGATAAAAAGCCAAACTGACTGTGATAAAATATTCTTTTTAACGAGAAAGGACATAAGTCGGGCTTTTATAACTCTCTCAATAATTTTCGATATGACCGGTAGTAGCGGATAGACACTCTTTACGATCCCGGTAAAGACAGGTCTGCTTCAGGGATGCGCCCCTGCCCACGCGAGCTCGGCTTTTTCTCCTAATCCTCTTCCGGGAGAGAAACGGATCCTAAGCCCTAAATCCTACCCACCAACCCAGACCTACCCAAATCCTTCCCTTCCCTCCTCAACCCGCACTGGACCAGCGTGAGGAGATAACGGTCCAAACCTTCAAGTCAATGTACAGGACAAAAAAGAAAAGGCCCCCAGTGCCCAGCACTTCCCAGAGACTTAATCACGGCAGCGATCAAACAACTAACGGAAGGGGGGGTGCTAAGAATCCCTGGGTAAGACCCGGCTGCCACAAGATGACAATTTGGCTATGCTCCTACAATATTCGAACACTGACGGACGACAATAGATTCCCAGAAATAGAAAGTGAACTAAAGGATATAAAATGGGATATCCTTGGTATATGCGAGACCAGAAGAAAAAGTGATGAGTATATAATACTAAAAAATGGCATACATTTTATGCATAAAGGTGGCGAATACACGGGAGTGGTATTCTTGGTAAAACAAAGCCTCACACAGTGTATCGAAGAATTCAAGCCCATATCAGACAGAGTAGCATATCTCATCATCAGGATTAATAAAAGAACCACTCTGAAAGTGATCCAAGTGTACGCTCCGACCAAAAGCCACGACGATGAAGAAGTAGAAATATTTTATGATGAAATAGGAACAGCTATAGATACAAATAAAGCAAATTACGAAATACTGTTAGGAGATTTTAATGCTAAATTGGGCAAAAAAGAGAAAGATTACGAACATTTAATTGGTAACTATGGCTACGGAAAAAGAAACGATAGAGGAGAAATGCTTCTCAGTTTCATGAATGAACATAATATGTACTCAATGAACTCCTTTTTCAATAAAAAACCAAGCAGAAAATGGACATGGATGAGCCCCGATAAAAAGACAAAGAATGAAATAGATTATATCCTAACGAAGAATAGAAACCTAGTAGAAGACGTATCAGTATTAAATCAGTTTGACCTAGGAAGCGATCATAGACTAATAAGAACAAAAGTAATAATTAACAAAAAACTAGAAAGAAAAAGAATACATGAAAAAAGATACAAATGGACATCTGAAGAAATCAAAAATAGTGAATTTAATAAAAAGAGAGCGCATGCATTAAATCAAGTTAGCATGCAGCAGATAAACTCCAATGATATTGATGATTTGAATAACCTTATTACCGAAACAGTGAATAAAAGCCTTCTGCAACTGAAAAAACCAAAAACAACATACAATGAATTAGACAAAGAAATATTACAACAAATAAAAAGAAGGAAGATCTTAAATAAATCTAACAAAAGGGGAACCGACGAATATAGAGTTCTTAATAGGCAGATTAGAAAAGCAATCAGACAACAAAAAAGAAAAGAAAACGAAAAATTAATAACAACAACTATTGAAAAAATAAGAGTATGAAATCACAACTAGAGAAAACATACTGACACGAATAGAAGAATTTTACACAGAACTTTACAGAACACATCAACAAGATGATGAGATGAGACCAGCACGGAAATTAATAAAAAATGTTGGATCAGAAATAATGCCAAAAGTAACAATTTCAGAGGTAACTACAGCATTGGAAAATATGAAGAGAAATAAAGCTGCAGGAGAAGATAATATTACCACAGATATGATATTAGAAGGAGGTAAGGAACTAATTGCAATTGTAACTAAGCTTGTGGACAGTTGTTTACATCAGGGCAAAGTCCCTAAGAGCTGGAACAACTCTAAAGTAATCTTATTACACAAGAAAGGTGATAGTCGAAAATTGGAAAACTACAGACCCATCAGCCTACTGTCACACCTGTTTAAAATACTCACCAAAGTCATAACTACTCGACTAACAAGGAAATTAGACGAATACCAACCATATGAACAGGCAGGTTTTAGAAAAGGCTATTCAACTTCCGATTACCTGTTAACCACAAAAATATTAATAGAAAAATGTAACGAATACAAGTTTCCAGTTTTCCTAGCATTTGTAGACTACGACAAACCTTTCGATACCATAGAACACACGGCCGTAATAAACGCAATGCAAAATTGTAGAATAGACAGCAGATATATTAACTTAATAAAAGAAACTATGAACCAAGCTACAGCTACCTACTACCTAAATGAAAATGAACACACGAACCCTGTACCATTAAACAGGGGAGTCAAACAGGGAGATACTTTATCACCCAAACTGTTCACCTTAGTTTTGGAGGACGTTTTTAAAAACCTAAATTGGAAATACAAGGGAAAAAACATCAATGGCCGCTACCTCAGTAATCTACGATTTGCAGATGACATAATCCTAATAGCTACTGACCTACAAGAAATGCAAACCATGCTTTTAGAACTACATACCGAATCTTCTAAAATAGGACTGAAAATGAATTTAAACAAAACAAAAGTCATGCACTCCGAAGACACCGTGACAATAATAAACGATAAAGTTATAGAAAAAGTTGAAGAATATATATACTTAGGACAAAAAATTATACTAAATAGGGAAATTCAAACTGAAGAAATAAAAAGAAGAAGAAAGTTAGCTTGGGCAGCATTCGGTAAACTGAACTATATATTCAGAAATCAACAAATTCAATTACATCTTAGATCTAAAGTTTTTGATGCATGCATTATTCCGATATTAACTTATGCGGCACAAACATGGACAATCACAAAAAAGAATATGAATATACTTAGAGTCACTCAACACGCGATGGAAAGAGCAATGCTAGGTATATCACTTAAGGACAAGAAAACACATGGATAAGACAGAAAACCAAAGTCACCGATGTGGTGCAAAAATCATTAAAGTTGAAATGGTAATACGCTGGACATGTAGCTAGGAGCGATCTAAACAAATGGCACAGATCAATTTTAACCTGGAGACCATACCAACACAAAAGACCCAGAGGCAGACCTCCTATGAGATGGACAGATGATCTGAGGACTGCCGGGAAAAATTGGCTACAAGTAGCGTAAAATAAAAAACAATGGTAAGGAAGACTTGAACAGGCTTATGTTCAGATGTGGACGTGAATGGCTAGACGAAGAAGAAGAAGAAGAAGGACCGGTAGTAAGGCAGTAGGTCTATAGTTACAGATATTAGATTTTTCACCTTATGAAGAGGAATAATAATGGCTGTCTTTAGGCACTCTGGAAATATATCTTTTTCAAAGGAATCGTTAATTAGCAAGACCAGGACTTCCAAAACATTATTTGTGAGATTAAGGAAAATTTTTATGGATAGTCCATTAGTACTACAGAAAGATTTGCATTTGATACTACTGATTATTTGGATTAGTTCAGATTTATCAACAGGTCTTATAAAGAATAAATTCGAGACCTTTTTTGAATTGAGAAGATAGGAAATAGGATCTTGCTGTGGCAAAATAGCTGACGTTATAATTTTACTCACATTAACAAAGTTTTTACTTAGATTTTCAGGGTTTGGAAGAGAAAATTATTGAGCTGTGTTTGTTTTATTTCGAAGATCGTTGATTATGGACCAAATTTCGAGGACCAATATGATAATTGAGGCAACTAAACGCGTAGTAATATGATTAAAAAACAATAATTTATATATAAGAACCAATATATAAGAAAACTGATAAATTGCCAAATAGAAATACAATTTAATGTGGCATATAAGTCTTCTCTAGTGTACTATGAAGAAAATTGTCTGTATATAAATAGTTAAGTATCAATGTAAACATAGTCTTGGTAGAGGTACCGTATATCTTTTTTGTGCGTTATGCAATGGGAAGGTATTTGGAGAATGGGGTAGACCTGCTCATGTTGTTTACAGATTCTCATAAAGCATTAGATTTCATTTCAAGAAATAAATTGAAGTCTACAATAGCCTCTCAATCAAGAAACATTAAGAATGAAAAAACGCTGAAGTTATAAAGTGATGTTAGACAGTAAAATATTATTTATAACAATTTTTTTTATTTTAAACAGCTCATGTTTTCATAAAAACTAGTAAAACAGAAGGAGTGCATCACAGACAAAGTCAAAAACTATGGGAAAGAAATGGTTAGTTGACTAATATTCATGGTAAATTAATGGATAAAAAGCTAATAAAATCCGGAGTAGTGGCAATAATAAAACTATGCAAAATGGCAACCAAAGACAAAAAATTTTAAACAGTTTCTTCACTATTCCACTTTTTTTATTTTCAAGTTTTCGAACGAATGATACTCAAACGAATCGATACCAGGACAAGCTAAATTTAGAATTGACAATTCTTACTGTGGTCAAATACGAAACCTTAAGAAGCTTATCAAAAATATGTTTGAGAGAAATAAAATAAAAAGCGTGGCTTGTTAGTAACGAAATATTGTTAAAGCTGTTAGTAACCAAATATAGCCAGTAAAAGTTTACAATATGCGCCCGTAGATCATATTATTAATATGCTTGTTACACACCTTTCAATATCGACGGCTCTACGTTAATTTGCAATACAATAAAATTCTCTAGATGAAACAAAAGCATTGTATATTTTGGAAAAGTGTATGAGTACCCATCTTTTATATCTATACAAACGATTTACTGAGCAATCCTTAAATAAGGTAAATTAATCATTATGTCGAATATAAGACCTTGGCTGTCCAGGAAAAATATTTTAAATATTTGGAAAAGAAATTATCGGCTGCATTAAAAGAGTTAAGAGTACTATAGTAGTAATTTTCGAAAAACAAAAAAACTTCAAAAACTTAACTTACTTAGGATTACTAGTTACGTCTGATAAGAACTTTGCGAAGGAAGTGAAATACCAAATATTCGTTGCCCATAAGTGTTACCATAGCTTAATTAGGTAACTAAGATCGGATAATGTCGCAAGAATACAAAATGTCAATATTTACTTGCTTCGATGTTTAAACTTTACATCCTGGCTATAGTATTTCATGAACGGATTATAGTAGACAATACTATATAATTAATGGATTCGACCGTTACTTGATGGAAAATCATTTTCTGTAACAATAAAACACTGAAAACTTTGTTTTCAAAACTACAACTACCAACAACGATACAACGAACAAACAATTAATAAAATTTTAAATCAAAAATGACACAAGAAAGCCGTGAAATTAGTATTTTCACCACCAGAGAAAAAACCCAGTACCTTCTGCTCGATTAAATATACAGGCAAAATATCAACAAAAATAGCCAAACACATAAAAAAGAAAGAAATAACACCAGCTTTCAGAACAAATAACGATTTAGGCAAATATATTAAAAACAACAAGAGCCAAAATAAAAAGCACTTGCACAGTGGTGTATACAAACTTAAATGTAGCGACTGTCCAAAAACTTACATCGGTCAAACTAGTAGAAATTTTAATAAACGAATAGAAGAACATAAAAGGGCTTTCAATAATAGAAAAACAGATTTTACATACGCACTTCAACTTCTAGATCATATTCATTTTTTTAATGACGAATTTCAAATTCTTCGCATTCAAAATAAAGGCCTTAAACTATCCTTGTTAGAATCTATGAAAATTAACAAATTCAAAAACACAGATATAATTTTGAATAACCAACTTGAAACAGTTCTCCCCTCCTCAACCTATTTCATTAAAGACTATAAAGTGTAAACGCATGCCAAAAATAGATCACTTGAGAAAGGCAATCAGCCGAAAGAGCTACAGTGTTAAGATTTTATAATAAATGTTGTCGAAGTTTTAAAAACAAAGTTTTCAGTGTTTTGTTGTTACGCTATATAATAATCTTTATTTTAATATATATTTTGATTGGTACACAGATCGGTGCAGTCACCTATATTTGCTTACCTGTTTACACCTGCTTGCCCGTTAGCCATGAACGTAAACACGTAGGCAATACTTTATAGACATATTTTATAATGTTTTAAACTTTTAGTTTCAATAAAATTTGATTGGTAAACAAATGGGTAAAACTTTCTAAAAAATAGTAATTAATATTTTTTTTTAATTAAGAATAGCTATGAACATATTTTGATGGGCAATATACAGGGTGTTTCAAAAAAAGGTAACCCCGTCTCTAGGGTAGGTAAAAAACTGAAAAATAATTGGGGTTTGCTTAGTAAAAAATTTTTGTAACGACATCTGTTTTCAAGATACAGGGCGTTGAAGAAAAAAAATTTTACGCATTTTTTACGATTTTGCCGAAACTACTGGCAACATTGTAATGAAATTTTATACGAATATGTTTTGGAGGCTGATACATCCCATGAATTTGTTTTTATATCTGATTCTCATAGAGGGCGATAGTTACACAGATCGTACTAAGTATTAGTCAATATAACTTTTTTAAGAGTATAATTATTAATCAAAATTTCAAGTAAACTTAAACATCATTCAATTTTACACGAAAAAGGTACTCTTGGTAAAACTCGATACTGTGTACCGTTTTCGGAATATTTTGATTTGAAAATTATGAAGTAATAATTGATGCTGGTAGTAATGATAAAGTTCTAATAGGTATACCTCTATTTTCTCCAAGTGTGCCTTGGAAATTTGACATTTATTGATTGTTATGACGATAAATCAAAAATAATTAGAGTTTTGAAACCTTGTTATTTATAAAATCAAATCAAAATGTATTCAAATGATGAATACACTGACATGTTATTAACCTTAGGCGAATGTTTAGGATGTTCTAGTGCAGCTGTGACACGTTATGCAGAAAAGTTTCCTAGAAGAAACTTACCAAGTAAAAAAACATTTAGAGCCGTTGAACGACGTAGTAGAGAAACTGGGAATGTGAGACCAAATAAAATAAATTCTGGTAGACCAAGAACAAGACAAATTAATAAAGAAAATAATATTTTAAATTTACTTGATCAAGATCCAACAGTTAGCGTAAGGAATATAGCAAGACAATTAAATACTTATTCTTCAAGTACTTGGCGGATACTGAAAGAACAGCAATTACATCCTTATCATTACAGACAAGTCCAAGAGCTCTTGCCAGATGATCTACCGGTTAGAGTGGATTTTTGTGAAACATTGCAACAAAGGACAGCCCACAATCCAATTTTTTTAAAATGCATTCTTTTTACGGACGAGGCCACCTTTACGCGACAAGGTATGTTTAACTCCCATAATGCACACTACTGGTGTGATGAGAATCCACGAGTCAAAAGGGTATCACATTACCAACACTCATTTAAAGTTAATGTATGGGCAGCACCTTTAGGTAACAAATTAATAGGTTATCATATTCTACCTGGAAATTTAAATGGTGATATGTATCTTGATTTTTTAAACAATTCCTTATTCGAGATATTAGAAGATTTAACGCTAAACGAGCAAAGATCTTTATTTTTTATGCACGATGGAACTCCACCACACTTTGATAGAAGGTGTCGTAATTAGTTGAGTAATCATTTTCCGAATCGATGGATTGGTAGAGGTGCAGAAGCTCCGATTCATTGGCCTCCTCGGTCATGCGATTTTAACCCTTTGGACTACGCAGTTTGGACGTATATTAAGGAAAAAGTCTATGCTACAGAGGTAAATTCTCGCCAAGAATTGGAAGAAAGAATTTAACGTCAATTTAATGACATCATAGCTGATCCCCTACCGTTTAGAAGGTTAATGGAATCTTTAGAAAAAAGAATAGACTTGTGTATTCGCGAAAACGGAGGGAATTTTGAACACTTTATGTAATTGAATTTTATTTTATGTTCTTAGTCATTAATTTAATTTTCTTCTTGTGAGTTTTGTTTAATTACTAACTATTTTATACCAGCATCAATTATTACTTCATATTAATTAATATTTAAATGGGAATAAGCCACAATTTATTGCGTCGCAAATTCCTCGGCAGAATGTAGTAGGATCTGGTTACCCATATTGAAAGAGGAAGTTATTAAAAGGAAAATACCACTATTGGTAAGTCAGTAACATATAGAGAATACATCATTTATATTTTTTAAATAACAAACATATAAAATCGGAATTTGGTATTTATTAAAGGTAAACTAAATGCAAGATCAAATACTTACCATGTCGGGATAGTATTATGAGGTTTTTTCCTGGTTTTTCCCTCATAATTTACTATGGAATCACTAACGGGAGAATTTTACTGTCATCATGGCATGTATTTGTCTTTTTAAAGACGAATTACATGTTATGATTTTTTCTGACGGATATTCTCACGTTAAAGTTGATTTCATGTAATCGAATGAACTATCTTATAAGTAAAGTCGTCCCAGGAACGCAACTCAACAATATTGGCAATATCATTTTAAAGTCGTCTACTTTAAAATGTATAATGTATGTCTGAATTGTCAATATAGATGAGTCAGATAAAATTAAATTATTAGAAGAATTTTTCACTAAGTAACAAAAACAAAATTTGTTTAATTTACTAATGTTTGTATTTTGAGAACGATTTCCGAAGTGGAAATTGAAACGTCAATAAATGTATTTTAACCTTTAATTGTGGCTTATTCCCATTTAAATATTAATTAATTTAAAATGCCACAAGAAAATAGCTTCAGAACAATATTACTTCATAATTTTCAAATCAAAATATTTCGAAAACGGTACACAGTATCGAGTTTTACCAAGAGTACCTTTTTCGTGTAAAATTGAATGATGTTTAAGTTAACTTGAAATTTTGATTAATAATTACACTCTTAAAAAAGTTATATTGACTAATACTTAGTACGATCCGTGTAACTAGCGCCCTCTATGAGAATCAGATATAAAAACAAATTCATGGGATGTATCAGCTTCCAAAACATATTCGTATAAAATTTCATTACAATGTTGCCAGTAGTTTCGGCAAAATCGTAAAAAATGCGTAAAATTTTTTTTTTCTTCAACGCCCTGTATCTTGAAATCGGATGGCGTTACAAAAATTTTTTAATAAGCAAACCCCAATTATTTTTCAGTTTTTTACCTACTCTAGAGACGGGTTACCTTTTTTGAAACACCCTGTAAATGCAATACGTATTTGTCTAGGTATGAAATTTGATAAAAAAAATTATTCATTCGGTAAACAAATGGGTGAAGGTCGATCTAGATTCGGATCTAAGACTATACGACTATAGACTATACAAAGTTATGTGTCTTTAAAAGTTATATACAGTTTTATTTCTGCTCTACATGTAAAATATATAGGACCCCTGACGCACTTGTTTAATTTTTGTTTCATTGTTGTTGTCATAATGGCTATACTAGATATAAATGTTTATGCATACATTAATCAATATAATTTAATCAACACAAGTCTAAATCTATTTCAGTTTGATAGATATTTTATGAGAATTGTAATTGTCCGATGAACAGATTTCTGCAGCCATGTCATTTGGATAATATTTTAGGGCTTTGGAATATATATGTATTGAAAGATATATCGGTTGATTAAATGTCGATTTAACCCAAATTATGCATGTGTTACATGTAATACGTAAAATATCCTTGTTAGATTATATTGTATACAAGAAATGATAAAACCTATTTTGAAATTAATATGGTTTGCCTTAAAGTGTTTGAGTATATTTTGCAGTGAATTTTCAAATTTATAACATAAAAATCTTCCAATGACAATACTTTCATTGTAGAAGTTGTTTAATTCAAGCAAAACAGTTTACTTTACGCACCAACAAGAAGCGTTACTGACTGTCTTGATAATGGCAAGTGCGACCTTGCCGAAACGTCGTCAAAATAATGGTATAAATGGTAATAATAATAATGGTAATAAAAAACAAAGAAAAACTGAATAAAAGCACTATTGTTTATTTATTTATTTTTTGTTGATTTTTTTATTTTGACCGATAGCTTCATTTAGATGTTATTTAAAGATCTTTCAAGGATCAAACCACACTAGTGGTTGACTAGTATGTATGGTAGCTCTACTTCAGTGAGTTTTTATGTTTATTTATTATTTCGTACATATGCTTATTTTCTTGTAATCTATATTATAATGTAAGCTTCCTAAATAATCGTTATTATTATCTAGATTTAGCCATACGGCTTACACTCCTTCTAAGGGGAAAATTCACTTATCCGAGATACCTACGGTATCAAAAGGATTGATCTCTGGTGGTACTCTTTCCGTGTTATCGAGCTCTACTTGACTTGGTACGTCGGAGTATCTTTCAAAAATTTTCTTCGCATCTAGATGTTGAGAGTAGTACTACTTCTTGTATGGTCTTATAGATGTTCATTAAGACCCAGCTATTTTATGTTCTCTAAGAGGCTCTTCAGAATAACTTCAGTAGTTGAGTCCAGTCTGTCTACTAAGTTTATTAACTAGTATAAGATCCGGTCTATTATGTGCCACTGGTTGGTCTGTTATGTTTAAACACCTTAATACAAAACTGTTTAGATCAACGAAAAGATGTCTACCTCACCTTCATCGACTACGAGAAGGCATTTGACAATGTTAAACATGATATCATGATGGAACTACTACATAAGGCCAACATTGACCAGAAGGAGATCAGAATTATTCAAAATCTATACTGGAACCAAATGACAAAGGTGAGGATTGATCAAGACCAATATACGGATGAATTTGAAATCCGGAAAGGTGTCCGCCAAGGCTGCATACTCTCTCCGATGCTTTTTAATTTATATGTTGAAAATATATTTGCGGAAGCATTAAAAGACAAGAAATTAGGCATTAAGGGAATGGCATACCAATTAGCAACCTACGCTATGCGGACGACACAGTGATTATAACTGATAATTTGGAAGATCACCAGTTATTACTTGATAGGGTGAATAGCATAGGTAAAAAATATGGCCTTAAAATCAACATTTTGAAAACGAAATACATGGTCATTAGCAGAAACCCTCTAGAAAACCCGATAATATGCATGGGTGGCGATCGCATAAAACGCGTGAAAACTTTTAAATACCTTGGCACCACAATCAATGACCAATAGGATCCACAACAAGAGATAAAACCCGAATACAAATGGCAAGACAAGCTTTTGTGAAATTCAGACCGCTCCTATGTAATCAAAACCTAAATTTCGAAATACGCTACAGAATGGTAGAGTTCTACATATGGTTCATCTTGCTTTATGGCATGGAAACGTAGACTTTGAAAAAAACATCTATCAACAAACTTGAAGAATTTGAAATGTGGTCACTGAGAAGAATGATGCGCATACCTTGGGTGGATAGAGTTCGAAACGATGAGGTCCTTAAGAGAGCCGGCGTGGAAAGAGAACTCTTTGAATTAATTAAAAAACGCAAGATTGGTTACCTTGGGCACATATTGAGAGGAGCGAAATATGAAATACCACAGTTAATCCTACAAGGGAAGATCGAAGGTAGGAGAGGAGCCGGCCGCAAACAATTATCCTGGTTAAGGAATAATAAAGAATGGACAGGAATACACAATACAGGCGAGCTGTATCACGCCGCCAAGAACAGAATTCTAGTAATGAGATAGTCGCCTACGCACTTTGGTGTATGGCATGTTAAGAAGAAGGTTGGTCTGTGAGCATAGTGCGGTCCCTGTAAAATTTATAGTTGTCGTTTTAAAGCATTGTGTAAGGGACACGTTGATAATAAGGGAGATGGTCGATTTGGAGAAGTCCCAGGTTGATAGCAAGTTAGAGTATACTCGGTTCCGACAAACGTCTGGTAGCCCCCGTACGATGTTGGATGGTTTCTTGGGCTTGACATCCAGATCGGAATTTGTCGCTTTGGGCCTAAGTGTATGACAATATATTTCAGGTAATTTTTAGTTTTAATAACCTGATCCTGAATGGCAAGTAGGAAACCCTCAGTCTCAGGAAATATCTTTCCTAATGTCAACCAATAGTTCGACCCTGTATTGTCGACATATTCATGGCTAACCTCATTGAGATGGCACCCATGCAGAGGCTAACTCGTCCGTTGCACATTTTGTCTTGCTAAGTCAGATCGTTTATGCACATTTCTTGTTCCCTCAGTTTAAGCGGTGTTGTGCCATCTACTGCGCAAATTGCTCCATGTAAAGTAGATGTCCCAACCTGCGTCTAAAAATAGATTCTTAAATTAGCAACCTGTTTATCCAGTTGCTCACCTAGGACCATAAGTCCTCTTCCCCCTTGAGACTGCGACAATATTGTTTTCTTTACTGCACTGCGTGGTCTTGCGCCTTTGCAGGTAGTGATCTTACTTTTCGATAAAAACTTTATATCTGTTTTTGACCAGTATAAAATATCAAATGAGTAGCTAAGTGCAGAACAGGCGTACATAATTATTTAATGCCTTGTACAGCTTTTTACTATTAGATATGACCGATGTAGCTGTCTTAATTTTCGCACACACTCAGTACGGTTTACATAGTAAAACCGTACTAACTTACTTACGTTTACGTACTTTGTACGGTAAAACCGTACAAAAACCGTACTAAATTAGTATGGTTTTCATTTGTTTATAATCAATTTTCCGCGCTTGTTTTACTTCGAGATATTTCTATCATTTTTACCACTTGCTTTAAAGTTTTGGCCATCTGCCATTTAGAACACGGCACTTGTCTAGCCCAAAGTGCATACTGATATCACTTAAAAATTTTTCCACAGGTTTTAGCATCTGATTAAGGTGATTTCGACTGAAAGCCATTAATTTCAAATTATTGATATTTATTTAGGAGTATTATTATTACCGCAATATTAACCCAAGACCAAGACGACCTCAGCTACATGATGAAGAAACTGCAAGAAGAATATACCAAGGCTGGCCTAGATATTAACCTCGCGAAAACAGAGTACCTATCTATAAGTGAAGAAGACATAGAAGATCTACAGATTGATGAGAACGTAACAATCAAAGGAAAGGATGAATTCAAATACTTGGGGTTTATAATCACAGAAAAAGCAACAACAGAGGAAGAAATTACACAAAGATTAGGACAAACAAGAACAGCAATCCGACAACTTAACTCAGTATGGTGGGATAGACACCTAAATATGAAGACAAAAACACAGTGCGAAGTATTATGACATATGGTGCTGAAAATTGGATCATAGACAAGAAAAACAGCAGTAAGATAGTAGCAACAGAGATGGAATGCCTGCGAAGATGCTGCAAAGTAACAAGAATGGATAGGAGAAGTAATGACGAAATAAAGCAAAGAACATCAATAGAAACAGACATACTAATATATGGAACAAATAAGACTAAAGTTGTATAGACATGTAAGAAGAACTAGCGACAGTAGTTGGATAAAGAGAATAACCGAATGGAGCCCCATAGGAAGGAGGAAAAGAGGAGGACCCCGAAAATCCTGAAGGAATGAAGTCATGAGTAAGAGAGGCCTAAACGATGGAGAATGGGACAACAGAGATGGAAATGGTTGAGAGAGGAAAGGCAGTGAATATTGTAGAATCCCTGAATATATATATATATATATATATATATATATATATATATATATATATATATATATATATATATATATATATATATATATATATATATATATATATGTATATATAAGATAATATTATAATAATATTATATATAATATATAATATATGTAATATATATATATATGTATGTATATATAAGATAATATTATAATAATATTATATATAATATATAATATATGTAATATATATATATATATATATATATATATATATATATATATATATATATATATATATATATATTATATAACATTATTATTCCAGATTTAGCCATATGGCTCACACTTCTCTGATGGGAAAATTCACTCATCCCAGGTACCTAAGGTATCAAAAGGATTAATCTCTTGTGCGACTCTTTCCGTATGATTGATCCCTAGGTAAGTTGGTATGCTGGAGTATTTCCTAAAAATTTCGTACACATCTGTACTTCCATAGTAGTACAGCGCTTTCTGCAAGGTATTATATAGATGTTCATTCAGACCCAGCTTCTTTATGTTTTTTAGGAGGTTCTTTCGAATGACTCCAGTATTAGAAAAACTAATAGGTATTGTCTGAGTACTTTTCATTCTCCATTGTCTCCTATTTGTATTTCCAGATTTCTATACAAAGCGATCTCTTCGTTATATTTAACGCGCAGATTATTGTTGTTAGGTATATTATGGCCACATCGATTAGTGTTGTTTGTCTCGTTAGAGTATTAACTAGTATCAGATCTGGTCTATTATGTGTTGTTATTTGGTTTGTGAGCACAGTGTGGTCCCAATCCATAGTATCTTTAACAAAATTGCCGGTTAAAAAAAATATAATTTATTTCTTCCCATGCAATGTTTAAATGTTAATAATAAAAAATAATTAATAATACAATAAATTTTAATAAGAAGTATTGTCAATTTGTCTTTTTCTCATGAAAGTATTTTAAAATAGGTTTCTGTTTTTAAAATATACTTGTAAATACGGTTTTAATATTCTGTACGGCCCGAATTAATTAAATGTCAGCTAATTATTTACGTCTCTAAATGAATTTCAAAGGAAGAAATGCTTGAACTAAATGTTTTTATGTCATATAACTTTCTTAGAATTTACTTTTTAAAAGTGAATTCTGATCTTTTTGTATTTTCAATCTGTGATTTAAAATATTAATTAAAATATTTTAAAATATTTGAGATATTTTTAGTAAGAATCTAACTAATTAAATACAGTCTAAATAAAATAAATAAGAGAAGAAAAAGGTTTTATTAATTCTGTAATTATTGTTGTTACTATAATTATTACATAGTAATAAGGGCTGGGTCATGAAGACACATAAGCCCATTTACAAGAAAAATGAAATAGTACATTACAAAATAATTAGTTACGCAAATAAACTATGAACTAGTAAATTGTATACAGTAATGTTCAGTTTACAAACATGTAACAGTCTAGTTGGTTTTTAAAAGAATTTATAGATGGGGAATTTATAATTTCCGTTGGGAGACTGTTCCATATACTAAAAATACGATTAGACAGAAAATGTTGGCGCCTTGTCCATGAAAAGGATTCCTTCTTCGGTTTCAAACTGTGTCCTCGTAGTATGCTGTGATGATCTAAAATAAACAAATGCTGCAGATTTCCATATCCAAACTTTAAAATTCGCAAGGTGATAATTAAGTCATCACGGAGTCAACGAGCTTTAAAAGTTCGTAACCCTGCTAAGGAAAGTCATTGTGGGTAATCTGGCCTTCTTCGTTTGAAAGATAGTCTGGTGGCTTTCTTTTGGACATTTTCGAGAAGAGTTCTATCGCTCACTAATTCGGGGCACCAAACTGTTCCACAGTACTCCAGTAGGGGTCGGATATAAGTTTTATACAAACGAATAGAACCCGAAAAGGATATTTTTGTAAAAGTCTTATTAAGTAGGTATAATTTACTATTCGCTTTTTTAGTGATGTTTGAAATATGCTCCAAACAACTCAAATTTTCAGTAATTGTAACACCAAGGTCACAATATGATCCCACAGTATCCAGTAAATGCCCGTTTATCGAATAAAACAAACGCGGGTTATTTTTTCCCAAATGTAAAACTACACACTTATCTCTATTTAAAGGTAACATCCAATCCGAACACCACTTGAAGATCGAATCACTTTGTAAGTCTTGTCCATTCAAAAGTGGGTCAGTAAATATTTTTGTATCGTCTGCGTAGAAAGCTTTCCTAGATATGATATGAGAATCAAGATCACTAGCATACAACACAAATAGTAGTGGATCCAAAACAGATCCTTGTGGTGCACCACTTAAAACTGGTTTTTTAGATGACAGCCAACTCTAGCACAAAACTTCCGATTTTAAAAAAATCATTAATCCACTCAAGAAGTTGTCCGCGAATGCCAAGGTGTTGTAGTTTATACATTAATTTTCTTCTTGGTACCCGATCAAATGCTTTTGCAAAGTCTAAATATATAACATCTATAGGTAGTTTTTATCCAATGCTGCTGTCCATTCATTAACACACCACAGTAATTAGTCATGGTTGATCGACTTTTCACAAATCCACGTTGTTGTAGAGAAATAATTTTTTTTTCGAAGCAAAAATTCTGAAAGAGACTCTGTGATAATTGATTCCATAACTTTACAAATAACAGGTGTAAGGCTTATTGGTCTATTATTATTGGGATCTAACTTATTTCCTTTGTTAAATATAGGTGTCTCCGAGGCATTCTTCCAAATTCAAGGCAAAAAGTGTGCATAAAAGATGAACGCATTATTAGTCATGGTGGAATAGAGAGGACATCTGAACATTTTTTCAAAAATAATGTAGAAATTTTATCGGGCCCTGGGGATGATGGTTATTTTTTAATTTGTCAATATGGCGCTTAATAATTTCAGGTGAAAAATCGATGTAATCAATTTTGGGAATAACCCTTGAGTGACTGATTATAGGAAACTGATTTTGAGACGATTCAATAGAAAAAATCTGTAGAAAATGTATCTGCAAGAATATTAAAGACCTCACACGTATTCTGACAAATCGTTTCATCGTTCTTTTTTAACAATGGAATATATACTTTAGAAGACATAGCAGACCTAATATATTTATACAGTTTTTTAGAGTCTTTGAAACTTACAATAGATCCTTCATATGCCATTCTGGCTTCATTGATATACTTTTTTAGTATTACTGTGTAGTTTTTGTGAGTTTGCAAATCACGTGTATCACCTGTACGTTTATATTTTCGCCATAATTTTCTTTTGTGTCTTATAAGTGATATCAATTCACCGTTAATCCACGGCTTAAGTTTGTTTGTATAGTAAGTTTTTCTTGCGGTATTGCGTCTTTTGTAATTGCCAATGATGCTTATAAAATTATTCCAAACTTCTTCTGGATATTCTAGACTTCCCAGTAGTAACGGCCAATTAACATCACACAATTGGAGAGAGAGGTTTTTAAAATTTGTTATTTCATGTATAACTGTATTTTCACCAAGATGATTATATTCAGTAATAAACTGTATGTTTGTTGTGATAACTACATGATCAGAATTGTCCACAGGAGTGCATATCACCGGTTCTGTAAGCAATTGATCATCATTTGTAAAAACCAAATCTAACGTTGATGGCAAATTGTTTATTCTGAAACGAGGTGGATTCATAATCAATTGGTGCAGATTAGAACTTTGAACAAAGTTTATAAAAATGTTTCTTGCATTTGTTAGGTCATTGCTTACAACTGGCAAAGGCCAAGAGATATCAGGAAAATTGAAGTCATCAAATAAGACAAGGTTTTCAAGGTTTGAAAGGACTTCCATTTTTTCGATCGAGATTTGGTCATCTTCTAGGACAGTACTACCTGGACGATATAGGCACGCCAAATGAATAACAAGTGAATTAAGAGAAATTTTTAAACATAAAAATTCAACGTTAAGAACAACAATATCCAGATGAACAACAGAAAAATATCAGAAATTTCTAGACAGGTATATGCACACTCCTACCCCTCTTCGAATGCTGCGATCAAATCTGTAAAGAAAGTATCCATCTATAGTATATAAATTGTCAGAATCATTTTGTGATAGCCAAGTCTCGGTTATTAGTATTATTTTAAGTTTTAAATCCTGAATGTAACATAAAATTTCATTAAATTTAGAATGTAGTGTAGTCAAATTGGTATAAAAGCAGAGCCAGTAGCAAAACCCAGTTTTTTTAATATTACTGTCGAAAATTAGTAAATTTTAGTATACCACGTATGTATTTTATTGTTAAATTTTATTCGCCGTTTTCTTTTCTAATCTCTGACTCAGATAGCAAATCTTTTAAAAAGTTAACTTGCATTGGTGTCTTATCATCAACAATGGATACATTTTTTGTTTTTTCTTTTTCTAAAAGTTTCTTTTTATTTCGCAGAATTTGTTTAGCTTCATACTTATTATTCATAACCATTTTGATCATTCTAGGATATTTATTACCAACTTTGCCTACTCTAAAGAAAGTAACCGGAGTTGCGTCACATTCTACAGCCTTTAAAATTTCTTTCAAAAATTGTTTGTCTTGATCTGTTTTAGTTTGAATATCAAATGTAGATTCTGGTACGCCTCTGACAATAACATTTTTGGCACGATTGATACGATCGGTGGCTTCATTGGCGATATTTTCAGCAAATTGTGGTGACGAATTTTGGTCAGTAGATGATAATTTAATTTCAAGTTCATTGAATTTCGTTGTATCTTCAGCAACCTTAACATCTATTTGGCTAATTTTTAATGGCAAATCATCATTATATTCCTTAAGTATTGATTTTAAATTTGAAAACGCTTCAATATTGCTTGAGCAGCCGTTACAAATAATTTTAATTCCTCGCTTCTTACATCTAGTTATTCTATCATCTACGCGAAGGTCGGTACAAGCCAGGTGAATTCCTCTTTTGCAGGCATCGCATTGTAGCGCAGATCGTTCGCGGTCGTCGATCGCTTTCGAACAATTTGCGCAGTTATGATTACTTGGCATGGTGGGAGTAAATAAATGTAAATAAAATGTAAATATCTCTGACCTTACAATACGATGCATTTTAAAACACGTAGATCTGGATACAATTTTCTGGAGCCAAATTCACCAAACAGACTGGATAACACTTTAACTTATGTGCACTACTATTAAAATTCAACTTCAGACAGTTTACTACCGCTAAATTCCAAAACTACACGGACTATCAAAACTACATGTGTATGTGGTATGTTTGTTACTTACTGTATCTACTATATCTACTACTTCAATTCAGAGTAACATTTTGATCTCTTTGATGAAATGTAAGTACGGTGTTAGATTGCTCAAAGACAGCACTGTAAATTTTTTATACAGAAAGTAAGAAATAAGCTATTCACTTTGTTGAGATTCCTCAAGTTCAGCTATTTTATAAATATAAGCTGTTATATGACTATTTTCCTGGTACGTCTCCTTATAAAGCAAGCTGAATCAGGTTTTGTTAAACTTTGTTCTCCAGCCACTATCTTTGATACAGACTAGGTGACCTTCAGCCATCAAGCTTTTACCTGTAATCATTGTGGACTGCCCTTGTATTAGATATACGTCCTGGTGTCTCTCCCAAGGGAGAAAGTGAGGGACAAGATCTATGCGAAATTTTAAAAACCGACCTACTGGTAATCCGATATTGATAACTGTTGTAACACAGATCCTAGATCTAGGTAGTCTAGAGAACTGTCTTTAATACTTTTGGAACTCAACAATAACGCATCGTTCACCAAGCCATGTTATTCTCCGCAATGTAATATGCAAATTCGCTTGCCTCTAGAATAGGGTACATCTATTTGGCATTTTCTTGTACCGTTTGTCCAGGCTTTATCTATCGTTTCGTAAGAGTCAAACCAAGTCTCGTCCAGATAATAAATTTCTCGACACTCAGTGCGATATTTTGAAATTTTTTCGATATATTCATTCCTTTATTTTATTAGGCGGCTACTTTCCGTTATGGTTTGTCCCTTATTGACAGTTTAATATTTAAAACCATATTTGGCCAAAAACCTTCCCAAAGTCTTTGTGGAACAATCATCAACAATATGTTTTTCTTTTAATTTTGCCATGATATTTTTTAGGTTAGGTATAACTGTAGCTGCATACATATTATATATTGTCCCACTAATAGGTTCCAAGACGTGAGGTTGATTATTTTTAGAGCTTCCCAAATCCTTTCTTGTTGCTCTATTTTTCGAACCTGTCTTTATTAAACGCTAGCCTGTTGCACAAGAAATTTTTGTTAAAACCGCCGTTTGCTTAACAGCTTCATATTTGGTTATTTTTTTAGAAAGTTCATCAAATACATCTAACACCATATTTTGCTCAGCTACACACAAATTCTTCCTTTGCTGAGTACTTGGCCCCGTACTTTCATCTTCATCTTCTAAATTATCCGTAGGTGTATTTTCGTCAGTTAAACACACATAACTTTCCCATGGCCGACACATATTTTTCTTTGATAAATACTAAATTATATCGCAACACTTTTTTTCGACAAACTCTGGCTGAAAGAACCACAAAATATACTGCTTAAGAATGACTAATTCCGTTATTTAAATATTGTGACAATGATCCCGCCCCATTTAATTATTCCAAGAAAATGTACTTATTAAATATTTAGCCATTACCGGAAATATAAAATTGTTTGTAAATTTGTATTTAGGTCAACCGCAGGAATTTCTATTAATTATTTTTAAATGTTATAAACAAAGACACCATATTTTTGATAACATTTCACAAAAATATTTAATGACGATGATTTGGAATATGTTTTACTTCTTTTTGTGTATATCAATAATTAGTGTTCATTGACGAACCCACAAAACAAAATGTCTACTTATTTTCGTAACTGAAAAATATTTTATTTTGCCAGTCCTAAGTTTAGAAAAAAGATGAACGCAAGTATTTTTGTAATAGTATATTGCGAGATTGTTTACTGATAAAAAACATTGTTCCAATCAATTTGTAAAAACATTTAAACAAACTAATAATTTAAAATTCAACACTGCTCCGGTAATTTTATTTGAATGTTGGATAAAGGTTAGTACAACTCTGTAATGTCTCTCTAGGGGTCTGTGTTACAATAGGTATCAATAGCGGATTATCAGCAGGTTGGTCTTTAAAATTTCGCATAGATCTTGTCCCTCACTGTAATAGGTCATTTTGTTTTCATTCTTAAATAATATTTTAAAATATTCTTTTTATTTTTCTATCGCTTTTTTTTTCATTTGTCTTAAAACAATATGTTCACAAACACTTTTGTGTTAATGTCTAAGATTTTTTTATATGACGATAATCATCCATAATGTATTTTTAGTTTGTAAAAACACAATGTCAAGACTTTATACTAAATGTCTCTGGTTCGTTAGCATTTTACTATATAAAACACGGTGTGAGGTAACTATTTCTTCATCAGGCGATTCCCCAGGTGTTACATAGGAGAATTATTCCGAAATATAAATGATATTACCCTTCATAAACCCGAGCGGAGTGCACTTAAAATATATAAATGTTTGTCGATATTTTTAAAAATATTTTTGTATTTAATTTCCTTTCAGGTATGTTTCTTAAATATTGCTGTTTATTGCAACAAGTTATAGTCAGTTTTGACCCTTGGGGTTCAGCTGCATCCCGCTTGATAAGTAACGACATTTATGCATTTTGCATATAATGTTGAAAGCCAAGCGAGGTACAAATAAAACCCAAATTGTTCAAGTGGCAGGGATTCCCTGTATCTCGACGTCAGCACTCTCGGGGATTCCCAATTTATTTCATAGCTGCTACGCAGACGTTCTCATCAGCTCGCTATGTCATTACAGTTTTAGTTCTAGCGTGTTTAGTTATAGTAGAACGTATTTATCTGAAACCGCGAACAAGAGAAGCTATAGAGAGGGTCATTTATACGGCGTTGCCTAATCGATCATTACTTTCGAGGTTTGTTTTTGAACTGTAAAATTAGGTAATTGATAAAATATGTTATTAGGTAAAGTATTCGTCGTAATTATTAAAATGAACAAAAGTCTATTAAATTAGAAAGCTAATAATAAGCAATTTAGGTAAAACAAATTATTTTCAATTGTAGTGGTAAAAGCTTATAAATATATACTTACCAGTTTTTATTTAAATATCATCAAAATTGCTATTTTAGCGCTGTCAGAATTTGATTGAAAATCTTCGCTGTTTACACCTTCGTCTACATTGATAACCATATTACCCACGACTACATCAATTATTAATGGCTGCTTTGATATTAACTCACGTTTAGTTGCAATAACTTTTTCAGTTATTTTTTTCCCTTCTACTACCGAAAATGTTTAAAAAAATTCGTTGGAGAGCTGCTGTATAGACGTAACTGTAAAGTCTACATTTCTGGCTCCCACAGAGGATTTCAAAGCTGCATAAACCATTTCAATAGGGTTCAAACCGGGATGGTATGGTGGGAGTCTAAATACATCATGTAATTGTCCTTGTATAATTTTATCCATTATATATTTTACATAACGAGGTTTACGCAATTTTATTATGTTATACAGATCAGGCTTCAACATAGAAGCAGCATATGGAATATTTTTTTAAGCGATTCCTACATAACACTTCTTCGATGAGGTTGTGGGACATTTATCTTTCCGTACATTATAGTATGGTGCATTATCCAACACTGTTATACTATTAGGAGACAAGTTACATAAAAGTTGTTCCATAAAAGCCATTTTATAAAATTTGTAAAGTTTATGTCATCATGATAGTCTCCAGGAACCAATAGTCTCGAAATAAGATCCAGGAACAAAACCTTTTTAATTTCCTGTCACAACAATAATTGAACATTGTCCTTTTGACAAGTCCATTATATTTGGTGTCAGACCAATTACTTTCAGAAATATGATTCGTTAATAAATAAGTCTGGTCAAAAACACTATCACATCAACATTTTTCTTATCGAATGTTTATCCAACGAAACCCAAGTTTATGAAATTCCCTTTTACATACTTTCCCTACTTCCTGTACAATTCAGTTCGCTTACAAATTTTTGATGAATTTTCTTAAATGAGAGGTATATATCTGTCTCCGTAAGATACCTTGACCACATGCTTCTAGCTTTATTTTTGAGGACTTTTTTTGTCATTTATGAGGTGTGAAGAATCTAAGGGATTCTCTATTTTTAACCTCACGACCCTCCAGCGATTTTTTTGATGCTGGATAAACAAACCTATAAACATTACGATAACAACGTATGTCCGTCCATTTTACACTTAATCTTAGAATATGAACTGCAAGCACTTGGTGTCAAACTTTTGTCGCCCCTATCGTTTCTACGGATAGGGACTTCCAGTCCTGCATTCCAGCATATACTATGCTTCAGGCGGCTAACCTACGTATTCCCACCTAACCAACCATACTTTACCCGATTCTTTTGTTATTACTCATAAGGAGACATTGTAACATTTTTTTTATAGTTAATATATTAAATTATTTCTAATCCCTTTACGTACGTTGCTAATACGCCAATGGTTGTATTCACAAATAGGTTGTTAAATTTTATTGGAAACTACCGAAATATTACGGAAGAATCTACCTACTTATTTAAAGACGCCGGTTTGGTTAATCCTTAGTTAATCTCTTTCCGGTTTCGCGTCTGTTCCTTTGATAGATTTGTTAAATATCGTCGAAAGCACGTATGTAGTAATTTTTCTGTAAAAACCTAATTCCGAAGATTTTATTTTCGTCACGTTCCAAGTTACTAGTATCTTTGTTTACCTCGAACCTTTCGGACTTTTTACCTTCTTAGAAATGGATACTGTCCTATCGTTTTTGAGTGGGAGATATCCCACGTTCTTGGGTAGTTTCGTAAATTTTTAGAAAAGGAAGGGACTTCTAGTTAGGCGATCTTAGAGGATAGACGCTCGTTACCTTACCGTCTCTGTGCATTTTCTTTCTAAGTGTGTATACACTTATATATTCTTTGAATCTAATAACATATTAGATTTATTATTGGTATAAAGTACCTTTTAATTTAATTAACTGTAGTACTTGATACAAGTATAGTATATAATTTCAGTGCAGTGTAGCAGTCATCAAGATTTACTGTAAGTAATCGTAGTATTCTCAATTATCTGGGCGAATAATATGGTATGGTTATGGTATCATATTATCTTCGATTATCTGGGCGAATCTACGTTCATCCATGTCTTCACGTGTAGATAAGAGTAACTACTGATTTTTACATTCAATTTAAAGAACATTCAATATTTTCTTACGAACAGCTACTAAGAAATTCTAATAAATAATAATTACGAACATTTAATTCTCCGTTAATCCTTAAACAACAGTGCAAACAGATAATTAACTTAACCAGTGCGGGTTGGTTAAATTTTTATTTCAGTAATCTTGTCGTATTATTTGAATTTAACTTTAATTAACTTTGTGTTATTTGTTATTCATTTTTTTATTTACTATACCCAGTATCTCGAGATATGCCCATTAAAAATCAAAGAGCGACTTTCTTTAATCAACTTTGGTTGAATACTTTTATATAGCATTAGACTCTCTTCACTGATAATTTAATTTGTGTATGATTCCATTATATTGTATTTGTAAAGGTATTTATCAAACATAATACTGTTTATTTTTTATATGTATACCACCATTTAATAATTGATGATGTATTTTTATTACTTGAATGTACATTCAGCCGCCTATATCATTGTGTTGTTGAATATATTGTTTTTGTTTTATATATAAATTTTATTTGTCGACTCATAACAAGTTTCCTGATATATCAATAACTCTGAATATTTGCTTTTTACCTTTAATTATTACTGTTATACCTTTGACCAGGAGAAATATCAGGCTGATTAAGTTTCATAGGAAAGTAGGTGGACTCCGTCCACCTAATATATTTATTATTTGTTTATATAGTGTGTTGACCAAATTTATTTTTTTCTTATCTCTTTTCTTTTCTAAGGTTTCTAAATTTTCTCCTTAAACCCCAAAAAATTGGGTGGCGCCCTGTTTCTATCTTATCTTAACTTTGGGTAATTTTACCCATCTATCTTTCTGCTAATTTCCGTATCTTTTCTAATATACCTTATCCTGTACTATCTTTACTTATTTCGCCCGTTGGGGCCATTCCCGGTTCCAAAAGCTAGTTTCGAACCCACGACTCGCTCTCCACCAACCATCTGGCTGCCGTCCGCATTTTCTCCATTGGTGGCCTTTCTAGCACCATCCAAAAAAGGTTTTAGGAGGATACAACATCATATAGAATGTACTTATCTTTAGATAACCAGACTTGCCAAATATGCAGAAACACCAAGCACTTAGAAAAAGACTGTCCAGCAAGGGTATCTGTATCAGGCGACAAAATTTATATACCTTACAATATAGAAGCAGGTCAGAATCTTATTAAAAATAGTAACAACCAGGTGACTAAAGAAGTAACTAGTGCCATCCAGCAAAAGCAAACCCAACTGAACGAACAAACTGTGCAACATGAACCACCATGTACAAAACTCCTAACCAATCAAATAGAAACATATTCAGTACCAAAAAACGCACAGTTTTTGAGCGTTCTACACCGTCCCCATCTCCTTTATTAGAACATATCTTTGAATTACCAACAAACAAAGAGAAAAAGACTAAATTAATCCACGAAAATAAACCAAAAAATACGCTAGAGGAAATGCTGAAACCAACAGAAGAAATATTTAGCGACCAAAATTCCAATTATCCCTTAAACTATGAACAAATATAGATTTCTTCGAAAACTGCAAGGATCTTCGGACCCACTAAGTGTTGCAAATATATATACCAATGAAATTTCTGAAGTCACAGATCTACTGATAAAAATATACTCGAAACTAAATGAAAAAAAAAATTAAAAGTAGATGCACCCGAATAAGAAATAAAATCCGTCGACAAATTAATCCAAATTTCCATAACGAGGCAGACAGCGGTACCTCTATAGACACATACTAACATAATAGTAACATTCAGCAGATTAATTCAATGGAATCTAAATGGGTATTACATCCATTTAGCAATGTTGCAAATACTAATCTCAAAATACAGACCAATGATTCTATGTTTACAGAAAACTAATTTTAAAAGCAACACTGTACATAAACTAAAAAACTTTAATTGTTTCTTTAAAAATCGATAACATGCTAAAATAGCCAGCGGAAAAGTAGCGATATACTTAAAGAACGACATTATTAGTATAGAAATACCATTAGAAATAAAACTCGAGGCAATTGCAGTCATAATCAAAGACGTAACTACCTTTTCCGTATGCAACATACACATTCCCCCCAACCAAGAACTTAACCATAACGAAATATCGGAGTTATTCTCTTGGATCAAACACCTACTTCACGACTAATTGTCTCCAACGCACATAACCCTTTATGGGGTTCAAAAAAATTAATGAGTCTCGGTAGAAAAATAGAATTCCTTTTGGAAAAATTCAACCTAAATCTACTTAATGATTGACAAGACACCCGTTTCGACATAAGAACGGGTAAAGGTTCTGCTATTGACTTATCTATACGCGAACGATCAATATCGCATATGCTTTCATGGGATGTATTACTGTGCCATACGATAGTGATCACTATCCTATTATAATTCATAACGAAAAATTATCTACAGCTATAATTGGTTTCAAATGAGTGTAGAGTAATAAATCATGAAGTGTCATAAAATTTGCCTGAATTTCGGTGTCGTCATGGGCGTAGGCAAATGGACGGATGTCAACTTCGTCGTCAAAAATTGATGTACCTCAAAATATCATATTTTGGATATTTTGTGATAACCAATTTTATTTAATTTTTCGATTAACTTATTCTTCAAACTCGTATTCCATTATATGGTCATTAAAGCTAATTACATTTTTATTTATAAAAACAAATTCACTTCCTTACTGAACGAATAAAAGCATTAGAAGAAACTGATAAGGGTATGACGCACCTCCTAATATTACTAAGAACTAAAATAAATCAACATGAAGACTAATAACGCGTAATGAGGTTTTACTTACACTTTCATTATAATCCCTCTTTTATTTTATTATTATCATTCGACATTCGACATTCGAGGTAGTAATTGTTACTACACCAATTAAACGTACAGTAATATTGTGATATAGAAATAGTGAAAAAGTTATAAAATGGCGACATTTACTCCAAAGAAAAGAGGTGTAAAAGTTTCTCCGCTATCTGTTAGTGAAAAAGTTATAATTTTAAATGTATATGATTGCATAAAACACGATCACCCTAGTTTGTCTGTGCAAGAAAGTGTTGAGCGATGTGCCCGAATGACTGGAATTGGACAGTCCACGATTTTTAAATTATTGCGAGAAAGAAAGATATCAGGCCAGTTAAGTCCATGCAAGAGAAAATCAGGAAGACCAATAAAAATCTTAGGTGAAGACACCAAACGTGACATTCGAAGAAAAGTTCATTCGTTTTATTTTAAAAAGGAAATACCCACCCTTGACAAAATACTAATGGAGATAAGCCAAGATAACGATATTCCTTTGATATCCAGAAAACTTTTATGGAAAACTTTAAAAAGTATGAATTTTTCCTGGGAAAAGCACAATCGAAAGGCACTATTACTGGAAAGTGATGAAATCATTTGCTGGAGACGAAAATATTTGAGAACTATAAAACAGTACCGCAGAGAGCACAAGAAAATTTTTTATCTTGATGAGACGTGGATAAACGAAGGTTATATAGTCCAAAAAATGTGGCAAGATAAAAATGTAACAAGTGCTCGCCAAGCTTTCATAGAAGGCCTTTCGACGGGTATTAAAGCGCCTTCGGGAAAAGGGAAGAGGCTTATAATTGCTCACATTGGAAGCGAAGAAGGATTTTTAAAAGAAGGTTTGTTAAGCTTTGAGTCGTGTCGGACGGGAGATTATCATGAGGACATGAATTCGGATGTCTTCGAAGACTACTTCGGGGAAATGTTAAAATTTCTTCCAGCTGATTCGGTCGTGGTTATGGATAATGCAAGCTACCATTCAAGGCGCATAGAGAAGGTACCAACTTCAGCTTGGAGAAAGCAAGAAATTATTAACTGGCTGTCAAATAAAGGTATTCAGTTTGAGACGAATTCAATAAAGAAGGAACTACTAGCCGTAGTAAAACAACATAAATCTCGCTTCATAAAATATGCCGTAGAAGATGTAGCAGAAAAGTATAAAGTAACTGTGCTACGCCTACCGCCATATCATTGCGAATTAAATCCCATAGAACTTATATGGGCACAAGTTAAAGGATATGTTGCAAGGCACAATACCACATTTAAAATGAAAGATGTCAAGGTATTGTTTGATCAAGCCATTATGGAAATCACATCAGAAAACTGGCAAAAAGCAATCCAGCATGTTTTAAAAGAGGAAGATAAAATGTGGGAACTGGACAACTTGGTCGATCAGGTGGTTGACCCTATAATTATAACACCAGGGGATGATGACAGTTCTTCGGATGAAGACTATAGTGATGTAGAATTGTAATAACGTATCCAGTAAAGTTTTTGTAGTTTTTGTGAATAAATTGATTTAAACTCCCCACAAGTGTTTCAATATGTAAAGTTCATTCGTGTGTGTTTGTGAGTATTTCCCGATTTCGGTTCGTATATATTTTATTGTTACATTTTATATTTTTTTAATAACACTGTTCTGCTGTATTACATTTTTATTTCCTTTAATATGATTTTTAAGAATGCATATTCTTTTGTCAATTAACCCACTAGCGCGCCTCTGGCTCAGTGTTTATCTGTCGATAACAATGGACTAATCCCTTAAAACAGGGTGATACCTACCTGCTCTTTATGAAACGACAGAATTTTGCAATGCGGACGGAATTTATTGACGGATTATTGACGGATTACCCTGTAGCGCTTTTGAATACTTCATGAGATTTTATTACTCTACACTCATTAGAAATAGATTATATACCAGAAGTAAAATGGAACTTAAAAAATTCGGATTGAAAGAAATTTCAAAACCATATCCAAGACAACTTGCATATCATAAATCAAAACAATAATGTGAATGAAGAAGTAGATTTTATTACAAAACTGATAATAGATAATAGATAATAGCAGATAAAAATATTGGGACTTCGCCAGTAAATTTCATCCAGTTCCTTGGTGGAACCATGAATGGAAACAAGCAATATAACAATCCAAAAAAGCGTTTAATAAATTCAAACGACAGAAAAATGAACAAAACTCTTTAGAATTCAAACGACTACGAGCTATAGCCAGATTTAGTATCAAAAAAGCAAAGCGCGAATTTTGGATAACATACGTTTCAACAATTGTTCTACTTCAATGACAACTGTATGAAAAAAAGTAAAACGGATATCTGGTACAAAATCACACAAGTCGATAAATCTGTTAGAGCAAAATAATGTAATATATAAATCTCAAAAGGAAATATCAAATATACTAGCCTTAGGTTATGAAAAAAACTCAAGCGATGCAAACTATTCACCAAATTTCTTAATGAACAAAAGAAATGAAAAAAAAATATACCATAGACTATGAAGATCAAAATAACAGCGATATAAACTTTCCAATATCGATGGATGAAGAAACAGTAATAAAAACTGTAAGAACTCGTTCCCTGGACCAGATAATATACCCAATATTTTTCTAAAAAACCTCACCTACCCATCTAAAGAATACTTACTCAGCATGTACGACCCAATTTTCTCGAAAAATGTGTTTCCAGAATCCTGGAGAAATTCAATAATAATTTCTATTCCCAAATAAAGTAAATCAAAGTCAGATCCCGAAACATATAGGCCAATATCTCTTACTTGTAGTATGGGCAAAATGTTAGAGAAAATAATAAATAACAGACTTATGTGGTATCTGAAATCAAAGAAACTAATTATACCAGAACAAAGTGGCTTCTGAAAGCATCATTCTACTGTAGATAACCTCATTAATGTAGAATCGGAAATACATCAGGCTTTCGCAATTAAACAACACTGTATTTGAATATTTTTCGACATTAGTAAAGCCTACGATTCAGTATGGAACTATTCAATTTTAAAAACACTCAGCGAATGGAAAGTCAAAGGTAATATGCTCAAATATATATCAAACTTATTAAAAAATAGACAATTTCAAGTGAGAGTAGACGGCGTATATTCCTCAACAAAAAATCAAGAAAATGGTTGTATACAGATGATTTGGTTATAATTTGTAGAGGAAAGAACCTAACAACTATCCATAACCATGTCCAAAAAGCCATAAATCATATTAAAGAATGGTCATGCACAAGTGGTCTTCAGTTCAATACCCTCAAAACCAAAGCAGTATGTTTTACGAAAAGTCACCAAATACAACCGAAGAACCTATATTTAAATGGAAAACAGCTTAAATATGTAGACCAAGTTAGATTCCTTGGTACGATTTTTGACCAAAAACTAACTTGGAAGATACATTTCGAATATTTAAAAAAGATATGTCAAACAATGGGGCGCCGACTCTTCTACATTACTACATAATCTACAAGGCCCTAGTACGTTCCAAACTGGACAACGGCTCAATTGTTATTTAAAATACAGGTCTTCGAATTTCGTTAGGAGCACACCACACAAGTCCAATACAAATTCTAAACTAGGAAACTGAAGAGATTTCACTCACGTTAAGAAGACAATATCTGTCTTTCTTATGCCGCAGCAGTATCGTCCAATCAAGATAATCCAGTTATATACAACGTATCCGCTGACCGCTTCAAAAGTTGTTTCCAAACTTCAAATCGAACTGATCACCTTTCTGAACTTTCTATTACCGCCTACATACCTACTTGTTAAAAATAGGTATCCATTTTCCAGACACCTACGATATCTCCTCAATTCAAACCCCTCTTCCTTGGACAATTCGACTTCCCTCTACTGACACCAGCTTATTGCGCCCAAACCAATCAGAACCGCCAGCAAGTCAAATTAATCAAGAATTTCTTAAACTATTAAGCAAATATGGTAGCTGTTTCAAAGTTTACACCGATGCCTCCAAAAACGAAGACAAAACTAGTGCAGCAATCTACTTATCAGATTATGCAGAAGCTTACAATTTACCTTCATATACAACAGCGTTCTCTGCTGAACTTTATGCGATACTAAAAGTACTAGTTCTGATAGTTAACAAACATAAAAAGAGAAATATCATTATTACACATTATCTCAGCTCAATAATGGCATTAAACGAACTCTACTGTAATCATCCACTACTCCTTCTCATTAAAAAGGAACTAAAACATGCAGAAAATATGAACATTAAAGTTAATTTTATATGCGTACCGTCACATACTCAAATCGAAGGAAACGAGGTTGTAGACAAAATAGCAAAAAATACACCCACTAAATCAAACGCAGAAGAGAATATGAAATCTCTTCACAGCGACCTGAAAGCATTCTTTAAAGAAAAGATTAATTCAATATAGCAGGATACATGAAAGAACTCCCCAACCAAGCTGTACGAAGTTAATATTAATCATCAAAAATTCCCAAAATTTAACAATAGAAGAGAACAAGTAACCTTCACTCGCCTCCGGATTGGTCATACTCAGTTAACACACGACTACCTACTAAAACGTGTTGATAAACATGTGTGTGACATGGGTAAAAGTGTCTTAACGGTAAAACATTGTTTATTGCAGTGCCCCTAGTATGGTGTGCAACGCAAAATGTATAACATACCATCAACATTAATTAGTGCTCTTGGAAAAGACAGTGATACTAAAAATATTTTCGCCTTTCTCAAAGACTGCAAGCTGTTATCAAAAATTTAATATTTTACTTTGTATAGATTTAGGTTTATTTCTATTTATGTATTGGTATAGTTTTTTTAGTTAATTTATTCTATAGTTAAGTTATAATTCTGTATCACAATCCATACACGTTAATAACCCTGCGTGGTTGATGCGTCATGTAAGGAAAAAAATGATCTTATTTGTTGTTTCTTTTTATTTACTTTTGAATATTAATGTAAGGGTCATCTCAAATTGCTATATAATATATATATATATATATATATATATATATATATATATATATATATATATATATATATATATACATAAATATATATATATATATATATATATATATATACAATTTTAATATGGATCAATTAGATCTTCCCTGTCACAAGTTTAAAATAAAACCTCACATTTTTTGTTCTTCGAATGAGCAATAAACCATCTTCTTTATATAACACAATGTCTTTTAGGGATCAGGGATTAATTAGAGAGCCAGAATTACAGCTCTCTGAAATGCAGGGTAAAATAATTACGAGAGACAAATGCTACCAATTTAGGTGTTACCTTTCCTTGGCAATTTATAACTTTTTGTATGAAATTTTTAATGGGATAAAAGTCAACCTTTTATAAGGGCATATACTTTATAATAATAAATGGAACCTAGATAAGTTTTTCGCCTAATATTTTCTCGAAAAGGTTTCATTTTTAGTAATTATGTCTTTTACTATTTGGCTCACAAAAAATGACAAAAAATTGTAATTATTTCATTTTCTATCTTTAGATTTTGCACAGGCTTTTTAATTATTAAGAGTATGAAAAAATATTGATGTAAGGATTAAAGTAAGGTAGAAGAGAAATTTTTGAAAAAAAAAATGAATGCATTAATTTTAAATTTAAACACACATGTTTTTAATTAGTGAAATAAAGGAACATAAAATACACTCAACACCCTTTTTTTTTACATTACACGTACATATTTATACAATTCCCATGTGCATGGAAAGGAAGGTCTTAGATCAATTTGTACTCTCAGTTCTAACGTATGGAGCAGAAACATTGACCCTGACCATAAAAGTAATTAATAAAATACAAGTGGCACAGAGAGCGATGGAGAGGTCAATGCTGAATATATCCCTCAGAGACAGAGTATCAAATACAATAATTAGGAGAAAAACTGGTGTTACTGACGCAGTTAAAAGGATTACAACATCGAAATGGAACTTTAATCTGCCAACGGGGCATATTGCCAGATTAAAAGATGGAAGGTGGACGAAGAAAATTCTGGAATGGAGACGTAGACACGATGCTTATCATAATTGAGGACGTCCTCCAACAAGGTGGTCAGATAACATCAAGCGCATTCAGCACAACTGGATTCAGGGTGCTCAAGATAGAATGCAGTGTAATTATTTACGGGAGACCTATGTCCATCAGTGGACTAAAAATGGCTCATAATGATATATACAATAGCTTGGCGACGAGGACTGTCGAATCCACAACGAAATATAAATATTAAGGCCAGTATACATACATAACCTAACTGCAGCGTGGTGAAGTGACCCACAGTGAAAATTTACAAATCATCTACATACATAATTAAAATCATGTCTAATTTACAATTACATATACATTTAAAGTATGACTGAAACTACAATCCATTCAGTTCACACCGTATTTAGCATTGAAATTTACGATACATCCAAGAATTTTGACCGGTGGTTACAACGTCTTCAGAGTGCATTCAATGTCTTTGCAGTATCAGAAGATAAGAAATCCGCATACCTTCTACACTACATGGGTCCAGATGCATATGATATTAATTTGTGATAAGATTTCTCCGGAAAAACCAGACAAGAAATCGTATGATGATCTGGTAAATACAATGAAACTACATTAAAAACCTGAACCGCTGGAAATAGTGGAAAATTTCAGATTTTTACAAAAAAAAAAACATGAAAGGGAAAGTGCCAATGAACATATTACTACAGCTTTACGTAGATTAGCTACAACTTGCAAATTTGGTGATTATTTAAACAAAGCCCTAAGGAATGAATCCGTATTTGGTCTTCAAAACCAAAATATTCAAAGCAGACTCCTAGAATACCAGGATCTTACAATGGAGAAAGCATTAGAAGTTGCCGTCGGCATGGAGACATCAACCCAAATTGCAGTGCTAATAAATAATAATAAAGTTTCTAATGTCGGGAATAAACAACGACACATAAAGACTACAAATGTGAAAAGAAATGATATTCATCATAACCAAACTAAAAATATATTTTGTTTTAGATGCGGATCTTCACAACATATTGCAAATAAATGTAATAAAACACATTTAGTTTGTAGCAAATAAAAACGAGGAGGGCATCTGAGCAAAGTATGCATGAAAATTAAAAGTTCGAATCAGGTAGATCAGGTGGAAGAAATTTTAAATATACATTCAGATCATTCATACTACAGGAAAAAATTTACAATTTCAGTTGAAGTCAACAAGGTAAGTCCATCCTTTGAAATAGATTCAGGTGCAGCTGTTACATTATTAAATTTCAATGATTTCAAAACATATTTTCCTAATTTAAAATTACAAAAAACCGATTTAAAGTTAGTTACATATTGCAAAAAGTATGTGGGTTTTACACAGGTCAATGTTAAGTACAAGGTTGATAGGAAACTTTTAAACATTTACATAGTAAACTCAGATAGACCACCATTAATGGGTAGTGAATGGATACACCAGTTAGATATAATGTTCGATAATATTTCAGACAAACATTTCAGACAAACGGCGAACTCATAATGGAAAAAGCCGAAGAAGAAGAAGAAGAAGACATTTCAGAAGTATCTGAAGTTAGAAATAACAAACTTACAAATTTACTTACAAAATATTCCTTAGTTTTCCATGAAAGTATGGGAAAAATGCAAGGTTTACAAGCTGCATTAAAAGTTAAACCAAACACTTCACCATTCTTTATAAAAGCCAGTAAAATACCATAATATGCGTTATTACCAAAAGTGGAATAAGAACTTACGAAGCTAGAAAAGGAAGGTATTGAAGAAAAAGTTAATAATTCTGAATAATTATGCTACACCTATAGTACCAGTTATTAAAAGTAATGGTCAAGTACGGATTTGTGAAGATTCTAAAAGTACACTTAACGAGCATTTAGTGGTAGACGAATACCCATTGCCTACAATTAAAGCTTTATTTTTTACCATGGCTGGTGGAGATAAGTTTACAAAGCTTGACTTATAACAAGCCTACCTACAAATGGAAGATAGAAAATACTTAACACTTAGTACACCCAGAGGATTGTACATAACTACAAGATTATTGTATGGGATTTCCAGTGCACCTTCAATATAGCAGAGGGAAATTGAAAACATTTTAAAAGATATCTCAGGAGTGACAGTTTTCCTAGATGACATAAAAACTACAGCACACAACGATGAGTTACATTATCAAAGACTAGAATGAGTTCGTAGCAGACTTGCAAAATACAATATCAGAGTCAATCATGACAAATGTCAATTTTTAGCAAATCAGATTGAATACTGTGGACATAAAATTGAAAAAAATGGTATACATAAATCCAAAGAAAAGATGGAAGCTATACAGAAGGCAAAAGCACCAACAAACAAGAGAAGTTAGAGCATTAGTAGGACTCATAAATTATTACAGATGGTTCTTACAAAATTCTAGCCATGCTTTACATACAATTTACAATCTTCTTAAAGATGGAATATCTTTCAAATAAGACAGAAAATATCAAGAAGCTTTTACAGCAGCAAAAAGAGAAATGATCTCTGATAAAATTTTGGCACATTTTGAACCAAGTTTACCTTTAATACTTGCAACTGATGCGAGTCCATTATGCAGTCGGAGTAGTATTATCTCACATATATCCGGATGGATTTGAGAGACCAATTCAATTTGCTTTACAAACACATACAAAAGTACAACAAAAATATGCTTAAATAGATAAGGAACTAACGTTGCCTCAGAGAAGTGGTTTGGTATTAGGAGTAGTCTGATAAATAAAATGGCAAGTTCAAGAAAACGATCCTTAAATCATGTGAGTTATAAAATCTATTATATGATGACGACGGCCAATTTAGTGAGAAGCAATCAACCCTGTCGGTTATTTAGAATCAGATCATAAAAATTTAGACAGCCATGATAGCAATCCTATGAAAATAGTGAAAGTGATGATAATGATTAATTAAAAGCGGATGACTTTTAAACCGGTAAGTGGTTTTTGATTTCCATAAAACCTTTGTTAGATTATGACACTTTTAGAAAAATATAAGGTTTCAAAATGGATCACAACATCACCACCAACTTACTGAATAAGAAGTCATACTATATTGATTCATCCACCAGGTCGTAAAGGACCAAAGGACCTGCAACACATTTAAAGAAGGTCACTAAAGCATTAGGTCTTTTTTTATGATTTTGTAATTAAGCGTTTAGTTCAAAAAACAAGTTATATATCCAGACAAAGGTATTGCAATTTTTAGAGAAATAGGGATGCCATACTCGTCACGGAAAACGAAATAAAATATTCTATTGACTTTTTATTGCAGCGAATTTATTGCGTTCCTCTCATTTTAATTTCAAAGATTTATTTTCGAAAAATGATATATCTGTCGAATTTTTCTATATTGTAGTGAGTTACCAAAGATTTTTATTTTTTCTTCGATGCATTAGTTTGATTTTAAATTTAGCAAGTTTTTCTCACGTTCGGAATATTTAACTATTGCCGAACAGCTAGTAGGTTTTTGGGAGCATTGTACATTTCGTCAGTATGTTCCTTCAAAACCCAAGCGTTATGGAATAAAGCCGTTTGCGATGTCTGATACAACTTTTATACGATAAATATTGAGGTTTACTTGGGAACGTAACCCGAAAGTCCATAAAGAGTGTCCAGTAGTCTGGAACGTATTTCATTATGCTTAATTCAAGCCATTGATAAAAGCGTAAAAAAGTATAACAGCAGAAAACTCGTATACTAGTATCTTATTTGACTAGACTAACATTTAACATGACTAGAGAAATAAAAAGCATATATATATATATATATATATATATATATATATATATATATATATATATATATATATATATATATATATATATACATCTAGCGGTTAATGTAAGCTCCGTTCTAAAACGGTATTATACTAACTCCAGTAGAATATACACCGTGTATTTTATTATCTAAGTAGCGCTTTATGTAGACTCCGACCAACACGTAGGATTAAGTGGACTCCACAAAAGTATAAACCATTTTTGGGATCCGTATTTACGATATTGCATATACTTCTAAACTCCTGCGATGTTGCCAATAATTGTATTAGTAGTAGATTTTCAAATTTTACAGCAGATACCTTCTGGAACTTGAAATTTATTTAAATATCTATCAATTTAATCATGGAGGAATTTAAGGACTATTTGGCTAATTTATGTAGTTAAATATAAATTGTTAACCGCCATATACCTTTATTTTACTTTTTAGTTTTAATAAGCAAGGCGGTAATTTATATTACTTTTATATATTTTCAAACATAAGAAAGTGTGTATTATAAACTTGGAAAAGCGAAAATCTCCGTTTTTATTAATTAGTATTTTTTATTAAAATGCATTGGCACTAAAACATTTAGTACCTACATGTACATATATCAAATAGAGTAATCGTGTAACAGTTTCTGAAATTAGAAGCCCCTTCGGTATGATTATAAAGTTTGTTACCACAAAAAATCTACTAGCATACACAGAGATGAGAGAGACCTACACAGAAGAAGATTTATTTTTGGGCCATTTATGTAGCCAACCATTGGAAATACAAAATTTAAAGCTGTTGGTGTTCCGGACACGGAAAGTAAAGTAAGTACAAAAAGGGGTAAAAGTAAAATGAAAAAAAAAAACTAAAATACTTATATAACATGTAGACCTGAAAGTGCGCCGGAGGGTTTGAAATAAGAATTTACCTAAGGAATGAAATAAGAATTTACCTAATATAAAACAGATCTGAAAGAGAATAAAAAACAGATCAAAGAATTAATAGAGATTAAGTACATCCTTAAGTAACATATCTCAAATCCGCCTGCAGTTTTTTTGGGTAGATTGAGTAGCTCGACAGAACTGTTGCCGGTTCCAAGCCCAAATAAAGGAGGAGGGGGTCTACAGCCAGTTTCGCACCCTACTGATAGACTTTAAAACCATACAGCTCATAGAAACAGAATTATGCCTCGGGACAGGAATGATTTCATTACGACGACTAACGGGAGAAAGAGGACAACAAATTTGTGGTAAACGAGAAATACACTTCGCATCGGTGCTTTGAACGTAAAGTCTCTACAAGAGAGCAGAAAATTACAAAAGAGCTTGTAGAAAAAAAAATATAGACATGTGTGCGTTAAAAGATACAAAGAAAAAAGGAAAAGGGTCAAATTATTATAGATGACCATCTCATGATTTACAGTGGTGTTGCCAAAGAAACCAGAGCCAAAGAAGGAGTCGCTCTGTTAGTACACAAAAATTTTTTACACCAAATATAAAAATAGTAAGTGTAAAAATTATACTGGATGTTAAACCTCTGCATGTGGTAGCAATTCACTTCCAGAGAACAACAAAGATACCACCACAAGGGAAAACTTCTAGGAACACCTTCAGACTGTAATAAACGAGACCCCAAATGATAAATATATAATCATTATGGGTGATTTTAACCCCCGTGTTGGCAATGATTTAGTTCCAGCGATAAAACAGCGATATAACGAAAATATCAGAAATGAAAACGGAAACCTTCTAACGGACCTCTGCAGCAAAAACCAGACACGTAATAATAATACATTTTTCCCTCACAAAGAACAATACAAATACATTTTTGAAAACAGTAGAGGACAAAGATCTATTATAGATCTATTATAGATTCTGTTGAATAGATAGCACTAACATCAGCAGAAATAGGAAGCGATCACAAATTGGTATTGTGCCGAATGAAAACACATATATGTGATAACAAAACACCGAAATACACCACAAAGATAAAAGTCGAAAGCTTACAGGATGACTCGACAAGATACCTATTCCAGAAAAGAAGAACCGAGAAAAACAGAAATACATATATCACAGAAAGTGATGGAGTCGAAGAAAGCTGAACAATACTTAAGTCTAATATCTTAGCCTCGGCCAAGAAAGTTCTCGGTAAAAGAAATATAAGTAAAGTGAAGGAAAAATGTAAAGAAAACAAAAAAGCTTACCTGAAATACATGTCAACCAAAACACAAGAGGCATAACATAATTACAAGACAATTAGAAACGTAACACATGCACTTATAAGAAAAATAAAAAATGGTCACTGGGAACGTTTTTCGAAAGAAATGGAACATAATTTTTCTCGTCTGCAAAAGGAAATATAGCGCTTCATCAGACCTCAAAGAACGGAGGTAAACTAACTAATAGAACTAAAATACATAAAAAATGATACGTGGATTGACTACCTAAAAAAGCTATATACAGGAGAAGAACAAACGACGCTAGAACCGGAAATATCAGAAATTACAACATATAAAGAACTTAATATAAATGTACAGGAAGTTTGGAAAATACTTGAAAACCTGAGGAACAGAAAAGCAGCAGGTCAAGACGAGATACCAAACGAATACTGAAATATTGTGGAGCAGCAATGACAGAACAATTAACAATATTAATTAATAAAATTATAAAACACAATAAAATGCCGGAAGAATGGAGAAGGAGCGAACTAACTCTACTATATAAAAAAGGAGATAAAAACAGACAAAAAACTACAGAAGTATAAACTTGTTAAATACTACGCTAAAACTTACAACTAAAATTTTACAAGTGCTAATTAATCACAATATAAGTTTAGCAGATGAACAACCGGGTTTTTTAAGTGGTAGATCGTGTACAGATGCAAAATTCGTTATAAAGCAAATTACTGAGAAATCACTGAAGTATAATAGACTAGCATTTCTGTGTCTGATTGACCTAAAGAAAGCGTTTGACAGAGTAAGACTGAAAGATGTAATCCATCTTCTGTATAATAGAGAAGCTCTCCTAAATATTATAAAAACTATCGAAAACATCGACCAAAACAACAAAATTGAAGTCAGAATAGAGGGACAACTTACAGAACCTATAGAAATAGGCAGCAGAATAAGACAAGGGGATTCGTTGAGATTGAGCCCCATGCTCTTCAATTTGATCATGGATCAAATCATCAAAAGCGTTAACAAACGAAGAGGATACAGAATGGGAAACAAAGAAATTAAAATACTCCGTTACGCAGATGACGCAATATTAATAGCCCAAGATGAAGATAGTCTGCAAAGATTGGTCCACAAATTTAACATAAGAGCAAAAGAATTTAATATGACCATCTCATCTCAGAAAACTAAAACCATAGTAGTCAGCACAGGACCACAGATGTAAAATAGAAATTGATGGCATTAGCAGAAACAAGACCCGACACAGCCACAACGCAAAGAATAATGGACGCGGCAGAGATGAGAGTACTGAGAAGAATTACAGGAAATACTCTGAGAAATCGAAAAGAAAATGTAACGTATAGTGTATAAATGAATGGATACAAAATAGAAAAAAAGAATGGAATAACCACATAGGTAATGGAAATAAAATACCTGGCATTATGAATTTATTATGACAATTTCATCTCAGAAAACTAAAACAATAGTAGTCAGCAAAGAACCAACTAGATGTAAAATAAAAATTGATGGCATCAGTATTGAACAAATAATGAAAATAATATACTTGAACTTTATTTTACTGTAGTTTTGAAATTTTAAACTTTCTAGTGGGTATCTTTATGTCTTTATTACCAATTGTTATTAACATGCGTTTACACAACGTTATAACGTTGTGTATTATAAAAGTATTCTATTTCTTTTTATCGTAGTAAGTCATTACTCAGACAAAATATTTTGGTGTCTTATGGTATTGGTAACTTGATTCTGTAATAAAATTCATGGCAGACGACAAGCGGTTTCATAACCACTAAACATATCTATTTCTTTATTGTTTCCGTATATATTATGTGTTACAGTTATGATATTATGTTCGGTCTAATTGTTTTAAAAACTTTGTCGCTTGTATAAGCTTTAACTTTAATAATAATTTTATAGACCTTAATCATTTAGAAGTAAATGTATATATAATTTTTTTTCTGTCACTTGGTTTAAATATAGTTCTTATTATATATATGAGCAGAAAATAACACTTATTTCAGTTCGTACGATTTGCGGTAATTTATTTAATGTTAATTCTGGAATTTCACGTTTATACTTAGTTTCTGTTGTTCCGCTTATTTATCTGAGAGATGTTACTTTTTTTTCTTGTTATTATTTCTCTTTATAAGCAATTTTACTTGTTCATTGGTGGAATAATACCTCTATGGAAGGTTATCACTTCATTTTTTGCGCGATCATCCGATACTTCTTCTGCCGATTCGTGACTTATCTCTTCCAATTTTGACGTCACGGGTCTCCTCCATTCTGCTTATGTAATTATTCCATTCTTTTTTTCTATTTTGTGTAAATTCATTTATACACTTTACGTTACATTTTCTTCTAATGTCTTCACTTCTCTTTTGATTTCTCAGCGTATTTCCTATAATTGTTCTCAGTACTCTCATCTCTGCCGTTTCCATTATTCTTTGCGTTGTGGCTGTGCCGGGTCTTGTTTCTAAAGCATATGTCATTATTTGTCTTACACTGGCTTTATAAATTGATATCATCTCAGTGTTAATGTGTCTGTTTAGCCATATAATGTTATTAAGGCATCCTGCCAGTCTATTTGCTTTTAGTACTTGATCTCTCATTTCTTTGTCCAGGTCTCTATTAAGTTTTTTCTAATTCCACACTAATAGTCTCCTATTTGATAGTTCACCTATTCACTCAATCGTTATAGGTTTATCAGAAAAAAATCTGTATATCCTAATAATTAATATATAGCTTATACCGCTATAGTTTGTGCACTACATTTTATCATCCCTTTTGTGTATGGGTATGCTTTTCAGCAAGTTGGTACTTGCTCTTACTTTTAAATTGACAGGTTAGCTGTTTAACTGCCTATACTGAACTTTCTTCTTCATATTGCAAATATATATAAAAATTAATAAAAACCACTCTGACATACCATTGACTGAAATATTGGAGACCCTATATTATTCAATCAATGGAAATACTAAGATCACACGGGGGGAATATTATGGGTTATTTCTGGTTTCGTCATAATTTACACTAGTAAGTAAGTAAGTTCGTGTAACCTTCTGGCCAAGGTCTAGTGTTAGGGTTTTCAGGTCGCGCAAGCGCCCCTAACATGACTTAACGACTACTTTCGTAGCCGGGACCGACGGCTTTACGTACCCTCCGAAGCACGGTGGCAGCGCAGTTAAATTAGAAATTGAAAATTTTGTTGGTGCCAGGATTCAAACCCGGGCCCTCCAGCTTGTTAAACCAGTAACACAGCCACTGAGCTACGGCTGCCACATAATTTACACTGAAAATACTAACAAGAGAGTGCTCTCACTTCCACATGTTAAAATTGATATATAGTACCAACAGATGCTAGTTATATACCATCAGTACTAATAAAATGGAAACTATTAAATTAATATCAATTTCATTTAATCAAACGTACTAACCTTAAACATGGTCATTTAAGGAAACACCTCAAAAATATTGACAAAAAATTAAAAATAGCTTAAGCGTTATACAAGTAACAGAGCAACAAAGCTCACAGCATGAGAATATTGCCTCGTACTTTTATATAGCAATTTGTTCTCACAATTTTATAGTTTTTTGAAAAATGAACTCCGATTAGAAGATTAAAACGTCAAACAAAATGTAAAAACCTATTCATATTTTGTGATACAAAATCTTCAATTTCGATATTGAATATTCTTAATAAATGTATAATCTAATATTTAAGCCTGTTTATGTTTTACAGACTTGGAAAACACTAAACAGACAAATATTTATTCCTTTATGTACTAGGTTCTAAAAAAAGTGTACTCAAAACAAATAAATATTATCTACCAAGTGTTTTATTCCAGTTTCATATGAAAGCACCAGATATTAGATATGTATTATAAATTTCGTCATAGGTGCAAATTTGAGATAAAAACCAAATGATAGAGCATATAGTGAAATATAAATATCTTAGAATACCTGTATCGAGCGAGGATAAGATAAGGTTATTGATGAGGAAAAAAAGACCTATCGCTGAGGAAGTGAAAAAGTAATTGGCAAACGCAAATGAAATATGCATTACAATCTATCATGATACACATATATTCGTACTGCAGAAACAAGACAATTAATAAACACGTTAAGGGAATCTTAATAATAAGCAAAATTTAACTTTTAATACACAGAAGAAATAATGATATGCAGAAGAAACACAAATTAAAAAACGTTATCCACTTATTGTACGCAAGAGAGATACCTCTAGGAAAAATCAAAACGACCGAAAATATATACCAAAATAACACAATAAAAGTAAAAGTAGAAGAAGAACCAACCGACCCTAATATAGCTGACAATGGGATAAGGCAGGGATATTTCCTGAGTCCTCTATTGTTCAACCTGATTATGGATGAAATAATAAAAAAGTAAGAACTAAAAAAAGATACCAAATGGAAGAAAAACAAATTAAAATTGCTGTGCAAACGACGCAATACTACTCTTTCAAAATGAAGATGATTTACAACGTGTGCTGCACCAATTTCATATAACTGCCAGAAAATTTAACATGTTAATTTCCCCAAAAGAGACAAAATTCATGGTTACAACAGCAAATTTACTAAGATGTTAATTGGAGCTGAAAGGTCAGATAATAGAACAAGTGATGGAGTTTAAATATCTAGCCATCACATTATCTAGCTACGGAAAGCTCGAAACTGAAGTGGAAGATCCAGTGAATAGAGCAAACAGAGCCGCAGGCTGACTAAATGAAACAATATGAAGCAATAAAACTATCGGGAAAGAAACGAAAGGCAGAATTTACAAAACAGTCATCAGACCAATGACATACGCGGCAGAAACAAGACCTGACACAGAGAGGACAAAAAGGATATTAGAAACAGCAGAGATGAAAACACTTAGAAAAATTGATGGTAAGCCACTATGGGACAGAGCTAGAAGTACAGATATACGACGTAGATGCAAGATGGAGAAGATCAAGAACTGGTTAAGAAATAGAAGAGTAGAATGGAACGATCATATAAGCCGAATGACAACAAATAGAGTAGTAAAGATGGCAAGAGACGGTCAACCCGTAGGAAGACGATCAGTAGGAAGATCACGAAAACGATGGAACGGCAACTTACTGGAGGCACATTGAAAAATGACAGTCATGTCTATATAAATAGAAGAAGAAGAAGAAAAAGATACACAGGATAAACATTAAAATTGCTGCAAGAAAGATAAAATAAATCAGTCATATTAATGTAGAATAGCAGAGGAAAGAGTATTTGTCATAGCTTTGGACAAGTGCCCAATTAAAAAAAGAACACAGGTCGTTCAAAAAAGACGGAACTCTAAAAAGAAAATAGAATAGATTTAAAAAAATAAAAGCATAAACATGTCTTTTCCTACTTTTTTAATATTGAAAATACGTAAATAGAACATTGAATTAAAATGTAATCTTTGATAATCTCTGATAAACCCATCACCTGAACAGTGGCACCGATATATGTAGTTGAAATTGTTTACACTTATTGTAACTGTTTATTTTGTTATTATCTAGATATGAGTTGCGACCGATATCACAAACTTATTTATTTTTCACAAAGAGGCTCTTTAATACCTAAAATTATTACTATACAAATCTGATTCGAAATATCGTCAAAAAGTAATACACGGCATGTAAAATTTAAATTTTTAATAAAAAGTAAAAGATTATGCATTACTTATGGGATTCAAAGAACGCGCGTTAAGGAAGATTGAAGTACTAATAAGATCACCGCAATCGGGCATACCCCGGGTAATGATTAATTAATTAATCTGCTAATTCTTCAGTCACCCCTTTAATATGATTTTGTCAAATTGGTCCTTTTTAGAACCAACTATTCTAATAACATATGTCTATAACTGTTAAGGGTATATCTAGAGATCAAGAAACTTTACTTTACTTAAACTTATCAGACATATGAGCTAAACACGAATGTAACTTATCTCTAGTGCAGGAAACACATATAGGGTCTAACCTAGGGTATTTGGTATATAGCTGATCGCTGAAAACCAGATCATAGATATAGACATGCTATTTCTGTCGCAAAAGAAGCAAAGAATAACTTAAAGTAAGAAAGGACAAAACCAGTCAGCCGAGAGAACATTTTAACGATGTTGAGCTTGGATCCACCATCTACATATTTAATGAAAAATAATACAACTACCGACATTGAGGATCTGAGCACAAAGCTTATTACGAAACCTGGACCAAAAACACTCTACAATGGCTTATCCTCATGATGAACAACTGTATTCAAATTATGGAGATAGCCAAAATTTAGAGACAAGCCAAAGTTGTTACCTTGCTTAAACTTGGCAAAAAAAAAGACGGGTACGAAAAATATCCGGTATCAGGGGTGGTATTTTTCAACCAATTTAAGACACCTTAAATTACAGAATATTTCTCCAAAAACTATATGATATCCCCTTAGATAACAAGCTCACTTACATTGTCTGCGTATGCCAACATAAGAGAATATTTTTTGTATCACTCACTGGTAAGAGTAGCAGATGAAGAACGGTCTCGCTTGGGGTAGCATAAAGGCACCTACACTGTATAACATTTACACAAACAAACGATCCATACCGGTAGATACTAGGACTTCTATTATATAGACGAGACACCTATTATTGCACAATAAAAATAAACTATGAATAAATTTTCAGCCAAAACCCCTGAAAAACTCGTGGGTGCTCCTTCAATTTCCTCAACATAGACGTTTTCACAAAACTGAACATCCAATCTTGTCATAAAATCATTGAACTGTAGACTTCCTATAAATTCCTTGAAAATAGTTTGTATCACACTGGGTGATACAAACATAGATTATTGTTTAAAACTAAAAGGTAAATTGAGGACCAGAAATAATATTCTTCGCAAGCTTGTCAGCTAAAAATGAGGCGCACGTCCTTCCGCCCTTAAAACATAGACGCTTGTACTATATGCTTCTGCTGCCAAATATACCTTGTTAGACAAATTAACCATTCTTTCTTTTTGTGCACACTACTACCCATTTTAACACAAAAATATCTATTGTAGCACTTAACCATATTTATTTTGAGATAACCTTCTATCGAGATATCACATGTAGTACACAAATAAGACCAGAACTAAAATATTAAAAAAGTTTTATACAATATATCGCAGAAGATTGAATAAAATAAAAGTAGTTTTTATTAATCAGATGCTTACATAAAATGTACAAAGACACTCACGTAAACAAAATATATTACGAAATTTCTGTAATTAAAAAAAACATCAAGTCCGGCATTGAACTAATAAAATTATATTAAATGAAAAAACAACATCTTTAAAAATACAGAAAAAATAAAATTTTCTATGCAAGCGAACATTCCATTCAATAATAAGCCCAAATCCTTTTGTATCTTCATACCTGTTTTTTAAAGAACCAGTTACATTTTAGTACGTAGTTATACCAGGTAATATGATATCCTCTGTTACACAGTGTTATGCGTATGACATTCCACTGTCTACAAACAGTAGATAAAAATAAGGAGCCCATATAAACCGTTCAGGGTATATGTTGAAAATATACGGTATAATCGCACAGTTGCCAAACTCTCAGAGCTTAGTTAAACCGATAAACGTATGGTTCAAATATACAATGAAGAAGATCTGAACGACCCCTATAATATATACACGTGAACTAAGCGATATACATTTATGATACAGGGGTAATTACGGGCTCCAAAAAATTTTGATAAATTATTAAACTCTACATGCTGATGAATCGACTGAACCAATATTACGGAATTGTCAAGTGAGCTCCGTATATCGGTATCCACTTGACCACGGAGCTCAATTGAACCTGAATTTTAACATGGGCGGAGTTCACTTAATGCCGTAGATATATATATATATATATATATATATATATATATATATATATATATATAATATATATATATATAATATATATATATATATATATATATATATATATATATATATATATATATATATATATATATATATATATATATATATATATATATATATTGTTGTACTTTTGAATGTCCATAAGCAATAAAAAACCGATATACAAATTTTATTACTTAAATAAAAATTAAAATTATTGATATTTCATAAAGACACGGGCATATAAATTTTCAAACATCCTGTATAAGACAAAATATGTATTTTAAGTTGTTCGAAGAATTGTTCATTAGGCCTCAGAGACAAGACTTTCAAATATTATCGATAAGAAATTTAAATAAGTCGGTTATTGTGGAATGGATTTACCCGGAATAAAAGTGTATATAGAAAGTGTTTAAACAATAGACCGGGATTTGCGGTGGCTTTCTCCCCGAAAGATTATATTGGTAAAAGTTTATTAACAAAAGACATTGAATTGAGAAACAGGTATCGTTTGTAGCTATTAGTAAGAAATATTTGTAAAGCAGATAGATTTAGTTAGAATAATTAAAGAATGTTGTTTTCTGGAATTACCCGAATGACGTTTTATAGAGAGAGTTGGTTGGTAACGATATACGTCACAGAGGTGGATGATTTTTATTGGTCAATTTTTGAATGCAAGGAGGTGGTGGTTTCGGCTATGAGATAGGAGAGAGGGAAAAAGAGTTAGTCAGTTTTCGTCGTCCAAGAAGGAAGGAGCTTTGTGATTTGTGTTTGTTTGAAGTCCCGAAGACGTAATTTACCGGGTGTGTTTATTTGCTGTGTAAAAGCTGACCAGTGTGAGGAACGGGGTACAGAGAGATAGAAAAACCAAAGGGTATAAGAATATTAATATCAGACGAAGCCGGAAACATTTGGAGTTATAAACAGGCGCGGAGATTGGCTCAAAAGGAGGCTGCATAGACTAACACGAGTTGTTGGGTTGCAGATACAAGGACAGATAGGAGAAAGGTGTACGTCATCTGGACCACAATAGGAGCAGAAGCAGAGAAAGGATTTTTTTTGTGGCGTGGCCATAGAATTGCAACGGCAGAGAAAGAAAGGTCAGTCAATTTTCATTAGAGCAGGAGTGTGGTTTTCATTTATTAATTAAATAAATTGAATAAATAATAGAGACAGTTAATTTTGCGATCATTTAAAAAAAAAAGAATTATAAAAAGAGCTTAGTTATAACACATATTAAAAATCAATGTAAAATAACATTTTGGTCCATGATAGAAAACAACTTCTCATATATTTAAAGTTAGTATATTGCAAATATTACAGGATTGATTGTTATACAAAATTTCATTAAAATAAAGGACATATCACATATAGTTCAGTTGAAATTCTATGTATTTTATTCAGGTCATATTACCTATCCCAATTAGGATGCCAATTGGAAAATATTTTGAATCTACGATCAAAGGTAAATAGTACAAGTTAAATAGCCTGAGATTGTAATTAATTAATGCTGATTTATTGTGATTAATTGGGGATTAGATCATTTAATAAATATAGACAGGAATTTTTCTAAATAAGCAATATAATACAATTTAAATAGCATAACAAAATGGCCCCCAACGTGTAAAGCTTTGAAAAATATTTCTAGTTGGCAAATTTAAAAGGATAGGAGTAGACAAGCAGATATTTGAAAGTTTATATGCCGTGGATAAAGTGAAATATTATGTAAAATTTGAGGACATAAAGATTTATATATTTTTTTTAAGATACAATTTACCATAATTGATTTATTCGTGATATTGACAATTTATAGGTTACCATAATTGATTTATTTGTGTGATATTTACATTTGATAATTTTACCATACTTGATTTATTTGATTGATTTTGACATTTGATATTTTATGTTAAAAGTACGATTTGGCGGGGATATAAGGAAACTACACCCAGTGCCTTTTATAAATAACCTAAAGGAAAAAGTCAAATACATAGGACCGTTTGCAACAGCAAAGGAAACCATCAGAAACCATCTCAAAGAAGAGGCAAATTGACAATTGGCAAGATTTTGAGAGAAGATTCTTAAATTATTTCGAAAAATCCAGCAACTACAAGTAAATAAAGAGTTACAAAATGTAAAATACCATGAGAGGATGGGCGTATCAGAAAAGATGTACGCATTACAACTCTATAATAATGCAAAACATTTGCAATATAATTATTCATCAGAACAATTGGTAGAGTTAATATCGCGACACTTTGAAGATACCTTGGAAGACCACATAAATCTCCAAAATTACAAGGACATTGACAGCTTATGTCAATTTTTGCAAATGAGAGAATCACGTAGGCATGAAAGAAGAGAAAGAAGACCGCAAGAAAATTATAGACAAAGAGAAAACCAAGAATATAGAGATAGAGGTCAAAATTTTAGAAGAGATTATACAAGACGAGAATTCATACCTAGACGGGGATACGAAAATAGACCGAACGGAAGAGAGAATTATGAACCCAGAACCCAGAGATGGAATGAAAACAGGGATCGGGACAATCAGAGTAGAAATAACCGCCCATACCAAGGAAACAGATACAATAACCCACGGAATGAACAGGAATCTCGCGGTAACCGATACGGGAATGATAGACCAAAAGAGAACAGAAGAGAAATAAATAATATGCAAAGAGAAGAAAATGAATATGAGAGAGAAGATGACGGGCGAGAAAACACAGAAGAACAACAGGCGTGTTTTCAAGAAGGCGCTCACTAAAAACGAAGAAACAAACAGGAATTTTTTGTCACCCCAAGGAATTTATTAAACTGGCAGGAAACAATGAAAAGAGAAATGGAGTTAATTTAAAATTTGTGGATGGAGTTATAAATGAGAAACCAATTAAAATTATGATAGACACAGGCTCTGAAATAACACTGGTCAACAGAAAATTAATCGAAGAAGTAAATTTAACAAGTCTAATTTATAAAATACCTAGGGTGAATTTAGTGGGCGCAAATAAACGGACATTGGCAACAATAAATGAAGGTATACGAGTAATGGTACGATTGAAAAAAAATATGTATGCACTTCAATGTGTAATAATGCCGAATATGTTACATGACATGATTGTAGGCGTTGACGAATTAACGGAAAAACATGTAGTGATCGACTTCAAAACCAATACGATGAAAATAACAAAGGAAAAAGAAGAAGAACAGGATAAGGAACAAGAGAAACAAATTACGGACGAATCAGAGAAAGAACAAACGGTGGAAATGAACCTGGTGACGAAGAAAGGAAAAGGAAGAAAGAGGGGAAAAGGTCAGAAAAAGATCAAAGAAAAAAAAACCTGGGATTCCTCAAAAGATGAGACGAGCTCAGGAGAAGAAGATGGAAAGATTTTGACAAGAAATGAAAGCAAAACTTGGGATTCCTCAAAAGAAGAGACGAGCCCAACAAAAAAAAAACAAAGGAAAATGAAGAGGACACAATGGAGACAGTGGTGTTTGAAGAAGACACGGAGTACACGGTGAATATGTGCGAAAAAGTTGATGGGAGAGAAAAAAAATTGATATGTGGAGAAGGCAAAGAAAATGATTTGCGTATAATTTTAAGAGACTATGAAACGCTGATAAATGAGGAAAACCGAGTGGCCACAAAATATGAGCACTCATTTGAGGTGAAAAACTTGGGAAATTTTCGATCGAAGACTTATCCAATTCCTTATAAGTATCGGCAAGAAGTAAAGCAAGAAATCAAAAAAATGTTGGAAGATCAAATCATTGAGAGATGTGACTCACCCTATATTAACCCAATTGTGATAGTGAAGAAGAGCAGTGGAGAGTTAAGACTCTGTTTAGATGCCCGAAATATCAACCAACACACAGTATCACAATATGAATCACCGTTAAATATCGAGGCCATTTTTGGAAGAATCACGGGATCACATATTTTCTCAAAAATTGATCTAAAGCATAGTTTTTGGTTAATACCTTTGGCTGAAAAGTGTAGAAACTACACTGCCTTTTCAATTGATGGTATAGTATACCGATTTAAGGTAGTTCCGTTTGGATTACAAAGCGCCTGTGCAGCACTTGTACGAGCTTTGCATACCATTTTGAATCACCATGAAGAGTTCATCGTCCATTACATCGACGATTTATTAATTTTTTCACAAGATATGCAGAGTCATGTGGAACATATCAAAATAATTTTGAAAGAATTGGACACAGCGGGATTAAAACTAAACATTGAAAAATGTCAATTTTTTCAAAAGGAAGTGATTTATTTGGGTTTCAAACTTGACACCGAAACTGTAAGTCTAGCCGAGGACAGAGTAAAGCTCATCGACGAATACCCAAGACCAACAAATCTAAAACATTGCGAGGGTTTCTCGGTACGATAAATTATTTTAAGAAATTAATTCCCGATTTAAGCCAAAAAGAAATTCCTTTAATAAAATTGTTAAAGAAAGGGACAAAATGGAATTGGAAAAAAGAACAGGAGGAAGCTTTCAAAATATTGAAACAAGAATTTGCTAAAGGAACGAAAATATATCACCCTATTTACAATTTGCCGTTTATACTCCGTACGGATGCGTCGATACAGAAATTTGCAGGAGTGTTGTCGCAAATACAAAACGGCCAAGAGGTTCCGATATGTTTTATATCTCGAGTGACTAAAACACATGAGAGAAAATACAGTGTCACCGAGTTGGAATTAGCCAGTGTACTATTTTGCGTAAACAAATTAAGGTTTTACTTATTGGGAGCTAAATTCACCATCGAAACGGATCATGCAGCATTGATACACATCATGAAGAATCGATTGGTAAATAACAGAATACACAGAGGCATTCTGCTCTTACAAGAGTATGATTTCCAATTTCGATACATCAAAGGGAAAGACAACATAATAGCTGACGCTTTAACACGGGACGAAGATACAGGAAAAAAGGAGACAATTACATTACATGTGGGATTGAATATATTGACACAAGACGAAGGGATATTTTCGTTAAATGAGATAAGGACCGACCAGGAAGGCCTAGAAGAAAGAGAAAAGAGAAGAGCAGAGCTAGAAAACGAGATATTTTTTAAGAGAATAGACGGAAAGGAATTATATTTAGTGACACCGACATTGGCAGAAAGAATCATAAAGAAACTACACGAGGAAAATGGACATATTGGCAGTAGAAAGGTATGGCTTGTGTTTAGGGAAAACTACATCAGTCGACAAGATTACCGCATTGCAAAAGAGATCACACAGAAATGCGAAGTATGCCAGAAATACAAGAGCAGGAATTTTAAAAACGAAAATATTGCAAAGAGCATTGTATCCCGGAACAACCTGGACATTATAGCCATCGACATGTTAAGCGATCTAATTGTGACCACGCAAAGGAACAAGCATATTCTGGTGATGGTGGATGTGTTCTCAAAATACGTGAAATTATATAGTTGCCGCACCACAAAAGGGCAAGAAATATTGAGAAAAATAGACAATTTCATCGCTACGGTAGGAACCCTATGAAAAATTTTACTAGACAATGCAACGTACTTCCGAAATGATCGTTTCAAGGGACAGCTTAGAGAACGGGGAATCGAGACGAACTTTGTAAGCATCAGGCATCCCCAAAGTAATCCTTCTGAGCGATTTATACAAGAGGTAACGAAATTTCTTCGCATTGCAACGGATGGTCAACATCGGCGATGGGACAGAAAATTGGGAGAAATAGAGATGTACCTAAATTCCATGCCAAGTACAGTAACGAAAGAAACACCAGAATACATCATGAAAGGCGTCATGCCGATAAGACCGTGGGAAGATCCAGAACAAAGAGAGTATCGACAGGTTATAGAAACGGTTCAGAGGAGATTAAGAAGAAGCAATGAGAAATACATCCAGAGACAGGGTCATAATAGGAAACGAAGACCAGTAACTTTCCAAAAGGGTGACAAAGTAATGGTAAGAGCATTAAGAGTGTCAAATCTTCAGAGCGGTATTTGCGCAAAATTGATGCCTGTTTTCGAAGGGCCATACATAGTAAACAACGAAGATGGAGTAAACAGCTATGAGTTGAAACATATGGATTCTGAAAAGATCAGATTTATTTATAATATCCATGATGTATATAAATATCACGAATGAAGATTTAAATTTGTATAAAGTAGATAGTAGGATAGGATAATACGTAGCATAAGTACAGCTAGCATACAGGAAGTGCGTTTTAGTTTGCCTCGAGAAAATTTAGTTGCATAGATTGATAAATTTTATCGATTACAAAGGCGGGGATTTGTTGTACTTTTGAATGTCCATAAGCAATAAAAAACCGATATACAAATTTTATTACTTAAATAAAAATTAAAATTATTGATATTTCATAAAGACACGGGCATATAAATTTTCAAACATCCTGTATAAGACAAAATATGTATTTTAAGTTGTTCGAAGAATTGTTCATTAGGCCTCAGAGACAAGACTTTCAAATATTATCGATAAGAAATTTAAATAAGTCGGTTATTGTGGAATGGATTTACCCGGAATAAAAGTGTATATAGAAAGTGTTTAAACAATAGACCGGGATTTGCGGTGGTTTTTCTCCCCGAAAGATTATATCGGTAAAAGTTTATTAACAAAAGACATTGAATTGAGAAACAGGTATCGTTTGTAGCTATTAGTAAGAAATATTTGTAAAGCAGATAGATTTAGTTAGAATAATTAAAGAATGTTGTTTTCTGGAATTACCCGAATGAAGTTTTATAGAGAGAGTTGGTTGGTAACGATATACGTCACAGAGGTGGATGATTTTTATTGGTCAATTTTTGAATGCAAGGAGGTGGTGGTTTTGGCTATGAGATAGGAGAGAGGAAAAAAGAGTTAGTCAGTTTTGGTCGTCCAAGAAGGAAGGAGCTTTGTGATTTGTGTTTGTTTGAAGTCCCGAAGACGTAATTTACCGGGTGTGCTTATTTGCTGTGTAAAAGCTGACCAGTGTGAGGAATGGGGTACAGAGAGATAGAAAAACCAAAGGGTATAAGAATATTAATATCAGACGAAGCCGGAAACATTTGGAATTATAAACAGGCGCGGAGATTGGCTCAAAAGGAGGCTGCATAGACTAACACGAGTTGTTGGGTTGCAGATACAAGGACAGATAGGAGAAAGGTGTACGTCATCTGGACTACAATGGGAGCAGAAGCAGAGAAAGGATTTTTTTATGGCGTGGCCATAGAATTGCAACGGCAGAGAAAGAAAGGTCAGTCAATTTTCATTAGAGCAGGAGTGTGGTTTTCATTTATTAATTAAATAAATTGAATAAATAATAGAGACAGTTAATTTTGCGATCATTTAAAAAAAAAAAAAAAAAAGAATTATAAAAAGCGCTTAGTTATAACACATATTAAAAATCAATGTAAAATAACATTTTGGTCCATGATAGAAAACAACTTCTCATATATTTAAAGTTAGTATATTGCAAATATTACAGGATTGATTGTTATATAAAATTTCATTAAAATAAAGGACATATCACATATAGTTCAGTTGAAATTCTATGTATTTTATTCAGGTCATATTACCTATCCCAATTAGGATGCCAATTGGAAAATATTTTGAATCTACGATCAAAGGTAAATAGTACAAGTTAAATAGCCTGAGATTGTAATTAATTAATGCTGATTTATTGTGATTAATTGGGGATTAGATCATTTAATAAATATAGACAGGAATTTTTCTAAATAAGCAATATAATACAATTTAAATAGCATAACAAAATGGCCCCCAACGTGTAAAGCTTTGAAAAATATTTCTAGTTGGCAAATTTAAAAGGATAGGAGTAGACAAGCAGATATTTGAAAGTTTATATGCCGTGGATAAAGTGAAATATTATGTAAAATTTGAGGACATAAAGATTTATATATTTTTTTTAAGATACAATTTACCATAATTGATTTATTCGTGATATTGACAATTTATAGGTTACCATAATTGATTTATTTGTGTGATATTTACATTTGATAATTTTACCATACTTGATTTATTTGATTGATTTTGACATTTGATATTTTATGTTAAAAGTACGATTTGGCGGGGATATAAGGAAACTACACCCAGTGCCTTTTATAAATAACCTAAAGGAAAAAGTCAAATACATAGGACCGTTTGCAACAGCAAAGGAAACCATCAGAAACCATCTCAAAGAAGAGGCAAATTGACAATTGGCAAGATTTTGAGAGAAGATTCTTAAATTATTTCGAAAAATCCAGCAACTACAAGTAAATAAAGAGTTACAAAATGTAAAATACCATGAGAGGATGGGCGTATCAGAAAAGATGTACGCATTACAACTCTATAATAATGCAAAACATTTGCAATATAATTATTCATCAGAACAATTGGTAGAGTTAATATCGCGACACTTTGAAGATACCTTGGAAGACCACATAAATCTCCAAAATTACAAGGACATTGACAGCTTATGTCAATTTTTGCAAATGAGAGAATCACGTAGGCATGAAAGAAGAGAAAGAAGACCGCAAGAAAATTATAGACAAAGAGAAAACCAAGAATATAGAGATAGAGGTCAAAATTTTAGAAGAGATTATACAAGACGAGAATTCATACCTAGACGGGGATACGAAAATAGACCGAACGGAAGAGAGAATTATGAACCCAGAACCCAGAGATGGAATGAAAACAGGGATCGGGACAATCAGAGTAGAAATAACCGCCCATACCAAGGAAACAGATACAATAACCCACGGAATGAACAGGAATCTCGCGGTAACCGATACGGGAATGATAGACCAAAAGAGAACAGAAGAGAAATAAATAATATGCAAAGAGAAGAAAATGAATATGAGAGAGAAGATGACGGGCGAGAAAACACAGAAGAACAACAGGCGTGTTTTCAAGAAGGCGCTCACTAAAAACGAAGAAACAAACAGGAATTTTTTGTCACCCCAAGGAATTTATTAAACTGGCAGGAAACAATGAAAAGAGAAATGGAGTTAATTTAAAATTTGTGGATGGAGTTATAAATGAGAAACCAATTAAAATTATGATAGACACAGGCTCTGAAATAACACTGGTCAACAGAAAATTAATCGAAGAAGTAAATTTAACAAGTCTAATTTATAAAATACCTAGGGTGAATTTAGTGGGCGCAAATAAACGGACATTGGCAACAATAAATGAAGGTATACGAGTAATGGTACGATTGAAAAAAAATATGTATGCACTTCAATGTGTAATAATGCCGAATATGTTACATGACATGATTGTAGGCGTTGACGAATTAACGGAAAAACATGTAGTGATCGACTTCAAAACCAATACGATGAAAATAACAAAGGAAAAAGAAGAAGAACAGGATAAGGAACAAGAGAAACAAATTACGGACGAATCAGAGAAAGAACAAACGGTGGAAATGAACCTGGTGACGAAGAAAGGAAAAGGAAGAAAGAGGGGAAAAGGTCAGAAAAAGATCAAAGAAAAAAAAACCTGGGATTCCTCAAAAGATGAGACGAGCTCAGGAGAAGAAGATGGAAAGATTTTGACAAGAAATGAAAGCAAAACTTGGGATTCCTCAAAAGAAGAGACGAGCCCAACAAAAAAAAAACAAAGGAAAATGAAGAGGACACAATGGAGACAGTGGTGTTTGAAGAAGACACGGAGTACACGGTGAATATGTGCGAAAAAGTTGATGGGAGAGAAAAAAAATTGATATGTGGAGAAGGCAAAGAAAATGATTTGCGTATAATTTTAAGAGACTATGAAACGCTGATAAATGAGGAAAACCGAGTGGCCACAAAATATGAGCACTCATTTGAGGTGAAAAACTTGGGAAATTTTCGATCGAAGACTTATCCAATTCCTTATAAGTATCGGCAAGAAGTAAAGCAAGAAATCAAAAAAATGTTGGAAGATCAAATCATTGAGAGATGTGACTCACCCTATATTAACCCAATTGTGATAGTGAAGAAGAGCAGTGGAGAGTTAAGACTCTGTTTAGATGCCCGAAATATCAACCAACACACAGTATCACAATATGAATCACCGTTAAATATCGAGGCCATTTTTGGAAGAATCACGGGATCACATATTTTCTCAAAAATTGATCTAAAGCATAGTTTTTGGTTAATACCTTTGGCTGAAAAGTGTAGAAACTACACTGCCTTTTCAATTGATGGTATAGTATACCGATTTAAGGTAGTTCCGTTTGGATTACAAAGCGCCTGTGCAGCACTTGTACGAGCTTTGCATACCATTTTGAATCACCATGAAGAGTTCATCGTCCATTACATCGACGATTTATTAATTTTTTCACAAGATATGCAGAGTCATGTGGAACATATCAAAATAATTTTGAAAGAATTGGACACAGCGGGATTAAAACTAAACATTGAAAAATGTCAATTTTTTCAAAAGGAAGTGATTTATTTGGGTTTCAAACTTGACACCGAAACTGTAAGTCTAGCCGAGGACAGAGTAAAGCTCATCGACGAATACCCAAGACCAACAAATCTAAAACATTGCGAGGGTTTCTCGGTACGATAAATTATTTTAAGAAATTAATTCCCGATTTAAGCCAAAAAGAAATTCCTTTAATAAAATTGTTAAAGAAAGGGACAAAATGGAATTGGAAAAAAGAACAGGAGGAAGCTTTCAAAATATTGAAACAAGAATTTGCTAAAGGAACGAAAATATATCACCCTATTTACAATTTGCCGTTTATACTCCGTACGGATGCGTCGATACAGAAATTTGCAGGAGTGTTGTCGCAAATACAAAACGGCCAAGAGGTTCCGATATGTTTTATATCTCGAGTGACTAAAACACATGAGAGAAAATACAGTGTCACCGAGTTGGAATTAGCCAGTGTACTATTTTGCGTAAACAAATTAAGGTTTTACTTATTGGGAGCTAAATTCACCATCGAAACGGATCATGCAGCATTGATACACATCATGAAGAATCGATTGGTAAATAACAGAATACACAGAGGCATTCTGCTCTTACAAGAGTATGATTTCCAATTTCGATACATCAAAGGGAAAGACAACATAATAGCTGACGCTTTAACACGGGACGAAGATACAGGAAAAAAGGAGACAATTACATTACATGTGGGATTGAATATATTGACACAAGACGAAGGGATATTTTCGTTAAATGAGATAAGGACCGACCAGGAAGGCCTAGAAGAAAGAGAAAAGAGAAGAGCAGAGCTAGAAAACGAGATATTTTTTAAGAGAATAGACGGAAAGGAATTATATTTAGTGACACCGACATTGGCAGAAAGAATCATAAAGAAACTACACGAGGAAAATGGACATATTGGCAGTAGAAAGGTATGGCTTGTGTTTAGGGAAAACTACATCAGTCGACAAGATTACCGCATTGCAAAAGAGATCACACAGAAATGCGAAGTATGCCAGAAATACAAGAGCAGGAATTTTAAAAACGAAAATATTGCAAAGAGCATTGTATCCCGGAACAACCTGGACATTATAGCCATCGACATGTTAAGCGATCTAATTGTGACCACGCAAAGGAACAAGCATATTCTGGTGATGGTGGATGTGTTCTCAAAATACGTGAAATTATATAGTTGCCGCACCACAAAAGGGCAAGAAATATTGAGAAAAATAGACAATTTCATCGCTACGGTAGGAACCCTATGAAAAATTTTACTAGACAATGCAACGTACTTCCGAAATGATCGTTTCAAGGGACAGCTTAGAGAACGGGGAATCGAGACGAACTTTGTAAGCATCAGGCATCCCCAAAGTAATCCTTCTGAGCGATTTATACAAGAGGTAACGAAATTTCTTCGCATTGCAACGGATGGTCAACATCGGCGATGGGACAGAAAATTGGGAGAAATAGAGATGTACCTAAATTCCATGCCAAGTACAGTAACGAAAGAAACACCAGAATACATCATGAAAGGCGTCATGCCGATAAGACCGTGGGAAGATCCAGAACAAAGAGAGTATCGACAGGTTATAGAAACGGTTCAGAGGAGATTAAGAAGAAGCAATGAGAAATACATCCAGAGACAGGGTCATAATAGGAAACGAAGACCAGTAACTTTCCAAAAGGGTGACAAAGTAATGGTAAGAGCATTAAGAGTGTCAAATCTTCAGAGCGGTATTTGCGCAAAATTGATGCCTGTTTTCGAAGGGCCATACATAGTAAACAACGAAGATGGAGTAAACAGCTATGAGTTGAAACATATGGATTCTGAAAAGATCAGATTTATTTATAATATCCATGATGTATATAAATATCACGAATGAAGATTTAAATTTGTATAAAGTAGATAGTAGGATAGGATAATACGTAGCATAAGTACAGCTAGCATACAGGAAGTGCGTTTTAGTTTGCCTCGAGAAAATTTAGTTGCATAGATTGATAAATTTTATCGATTACAAAGGCGGGGATTTGTTGTACTTTTGAATGTCCATAAGCAATAAAAAACCGATATACAAATTTTATTACTTAAATAAAAATTAAAATTATTGATATTTCATAAAGACACGGGCATATAAATTTTCAAACATCCTGTATAAGACAAAATATGTATTTTAAGTTGTTCGAAGAATTGTTCATTAGGCCTCAGAGACAAGACTTTCAAATATTATCGATAAGAAATTTAAATAAGTCGGTTATTGTGGAATGGATTTACCCGGAATAAAAGTGTATATAGAAAGTGTTTAAACAATAGACCGGGATTTGCGGTGGTTTTTCTCCCCGAAAGATTATATCGGTAAAAGTTTATTAACAAAAGACATTGAATTGAGAAACAGGTATCGTTTGTAGCTATTAGTAAGAAATATTTGTAAAGCAGATAGATTTAGTTAGAATAATTAAAGAATGTTGTTTTCTGGAATTACCCGAATGAAGTTTTATAGAGAGAGTTGGTTGGTAACGATATACGTCACAGAGGTGGATGATTTTTATTGGTCAATTTTTGAATGCAAGGAGGTGGTGGTTTTGGCTATGAGATAGGAGAGAGGAAAAAAGAGTTAGTCAGTTTTGGTCGTCCAAGAAGGAAGGAGCTTTGTGATTTGTGTTTGTTTGAAGTCCCGAAGACGTAATTTACCGGGTGTGCTTATTTGCTGTGTAAAAGCTGACCAGTGTGAGGAATGGGGTACAGAGAGATAGAAAAACCAAAGGGTATAAGAATATTAATATCAGACGAAGCCGGAAACATTTGGAATTATAAACAGGCGCGGAGATTGGCTCAAAAGGAGGCTGCATAGACTAACACGAGTTGTTGGGTTGCAGATACAAGGACAGATAGGAGAAAGGTGTACGTCATCTGGACTACAATGGGAGCAGAAGCAGAGAAAGGATTTTTTTATGGCGTGGCCATAGAATTGCAACGGCAGAGAAAGAAAGGTCAGTCAATTTTCATTAGAGCAGGAGTGTGGTTTTCATTTATTAATTAAATAAATTGAATAAATAATAGAGACAGTTAATTTTGCGATCATTTAAAAAAAAAAAAAAAAAGAATTATAAAAAGCGCTTAGTTATAACACATATTAAAAATCAATGTAAAATAACATTTGGGTCCATGATAGAAAACAACTTCTCATATATTTAAAGTTAGTATATTGCAAATATTACAGGATTGATTGTTATATAAAATTTCATTAAAATAAAGGACATCTCACATATAGTTCAGTTGAAATTCTATGTATTTTATTCAGGTCATATTACCTATCCCAATTAGGATGCCAATTGGAAAATATTTTGAATCCACGATCAAAGGTAAATAGTACAAGTTAAATAGCCTGAGATTGTAATTAATTAATGCTGATTTATTGTGATTAATTGGAGATTAGATCATTTAATAAATATAGACAGGAATTTTTCTAAATAAGCAATATAATACAATTTAAATAGCATAACAATATATATACAGTGATGAGTGTCTTACCACCCGGCATTTTAACGTAAGAGATAGAAAACACAGTTACCTTGTGAAATAAAAAGAGATGAAACTCGTAGAGGTGAGAAATAATCGGAAAAACCTATAATTTATATTACATTACATTACCACTAACGATAGTCTCACACTTTTAGACGTTAGATTCGAGCTAAATGACCTCGGTCATAATTATTATGAATAACGTCGAATGTGTGACGTATTTCCATTTTTTAATTTCGCATAAAGTAAAAACTGATTGACCACAATAAAGCAAAAATGTGTAGTGATTATTTAATCTAAAGTTTTAAACTATTAACCAAGAATAATTTCTACTATGATTTGAGGAGTTTCATACACTCTTGTCACGGAATAATTATAAATCCTTCGTGGATTAGTGGTAAGAATTCGACATTGCAATACAGACATCGCAGACGATTAGAGTTCAAAACCCACATGTGGTTTCCTTTTTTTTTTTAATAATTTGAAATTATGCAAAGATCGTTTTGCTTTGAATCACTAAACAAAACTAAACAAAAACTAAAGTTAAAACAAAAAATCTTATTGACAAAATAGAATCGTCGTACTTTCGAAAATAATGTAAAAACTTTTAAGGAATGTTTAAATAAGTAAAAATTCTACAAAAATAAAAAAATATCCGTGCCCACTAATCAATCGATTAGGAAAAGTCGCACTGAGATATTCACTGACGATGCGAGAATTATGTGCAGGACAACCATCGTGTTGAAATCATATGGAATCGAAAGGTATTGGTAAATTACAAAGGGCTGGGACAATTTCATTTTGCAGAAGTTCCAAGTATTTCTGCCCAGTCAACATACCGTCTATAAAAAATAGACCAATGACATGATTCCCTATTATGCCTCCCCAAACATTTACTTTTCGAAGACGCTGGGTACGAGCGACATAAATCTGACGAGGATTTCCTCGAGATCAATACCTAGCATTGATTGAATTGTGACGGCCATGCAATGAAAACGTACATTCATCGGTGAACAAAACGTTCTCTAAAAAATGTTCATCTTGATGTGACATTTCCATTGCAGTTTGACAAAATTCTAAACGTCTATATTGATCCCCAGGTAATTGTTCGTTGGATTTATGAAGTTTATAGGGACGGTATCGATGTCTTTACAAAATTTCACCTACTCTAAGTCTTGGAATTACACATTGTTCTCCGAGACGAGGTGTTGATAGGATTTTGCTCAATACTTGCACAAATCAAAGTGTCCCTTAGTTCCAAATCTGGATTTACCTCCCTTCGTCTGCGAACTCCTCTTGGATCGAACACGGATCCATAAGTTAAAAAATTTCGTACAATAGACTGAATTGTTGATCGTGCTGGAGCCGGCCTATTTGGAAACATATTTACAAATTGTTGTCTAATCATGTTGTCTGATAATCCATTCACATGCCAGACAACAATTTGCACTTTTTCCTCGACCGTTAAAATCCTTTTCACGAATTGTTTTTTCAATAAAAAGTTTCTGTTTACCGTAAAATAACACTTCTCGATGTGTTATTATTTGATAACTTGAAGGCTTGATGATTTGGTTAGCTATAGAGCAGGTAGCTGTTCGCGCGCATCCATTCCAATGTCGTCAATTGTTTTGAAAATCATTACCTGTATAGAGGAATTGATATTAACACTGAGAATTTAGTGATGTATTTGACATTAAACAGTCTTCAATGGATTATTTTCCATTCAAAACTGAAGACTGTAAAACTGGAATTGAATTTGAAATATTTTGTATTTCTATTTTATAACATTGGAATAAGAATAAATTGTAAATAATGAGTTTTTCGAAAACTTGTTACCTAATATGTATCATATTTTCTATTATTTTCGATTGAGTAAAACAAAAATTTTACCCTTGGTGTGAATTGAACCCCAGTCTTCTTATCGATAGACAACGTCTCTAACTATTACACCAATTCTAGATACAATAATTGTTTTCGGACTGATCATACCTATTTAGTTTAGTCAAATATTTCAGTTGAGTTTTTTTTATTATTAAATAAACTTAAAGATTTATAATTTAAAATCGCTACTAATTAATGTTTTTTACTATAATATATCTTAATATATTTAATCATTTATTCTAACAGAAATTATTAAAATAAAATATTTTCGAGGTCATCCGTATCATTATGACTGAAGTCAAATAGACACGTCTAATAACTAGCCTTATCTCGTATTATCTCACAACTTAATCTGTCTTCTATCCTTTCCGCTATTTTGCCGGGTGGTAAGACACTCATCACTGTATATATATATTTAATGTTTATAGCGTCGTGTGCCTTCCGGTTCCGTCTTCATTTATGTCTATTGACCCAGTCTCCTGGTAGTAAATCTTTCTCGGACATTGCCTTTTGGACTCCATTTAACCATGTTGTTTTCGGTCTTCCTCGTTATGGCTGCCAATCCAATATATTCTTCGGTAGGCAAAGGTCTGTCGTACTATGTACATGTCCGTACCAAATAAGCTATTTTTGCTGTATTTCTTCGATGATGTTGGTTGTCCTCTCAATGATTTGTCATAATTTTCCATTTGTTACGTGAATAATTCTCGATATATCTGCTGATCTTTGCCTAAAATCCATTTACAGAACAAGGAGTTTTTGTTCCGTTCTCTTAGTAAGTTGCCAGGTTTCGCATTTATAAAGTGCAACACTTTTCAAATGCCTTTATATACGAATTCCTGTTTATTTTCTTTTTTAGAGATGGTTTTTGACCAGAGACTTACAATTTATAATTTATAATATGGGAATGGGAAACTTTGCGATGAGCACGAGGAATCAAAAATATGCTAATAAATTACTTAAATAAAGAGAATTTATACTGTTTGAACACGTTTTTTAAGAGACCCCAACGGCGAAAATGGACGTGGAGAAGTATTGATGACAGTGCTAAACCATCATGACACAAACAGTAATCATAGTAAAGGCATCTCCAGACTTTAAAATCAAAACTGAAAGAAATGATTTTATTTACACAGATAAGGTTTCTAGTGTTGATGAACTTATATAGAATATCAAAGAGAATTAAAAAAGAAATTAGAACCAATTGAAATCTTAGACAAAACGAATATAAATTAACTTACCCATACAAATTTTTATTAAGAAACAGTTTGAAAAAGAGTTAACTTATTGGTTTCTAAACATTTATAATAAATTTGATATTCTTATATCACACGGTTGTAAGTAGGCTGAATGAAAACCTAGTAAAAAGCTGAGATATTGCAGCGGACAGTTCTCCCCTTCACTTTTCGGTGGCGGTATTTTACGAGTGTCATAATTTTAACGGGTTTTAACTTTTTACTTTTACGTTTTAGCTCTTAATGTTAATAAACAATAGAAATATGGTAAAAAAAATGCTATCTGGTTTTCTGTTGGCCATAGACGATTCTGATTTTTTTTTTGAAAAACGTGTTTTTTACCAGCTTTTCATTGGACCTGCATACAAGTTAATGACATTAACAAAAATGTCAAAGTTGTTATAAATGTTTATAAGCTAAAAGTCATCCCCTTTTCGAACTATTTATTGATAATAAATTTAATAATACCTTGAGATTTTTTTAACAGCTTAAAAAAATCCTCAAAGAATCGATTGCAATTTACAAAGTACCTCTTTACTGGTTACTGGTTGGCCAAATACAGTTGTTTAAACAATCGCTCTCTGAGAAAAACAAATTGAATATTTTATAATCTATTATGTCGATTCATTTAAAATTTTTCAAATTTTAATAACCCATTAATTGCCACAATTTTAAGTAATTATGTAACAAGCCATTATACAAAAAACAAAGTTATTACCATTTATATATTACCGCAAATGAAGTGTTTTCTGCAACTATTTTGGTGAATTCTTTATGTATTTTAAGTTAAATGCTCGCAAATATTAAAGAAAATTTTAAGATCTACAATTTTTATTTGAATAATTTTTCTCTGGAGGTTCGGTCTCGATATCTAGCATATCATACGCTTTATATCGGTTCTGACAAACTTGTTAATTACTAGTAGTTATGATTAAAAATATAATTTAATTTTTATACTGTTTGCAATTTAAAGTTAAAGGTGACAATGCACTGAAAATCGTAGAATTATGTGAGTACAAAACTGCATTATTAATAATCTTAAAACCAGAAGTTTAAAAGGCAAAATATTTTATCGATTTCAATTTAACTTATCGAATATCGACAACAACTTTTTGCTAGTTCTTGCTTCTAACAAGTAATTAGACTGCAGTTCAATTTTATTAAGTGGCCAGGTCCGGCTTCAGATCCTCTGTACCAATTTACGTAAATTCTCAGCGGGAAGATGGATGAATCGGAATTAGCTACTACCTCACGAAATATACCCGCTACGTCACATATATCTTACTCCAATGCATTAAACAGTTTCAAACATCCTTCAAAAGACCAAGGTATTAAAATTTCAACCATACAAGGAATAAAAGTGTTCAAATATGTAAAAGCTGTTGGATCAATAGTACAACCCAAAACGAAAGTTGGATCAATAGTACATGTTGTTTGGGTATCCAAAATAGCAAACAACCGCAGCTGCATCTACCTTTCCTCTAAATATGTAGTTGATTAATTTCTTAGCTCCCACAGATATATAAATATTGATGGTAACCAGATTGAAATAAGAAGACTTAACCTCTTAAGACTTAAGAAGACTTAATAACCCCCGCCCAGAGACTACTCATATCTAATGTATGTCCTACTATACCTAATAGAATAATTGAAGAGCACTTAAAAACTATGGGTATAAAATCCGCCTCCAACATGACGTTTCTACGAGTAGACATGCAAGACCCATAATACAGCCACGTGCTCAGCTTTAGGAGGAAAATGTTCAAAAGTCCTTTATCAATCCCTGACTCGTTTCTAATCTCATTCGACAATACATCATATCGACTATACATTTCGATAGATGGTTTAAACTGCTCCAAATGCAAGATTGTTGAACATCAAGATTCTGACTGTCCTTCTTTATCATCATCTAGCAGCTCAATTAATCAAATGGAAACTGACCACCACATGAATATACATAACTCCAATGAAGAATATTATCAGCTACAAGAACAACCACGAAATTAATACCAAGAAGACACCGAAACATTAATAAAACCAGAACCCAATACCATACAAAATCACGAATTAACATCAGCTACAAAGGACCAAACCACTTTCTCACAAACAAATAATGAATTACAAATTTTGAGTCAACCAAAAATAGTCCAAGATAATTTCTTAGTGATTGAAAGCGATAGAGAAACCACTGAAGTTACTCATGCTACTAAAAGACAAATCTTCTCTTTTGAAATCCTTGAAAATGACCTACCACCTCCCGATACTCAAAAACCCAAGAAAAAGTCTAAAACCCAAGAAGATATTCCAAATATTCTAAATGAAATTAAAGAAAAAATTGAAAATAGAAACCCTTCCTTTACACTTACTTTTCATGAAATATGTGATTTTCTGGCAAATTTCGTTCACTAAAAACATCCTGAACTTATTGTTAAAAATTATTCAAACGAAAGCCAAGAAATAAAAGTAATTCTAAACTTCTTTCTCTCTCTAAATGTTCTTAAATACAAAATAAAACTTTAAAAAACAGTTCAACAAGTTCTCAACAATAAATATTTAACACGTAAATAGTAAATAGTTAAATAGTTAAATAGTAAATAGTTAAATAGTAAATAGTTAAATAGTAAATAGTTAAATAGTTAATGACCAGCACATTCATATTACAGTGGAATCCCAACGTTTATTTTACAAAAATAGAATCCATCAAGCTTCTTATACACGAATATCTTCCTTTAGTCATATGCCGAAAACAGGCCCATTTCAAGAACCAAAATGTGACATTAAAAAATTATGTTCATTTTCAAAGAAACCGAGTTGCAGATCACTCAAGCGGCGAGACAGCAATTTTCGTAAGGGATGACATAGAGTCAACTGAAATACAACTGCAAACAAATCTCGAGATAGTTGCAGTATCTTTTTTGATAATATGGCTTCGGCAGTTGGCCATACAGCCAGTTACATGACCTTTTAATCTCATTAGGCGCAGTAAAAAGTTTTTGAATTATTTGCAATCGAATAGACTAAAATAGATAAATTTAAAGTTGAGAAATCCGTACAAAAATTAATGAGAAGAAGAGAAAAAATATATATACATACACATATATATCCATAAACGCTTACAATTAACATGGGTCACTCGCTTCATGTCCAAGGGCCCATCAGGACATTATAATATATAACATATATAAGCAATGTTTTAAACCAAATTCCACACCCAAAATAATATTAGGCGATTTTAACTGCCACAACAGTACTTGGGGAAGTAACAAAGCCGACATATGTGGCAATCTCTTAAATAATCTCATTGATAATTTAAATTTAGTTTTACTAAATACTGGCAAATCTACTAGGTTCAATTCACACAATGGTACATTTTCTGCCATAGATATCTCATTATGCCGTCCATCGCTAGCTCCTTTATTATACTGGGACACATTGGGGTACTTATGTGATAGTGATCATTTCCCTATCACGATAACCATAAACACTAATGATAAATTAACTTTTCCAATTTACCAGACATGGAAAATAAAGTCAGCTGACTGGGATTTATAACGAACACTGATAGAAGAACAAACAAACAAATCTAATTCAACCAATAACGCAAACTAAAATCTTAAAATATTTAATTACATTATTATTTCTGCAGCAACAATCGCAGTGGGAAAAACAAAATCGAGTCAAGGCAGCCAGTTTCTTTGTGGAATAACGAAATTGCACAAGCATTCACTTTGTCTAAACACGCTTTTAACGTTAACAAGAAACATAAAACTATCAAAAACCTTCTAAGGTTTAAAAATCTCAGAACTCAAAGCAGACAATTAATAAAAAAAGCCAAACGATAAAGTTGAAAAAAGTACGTTTCATCAATAATTCCTTCTACACCCTTAGGCAACATATGGAACAAAGTTCGCAGAATAAAAGGGACAAAATACTTCCGAGGTATAGATACTCTATCATACAATAACCAAACGCATTTAAACAAAGAAGATAATCCAGAAATACTAGCAGGTATATATGAACTTAATTCTAGTGATTCCAATTGCAGCCTATCCTTTCTAGAACACAAAAAACTAACGGAGTCTTCAAATATACAAATCACAGATAGCGGCAATCCAATAAACAAACCAGTAAGTCTTCGGGAATTAAAATTTTGTTTAAGTGCTAAAAATTCGAGTCTAGACCCTGATGATATCCACCCTCTTTTCTTATGCAAATCTTCCTCTAAATGCAAAACTAATATTAGTTGATAGTTTCAACAATATTTTTATTCACCATGACTTTCCTGATCTATGGTCTTAAGCAGCTATAATTCCAATCCTTAAATATAATAAACCAAAAGATGATCCAAATTCCTATCGTCCAATATCACTTACGAGTTGTACCTGCACTTTAAAAAAAATCCTTAATTATCCTCTAAAATTGGCACCTCGAAAACAATAACCTAATAAGTATCAGACAAAGTGGATTTAGTATGGGTAGATTTACAACAGACAATCTAATAACACTTGAATCGAGTATACATGAATCCTTTCTGCATAACCAAAAACTTATTGCCATATTTTTCGAAATAAGAAAAGCGTTTGACACAACATGGAGACATCTTATACTAAAAACACTTCAAGAATGGGATGTTCAAGAGCATATATGTTGTCCTTTATTAAAAATTTTCTAGAAACACGAGTTAGAACCTCTTTTTTCGAGTTAGAACCAATGGATTTACATCTTTCTGACGAGTACTTCAAAACGGCACTACACAAGGATCCTTAATAGTCCCTAATAAGCAATTAATAGTATTATACATAAAATAAAACTACCTGTATTTACTAGCCTATATGCAGATGACTTAGTCATTTATCAAAAAACAAACAATGTAACTCTGGGAACACATATACTGCAAACTACCTTACACACAATTGAAAGCTGGTCGCAAAACATGGGTTTTATATTCTTTAGTGAAAAGACACGTTATTTAATTTTTAGCAAAAGAAAAAATTATCCTAATGTTCAACTAACACTAAATGAAGTTGTCCTGAAACACGCAGAAGAAATAAATTTCTTAGGACTTTCTTTTGAACGTAACTTAAACTGGGAAAGCCACATAACCAATCCGTAACGTTCTTGTAAATCCAGAATGAATCTACTAAAAATGCTGTCAAATACCTCTTGGGTGGCAGATACAACAACCTTACTTACTTCATACAGATCACTAATACGAAGTAAACTAGACTACGGCTGTTTATGCTACGATACTGCTAACAAAACATCTTTAAAAAAACTTGACTACATTCAAAATATGTGCTTAAGATTAGTTTTAGAAGAGTGCCAAAAGAACTAGTCCAGTAAGTAGCTTACAAGCTCTGGCTAATGAACTGCCCTTAAGCCAACGAAGTCAACTCCTATCACTAAATTACGTTGCCAAAATGTCAGCAAACAACAGCAACATAACCTATTCAACAATACTTTGCAGAACAAATATATCGTCCGGTTTTTACAGAAACATTGTAACAAAAAAACTACCATTTCCTGAGCGAATAAAACGTATTGGCCTTAATTTAGAACAGTTCAGTCTTACTATGCCTATTCATGTAAATTTCCTCCTTGGTTGATCAAACCACCAAAAAGAGACACGTCTCTGAACGAACTCCCGAAACATTCCACACATCCTTTCCTTATACAGCAAGCTTATAAAAATGTAATATCCAAATACCCAACAACCAGCTATATACAACTCACGCCATACTTCTCAAGATCAAAGAAGAGTTATCTACAGATTTAACAAAAAGATATTTCCTCCATCTGGGTATGGGAATAAGTGGTAATGAGAAAGTGGAATCTCTGTCAAGTAATGCAACAACCGACCCAAGTATTGCTATCATAAATCAAATGCCTTGGACTGATCACAAAGTAAATATCAAAGCCCACATGTACAGAGCGTGGCAAACTACTTTGGATCACAATGCCAACAAACTCAAAGAATGTCTAAGTCAAGTAGGAACCAAACTCATCTTACCAAGTAATAGAAAAGACCAAGTCATCGTCAACCGACTCCGTATAGAACATACTTTCCTTACCCACAAGCATATCTTCAACCAGGATGCTGCTCCGATGTGTACCAAGTGCAACACTCAGTTGCCAGTGAAACATATAATTGTCGAGTGTCCAGTGTACCAGAACGAAAGAATCAAGTGTGCCCTTAGTGACAATTTAAAAAGTGTACTAAGTCAAACTTACAGTCTTTATTAAGTTGTCTTTAAATGACTAAACTATATATCAGATTGTAAAAAATTTTTTTTTTATGTAATAATATGTATCTTATTGTTTGTGTATGTCCCCCCGCTAATAACCCTTAGTGGTTGATGCGGGTATATTTGTTTAAATAAAAAAAAATTTCTATAAACTGCATAAGAAACGTTTTTTTAGGCAAAACAATTACTGTCACTTTTCAAGATTATTTAAAATAAAAACAAAACAAAATCAACTGTACGTCTTTACGGATTTTTCATCAGCTAGCCCTCATATACCGTTTAGAACCTTTAAATATCTGTATAAGATTTGAACGTAAAATCAATGATTTTTCCCAGATAGACTGGTGTACTATTTTTATTTTCTATTCTACTGATACACAACTTCTGCTACAACATTGTTTATTATTGGTAATTAATATTTTATAATAAATATCGCAGCAATATTAGAATATTGAATATACACGAGAAACCATACGAAACAACATTGCAACTATACTTACTTAAAATTATCATGAACCGTTGAATACACCTCCTTGTAGTTTAAAAAATGGTAAACATTAGACTTAAAAACTTAAAAACTTAAAAAAAATGGTGCAACCATTATTAAAATAATGAACCAAATATGTTATTTTGTCATTTGTTTGTGTAAGAAAGCGTGTAATATTACTTTTTAATATTTTTATTGCATCTTTCTGTAAATCATGTTATCTCAAATAGAATAAATCAATTGCAATTACTAACCTTAAACAAGAATATCAATATTTTTCTCTAGGACATAACACTCACTGCACCTCTATAATAACATTTTCGAACACCATATTGCACAAAATATTTGTCAACCTATGCAGACAATATGAACTGATCAGTTTTAGGCATAATATATAAAAATGTTCTGCGCGATACGCATATTGCTATTAGACACAGACACGCACTGTAAACATAAGAACAGGTTTCTGCTAAACGTTTTCTTGTTTTTATATAATATTTGATGCCTATTTTATTTGTTTTATTTACCTTTATTTTAGCTACATACGACTTTAAAATTTTTCATTTTTTATAATAATAGAATATGTTTCAAAATCTATTTTGTTGACAAAAAATGTGTAAGTACGTCAATAAAAGAAAGAAAAAACTTGGAACTGTAGTAGTCGAAACTGGTATAATTTTTAGTTTATTATAATTTGCTTGTTTCTCATTTTACTCCAGTAAAAAATGAACGTGAATACGGCGCAACTGTATAATTTTTAGTGTCACCACCGAATTGCATAAAAATTTTGTTTTTTTGTTCTTGTTTCTTACCCTCCATTTGAGTAGAGTAGTATATATATATATATATATATATATATATATATATATATATATATATATATATATATATATATATATATATATATATATATATATATATATATATATATATATATATATATATATATATATATATATATATATATATATATATATATATATATATATATATATATATATATATATATATATAAATTAAGGATCACTCAGAAGAGTGGTGGGTTTTTTCGGTCAAAAGGTGGAGAAAAAAGACAAAGATGATGGCTACTTCATCTATTTATTGAAGACGTTTCGCTTTCTTAATCAGAAAGCATCATCAGTTCATCTAAAAAGAACAATATGAAAAAACCACGCAAGCATGGAAAAGTTGTTACATGTGTTACCTTAAAAAGATATGTAGCAGTCATTGATATTAAAATTGTAAAGACGCTTAAGTAAATGGACATTATACGATTACAATGTATAAACAATAAAATATAAATAACTAATAAATTTTATAAACGTGTTTCTTGCCATTTCTATTCTAGTTCTTATTTATTTTGTTTGATCTCCATCTTCGGTTAGCCATGTTCCTAAATATTTATATGTTGTTACTCTTTCGATCGTTGTATTATTGATGATCAGGTTATCTTCATCTTGTGGTTTTTTTGAGAATATCATTGATTTCGTTTTCTTGAGATTCATTTGCAGTCCGTACCTTTCACATGCATTGTATACATGTTGTATTATGTACTGTAGATCTTCCATGTTACTTGCAAATATGACCGTATCGTCCGCATATCTAATATTATTAATGCTATTTCCGTTGACCAAAATACCTTCCACAATATCCAATAAAGCTTCTTGAAATATCATTTCACTGTAGACGTTAAATAAGAGTGGTGCAAGTATGCACCCTTGTCGAACTCCTCTAAGTATACTTACTTCCTCTGTCAGTTCTTCTTCGACTTTATTCTAGCTTTCTGATTTTGATACAGATTCGATATAATTTGTAGATCTCTACTATCTATGTTTTTGGTCTTAAGAATACTTAAAAGCTTTTCACAGGTTTATACTAAAGCTATTAACTGTAATTGTGTCGGCGCATCCTTACAGCAAGTTGAATTCACAGTGGATCATGTCAAACAACACTTAATTAAACTTCGCACACCCGCTTGACCTGGTTTAGATGGTTTAACACCAAAACTGTTAAAAAGGTGCACAGACACGCTTGCAATACCCTTAACGTTAATTATGCAAACTTTTTTCATCCAGAACTCCTTACCCCCTAGTTGTAAATTAGCTTCTATTACCCCTATTTTTAAAAAAAGTAATAAACTCGACCCCAACAATTATCGTCCGATTAGCTTGCTGCCAGTAGTTGCCAAAGTTATGGAAGCCATGATTTCCGAGGAGATGACCAAATTCCTTCTTCAGGAACATGTTATTCCAACACAACATGGATTTGTCTCTGGTCGCTCTACTCTAACCAATCTCCTACATTGTGTTTACGACTGGACGTCATCCATTAATAGTTCGTAGCCGGTCGAGATTATTTATCTAGATTTCTCTAAAGCACAGACCGTGTAAATAAGCACAGACTTCTACATAAGCTAGACCATTTCGGAGTTCGCGGTACTTTACTTCGTTGGATAGATGATTTCCTGACAGATCGATATTACAAAATTAGAGTTGGCGAATCTTTCTCACAGGACAGGTTAGTGGAAAGTGAAGTGCCTTAGGGTTCTGACATTGGACCTCTGCTCTTTACGGTTAATACCAGCGATGTTCCTGGTAAAAGCTTCAGGGCCACGACAGCAATATTTTTAACGAATTCTGGAACCTCGGTTCATGGAAGTTACAAAATAGCTACTTATTCGGATGTATAGATATTGTTAAGAAGAAAAGGTCCTACCGAAAGAAGAAAAAACATCAAGAATCGCATAGAAAGAGCAATGCAGTCTACTCCATTAATGTTAATGGTGAAACTACACGTGTCTGTAAAACAGAATTTTTAAATATCCACGGACTTCAAGCTTCTAAGGGCAGAGTAAATAACATTGAAGCTGCCAAAATCAAATACTTGCAAGACATGCGACAAAATTAATATCCAAATAGAGTCAGCAAAATCAGAAAAAAATGATTATAGCGAAATAACAACAAGACTTAACTTGCACAAATGTAAGGCTCAGGCAATGCAACAACTACTGAAGAGCGAAACAGCTCAGTCCAAAATTGATAACAGGACATGTGTTATATCGTTTGACTTGCAGCAAGCGTTACCGATTCCCAAATTAACCACTGGTCCTGCATTTTATTGCAGGAAAATCTGGATGTATAATCTAGGAATCCATGATTGTACGGAAGACGCTGGTCATATGTTTGTCTGGACGGAAAACATTGCAAAAAGAGGAAGTGATGAAATTGCATCAATACTCATAAAATTTCTAAGCTCAAAGATAGATGAAGTAGAGCATCTCGTTTTTTTCACGGATAATTGTCCCGGGCAAAACAAAAACTGGCTTTTAATGTCTTTATGGTTCCAGCTAGTGAAGGAACAAAAGTTTATGTCTATAACACACCATTTTTTAGTCAGCGGACACACTCACCTTCCCTCCGACAGGGATTTTGCTCTTATAGAAAAAGACATAGAAAGTATGCTTTGCTTGTGTACTCTCCTGAGGAATGGCAAAAAATTATAAAAGAATCTAATAAAAAGAAGCCTTTCAACTTAACTGTTATGAAGCAGGAAGATTTCCTCAATGTACAACCACTCTTAGAGAACATTAAAAAGAGTACTCGCACTGATGACCAGCAATCTTTGGATTTTTCCAATGTTTTTTCCTTTTTGTTCAAGAGACAAGCATTTTACGTTAAACATTCTGTAAATGGTAGGTACCTACAACCCCGTTAGTGTTGTCAAGAAGGAACGTCCTAATGTGCTTACTGTATCTGCTTTAAAACAGAAGTATATTGAGCCCATTCGGATTGCAAAAAAAGAAACTCGAAAATGTAAGATCATTATTACCCTACATACCTTCAGTGTATCATCCATTCTACAAGAGTGTACAAGAGGATTTCAGCCCTGATGTTGCTGATGAGGTCGTCGAGTTGGTTGATTAAATAAGATTTTGGGTACTTATCATTAATGTAATAATGTAATAAGCCACATTTTTTTTTTAATAAAGACTGTTTTTATCTCAACTTTGGAGTAATTTTATTAATATTGTTATAAATATAGTTCCATAGCGCAACATGCATCCACATATCTAAATTAAAACAACAAAAGTTTTTACTGGATTTTATAATATTATTTTTAACATTCAAAGTCAAATATCTCACTTTTGCCTTTTTGAGGCTTGTCATTGTTTCACATTAAGCTCTTCATGTATATATTAAATAGTTTTAGAACATAAATTGTTAACCCATATTGTTATTTATAATTTTAATCGAATTACTTGATGTATAATATTAAATAATATGACCAGGATAGCACGATAACCACGAATGTTTGTGTTCCAGTTATATATAATCAAGTTACGCATTTCACGTATTGCTATGAGCTTAAAATAAGAACGTCAATTGGTAGAAATATTGGAATATTATTATTCAAAACAATTATTAATTAATTCTGCTCGTTAGTTATGATACAAAAAGTAAATTTAACCAGTAACCTAAAACTGATACGATACGCAAATATAAATTTTGTGTGCAGATGTGTACCTAGTGTACACAGATATAAATGTAACTGTAAATCACTAGTCAACAAAAGAGTATTTAAACTGGTTTGTCAAACATATTCTGTATACATGAGTTGGTCGGATACCAGAGATGTAAAGTCGGCTTGAATGTGCTTGACATGTTATGAACACAACAACTGACAATAAAAAATATCGCGTATGCTTTAACATACAAAAAATATGTATATCTGTTACATATTTCAAAGTTAAATAAGATTAGTCCTAAACTACTGCATGGAAAACACTTTTTATACATCCATTTGGATTTAAAACATTATCACTCGTACTGCCAAAATATCGCAGAAAGCAGACTGAATGGGATAGTTTTGTTTTGATTCGTTTATACGAGAAAATGCTTGGCTATAACACTATACCAATGTTCAGATGTACATTTTAAATAATAAAAAATTGATAGAGCTTTTATTGACTAAGCTAAACGTATGTACAGAACTGATTTTTGAATGATACTCCTAAAAATATATTACAAAACGTCTAACAGAAGCCCCTAGTGGAGGGGAGGGCGTTTCTAAAAACTATAAAATTTTATGGGAAAGCACGAATTGTCCTTCTCAGAAATACATAAATACATAGCTGGCACGAAAACAATGAACCGCTTGATTCGATTAACTGTAAATGTTAAAACTGCCGAATTTCTAAAGACAGGGATTATTATCTACAAATTTTCCCCAGAAATATGTAAAACTGATAAACATTTTAATCTTTTAATAGATTTCTGGAAGCTTATTTACTCAAACTTTAAGAATTACCGATGTCAATCTAAAATAATAAAGTAAAATCGACAAACAACATGAAGTAAATTATGATGGGATGGAACAACTTCTATTAAAAGCTTAAACTTTGTTTGTAAAAAAGTTAAAAATTATCTGACAACCTAACAAATAATTTGTTGGGTTTTAAAATCTAGTCTAGTTTTTTTTCTGTGTGGTGTAGAAAGGTAGTTTCTTTTTTATTTTTAAAGGAATTTTCGGATCTTGACTATCTTGCCTGTGTGATTCCATTTCAAATAGGTAAAAGGAAATAAGGATAAGACTTACTCACAATCACTTTATTCTACCGCCAACTACCGGTTTTGCATACTATAATTTGCTATGCATCTTCAGGTCAACCGTAAGTGGTTAACTAAATGCTGGTATAGAAAATACAGGAATTATTCTAGTAAATAAATAAATAATTTCAATAAATTAACACACGTTTGCAAAATATACCTTTTGAATAAATATAAATGACTTTAAAATAATATAACACATCACATTTAATTTCAACAAACAATTTACACAATACCTACATTCCATAAAACATTTGGCATGATTCTGATTAATATTCGTTGTATAAGATATAAAACAGATGGACTATTTTTGTTTCTAGAGGAATTAGGATTTCCCCCGATAGTTGCGGTTACCGAACAATGGCTTGAAGTTAACGAGCCTTTTTTTGTAGAAAAATATACCACAATTGCTAGATTCGATCGTCCAAGTTCAGCTCATGGTGGCACCCTAATTCTTTCTACAAATAATGATTTCTTTTTTACAAAATATGACTTTCTGTTAAATGAATCCTTTTTTGTGTTTTCATTGGTTTATAACAAGAATCTTGATGTATACATTGTTTTCATTTATAGATCACCTGACTCCTTCACGGGACTATTTTTTCAGAACCTTTTGTTAGACGACCTGCTTAATAAAAGCAGAAATAATATATGCGGTGACTTGAATATAAATTACGCTGTTGCTTGTGCTACCCAATTATCCTTGGTCAATATATTCAAATCTAATGGTTTCACAATGCACGGTAATTCCCTACAAGAATTACTAAAACAACATCTACTATAATTGATTATATTGTCTTAGATTTCTCACCCCCTGATGTACGTTCTACAATTATTAATGCAGGACTCTCTGACCATGACACAGTATATACCAAGTTTAACACTCTTAACAAATAATCCTCGAAAACCCAACGTTTACGTAGGAGTTTTTCCGCTTAGAACTTTCGTAAATTCCAAAATTTGTGCTTGACTTCTGGGTGGCACTTTCTCTCTGTGGACGTGGACTATAATTTCAGTGATTTTTAGATAAGCTTGTCTGTATTTCCAAGAAGGCATTTCCTTTAATTACAATTAAGTCAAAACATCACAAACCCTGGACTACCAAAGGTATCCGCATATCAGCCAAGAATATGCGTTCACTACTGCACATCAAGAAATTTACTACCAATGTCTTTGTCACTGAATATATCTCCAAGTACAGAGGAGCCTATCTAAAACTAATCAAAACAGCTAAACATGTACTATGAGAATCGTGTGGGAAGCTCTAGTAATGTTGCAAAGGAAACTTGGTGCATAATAACCGATCTTCCAAATAAAACTAACACAGCTCAAACATTTTCTCTTCCAAACCCTAAAAATCTAAATAAATACTTTATTAATGTAAGTGAAAAATAACATTAACTACACTTGAGTGCAAAATAATCGACTCAAAAGCGAGATTTGAGATTACACCTTCTGTTTCAATGTAAGAAGTATAAAAATAAAAAAATGTAATGTGCAAACAATAACTTTATTATTGAACTTACAAAAACTGCTATTGCATTATTTGGAAAACGCATTATAAAAACAATATGCAATATAAACAGAGTTTCCTAAATATTCATCATTGAAACTAATGCAATAAAGACGTTATGAACAGAGAAATGATTAATTACAAAATGAATTTCCTAATTATTCAGTATTTGATATTACCATCCCTACTTCTAATTACACTTTCCAATCGATTTCGCATGGATCGGATGACTTTTCTTATAAATTCTTGAGGCATTGCTTTCCATTCATTATTAAGCGTACTCTCAATTCTATTATGCTCTTTGGTGCATGATTTCTGTCCCGGACCCTTCGTTTAAGCTCATCCCGAACATGCTCTATTGGATTTATGTCCGAACTTAAAGCAGGCCAATTTAATGTAGGTATACGGATCTCAGATAGATAGGTGGTGATAGATAGCTGATATGGCATCGTGCATCAAAATAAAGGCATCACTAATAAATCCCGCGTATAAAACCACATGTTTTTCCAAAATATCTCTGATGTTACGATCCACCGTTAAACCTCCTCCACGTCCTCCACCAGCTACGAAAATCAACTCGGTTTTCCCATCCATAGAACTGCCTGCCCAAAACATACAAGAATCGCCTACATGACACAATTTCTCGTATACAAAATTGAGCAAATCGCTCTCCTGGCCTTCCATAGACTCGACGTCTCTTGTCGTTGCCATGTAGGCAGGTCCTACTTTCATCGGAAAATAATACCTGACTCCATTGATAGTCGTCCCAATCCAGATGGTCGTGAGCCAATTCTAATCGCCTTTCCTTCTGGGCTGCAGTTAGCTTCGGGCCCGTAGCTGCCCTTTTTGTTGTCAGGTTGGCTGCCTTTAGTCTCCTTCTGACTGTCCAAACGCTGGTAACCACACCTCGGACCTCTCTAAGCTCTTTTTTGAGTTTAACATCACTCAAATGTCGATTTCTCAATGATTTCGATACAAGAAATCGATCATGTCTCTCCGTCGTTATTCGTTTATGGCCTCCTCCTTGTCAACGGATATAATCAGTAGTATCTTGGTACCGATGATACACTTCAAACACAGTAGATTGGCTTAAATTTAGTCGATTTGCTACGGCTTTTTGGCTTATACCTTCTCTCAATAATGCTACTGCTTGAGTTGCGTTGGCGGATGTGGTATCCATTTGTAATGTAGTTGCGAACTTAAGTGACTGACGTATTAGTGGGTTGCTATGGAAATTGATGCGTACGATGTTAAACAAACGTTTTAAGTGGGTGCGTGTCGATTTCAATGAGTCAAATTCTGACCCCCTTTCTACGTGGTGCATTATTTATTTGTAATGTGTCATCCAATTCTCCAAAAAACAAAATTTTTTTAGAACTCAATAATGAGGTGAATCATTGTACACTAAATATTTTTAATTTAGCACTTTTTAGATTGAAACAGGAGACGTACTTTCGCAAAATGATTTTGAGTCAATTAGTTTGCACTCAAGTGTATTTTACCACAACAAGATCCTATTTAATATCTCCCCAATTTAAAAAAGGTCTCGAATTCATTCGTTATTAGAACAATTGATAAATCTGAACTGATCCAAACAATCAGTAGTATCAAAAGCAAATCTTCCTATAGTACTGATGGAATATTCATAAAAATTTTCTTATATCTCCCAAATAATGTGTTGGAAATCCTGGTCTCACTAATTAACGATTCCCTTGAAAAAAGTATATTTTCAGAGTGCTCAAAGACAACAATTATTATTCCTCTTCATAAGGGTGGTGATGGAACTAATCGGCCGAAATGTAGATAACGACTCCATCGTTATCTATTCGGATAGTCAAGCGGCTCTAAAGGCTCTCAGTTCGGTACAGGTCGATTCATGGCTGGTATGGAACTGTTTGGATGTCCTCTCTCAGGTGGGAAGTCAAAACAGGTTGACACTTGCCTGGGTGCCGGGACATAAGGGTCATCGTGGCAACGAGAAGGCCGATGAATTGGCCCGAGAAGGCGCATCTACGCCACTGGTTGGTCCGGAACCCTTCTTTGGAATCGCAAATACGATAAAAAGGGCAGTCATACACAAATGGGTGCAACAGAAGTCTCTTGAGTGGTGGAACAACTCACCAGGACAGAGGCAGGCCAAACAGTTCATCAAAGGACATTCGGCTAAATTTACAGCAGACTTACTTTCGCACAGACGCAGGACTGTCAGAATGATAGTGGGTCTGCTCACTGGGCACTGTAGACTCAATAGACACTTGAGTCTCATAGGCCTGACAGAAGAGGACACCTGTCGTTTCTGTCTGGAAGAAGAGGAAACCGCTCTACACGTTCTGTGCCATTGCGAAGGTCTCGCACGAATGCGGTTTCTAGAACTCGGAGAGGAAAAACCGGAAGCACCAGGCTACATGAAAAGGCCACTATCAAGGCTGTTGAGTCTCATTAAGAGGACCAAGCTAGATGAAGTGCTTTAAAATAAGGGGGAAACACAATAGATCTGCAAAGGTCGCAGTATATCAGGCTCTATTGGCCGCCCCATTTTCTACATTCTACATTCTACAAGGGTGGTGATAAATCTAATGTCTGCAACTATACACCTATTGCCTTACTACAGGTCCTATCCAAAATGATTGAGATACTTATAAAAGCCCGATTTAAGTCCTTTCTAGTTAAAAACTACATTTTATCACAAAGTAAATTCGGCTTTTTATCTAATAAATGTACCAGCGATGCTATGTTTCTGTACTAGGTGCATGAGGTCTATAAAGCACTAAACAATAATCTTTATACTGCCACTGTTTTTTATGACTATGTCAAATCTTTTGATTGTGTTAATCACATTTTGATAAAAAAAAAATTAAATTTCTACGGAATTCGACGTATTTCTTTGAATTGGTTCCAATCTTACTTGAGGAATAAAAAACAACTAGTAAAAACAAATGATACTGACTCTAGTCACAAAAGCATTGTATGTGGAGTACCACAAGGTTCAGTATTGGGTCCTCTACTTTTCCTTATCTTTATAAATGACATCACTAACTTAAAAATTGATGGAAAAATTTTTCTTTTTGCTGATGATACCATTATTACGTGGAAGAAATTCTAATATCGCAACTCTTCATGCAATTATAATTTCTGATCTACTTAAAATAAAAACCTGGTCCGACTCTAATTTACTCTCTTTTACCGTGGATAAGACAGTAGCAGTATGCTATTAAGGGAGCTCTTCAACCCTTGCTTCTTAATAACAGCCAGATCAGTATCGTTGATTCTGTAAAATTTCTTGATATTTTTATAGACAGCAACCTTAAATGGTCCCTTTATATGGATTTGTTAAGTAAGAAACTAGCCTCAGCCTGGTATGCAATAAGTTCTGTTTCGAAGGAAATGAATTTAGCATCTTCCAAAATAACATACTTTTCTTTGTTCAAGTCTTATCTTCGATATAGCCTTTATTTTGGGGATCTAGTACAGCAGCCCAATCTGATGTTATGTTTAAATTACAAAAAGTTACTTCAAAAATCACGGGATTTTACTTCCCTCTCTATATATTCTAGAAATTGTTTCCTTAATTCGTAAACACATACATGTTTTTCCAGCAAGACCTAATCATGACTGCTTCACCAGAAATACAAGTTTAGATGTGTACTTTTCGATCCCATCGACTGAGTTGATCCACTAAGAAATCTATATTATATTCGGCAAAAAATTGATACAACCATCTCCCGTTGCAACTTATATCTACAACTTCTTCCTAAAGTTCCGTAAATTGACAAAAGCCTATCTATCTGATAGACCTTATTATTCAGTGGAAGAGTTTCTTAACGAATAAGTAAAAAATTGCAGTACGTTTAGGTACAAGCAACAACGTATTTTTATATATTTGGGTATCACATGCAGCTTAAACTTATTCGTAAACTAGTTCGTACGGTTTTATTATGCAATTTGCAATTTAGTGAAATTTTGCAATGGATTGTATATTTCATTGTTTTATTCTGATATATTGATGATTTATGTAATTTTAGTAAATTTTAATTGTTATTGGTATTATTATTTTTTTTTACTTTTTGTAAGCTATTATAACATTGTACAATTTTTAATGACAATAAAGCATATTTTTCTATTCTATTCTATTCCCAGTGCAGTTTTTAATATCTTTTAACCTTAAGAACTTTCCCTATATGCGTTAAATAATTGCAGTAAAACCGATGATCACCTGTCACCACTTAACCATAACAGATTTTAACTATGTTTTCTGACAAATTAAATAATAATCCTTGTATAGGCATGTTAGTAATATTTATTAGTTATTTATTTATTTAATTTAAATTTTACTAAATTGTTTTTTCACCTAAGTTTTGTTTTGTTTTATTTAATCAATTTTAAAGTCATATTTAATAATGACACACATGTATTACTGGCATAATTCCTGTATATTTTGTACCAGACAGTACCCTAATACAGGTTATTATATTTTTAGGATTTGGTATACCATGTACCATTGACCTGAAGATGCATAGCAAATTATAGTATGTAAAACCAGTCATTGGTAGTAGAATAAAACGATTGTGAGAAAGTCTTATTTTTATTTCTTTTTACCTATTTGAATTGTCGGATGTTGTGGATGACTACGTACTCTCTGTAATTTATAATAATAATTATTATCTGAGAGAACTTTTATCGGTTCTTCTCCAGTGCAAATACGGGTCACGTGCAAACAATGGGTGTTCGTATCTAATACATGATAATTTATATAACCAGTCGCTGCCTGAAGATTGCCAGTACACGTCTGAAGCCGGCGTTGGACGTGATAGCATTGGTGACGAACGTCGGGGTAGGGTGTGGAGCAAATAGGTTCTTGTCATACAACCAACTACAGCATAGCAACAAAAACAACCACAAGGAAGCCAAACAACAACAGGAGCTCAACTCACAGAATGGCTGTGTTGAAACACCAGCCAGCGCTCACCCAAACTGCAGCGCATGTGAAGTTTCCTCGTTCTTGGATCGTTTCTGTGGTGGTTGTAAACAAGTTACTTAACTGTATTAAATAACTTCTTTTTCTTCTAGTTCCATGACCGTTATCGATCGTTGGATATCATGTTGGCTACCATATTCGCCATCGTGACTTTATTTACAGCAGCTTTAAATAATGATGTAGTCGATTTTTTGTACCGTTGTCTCAGATTTTTCAGTCATGACGCCATTCTTCTTTTACCAGGACCACGTTTACCTTGAATCTTTCCCTAAATGATCAGATGTAAAAATTCATATTTTGCATAATGTGACCGAAGTATTCCAGCTTAGGTCTTTTTGTTATATCGACCAGTTGTGTTGTTTGATTCTGGCGTCTAAGGACCTCCTCATTTCTAACCCTGTCGACCCAGCTTATTCGTAGTATTCGTCTACATAACTACATCTAAATGGCTTCCAAACGTTTAAACATCGCATCACTTAGGGTCCATGCTTCCACTCCACACAGTAGCACTGGAAAAATATAGCAGTATCTCATTCTAACGCAAAGTTGAATGTTAGATCGTGGCTACAAATACGTTCCTCATTTTTACAAAAGTGGCTCGGGTTTGTTCTATACGGCTTTTAATTTCTATGGCTGGATCCCAGCTAACATTAATATTACTGCCGAGAAACACCAGTTTCTTTACTCTGTCCAGTACGGCGTTTCCGACTTTTATACCGTTATCCTGCATATAGTTTTGTTTACTAACTATCCCATATTTAGTTTTCTTAGAGTTGAGTTTTAATCCATACTAATCGCATGTTTGTTTTATTTAGTTAATTTGATTTTGAAGTCTTATTCATTTTCTTTTTTGCAGAATTACCCAGAACTAAGGTATCGTCGGCATATCTAATATTATTTATGGTTACACCATTAACAATAATACCTGCTGTTGTCTCCATTAGGGCTTCCTTAAATATTTCTTCTCAAATTAAAGAGCAAAGGCGATAGTATACAGCCTTGTCTCACTCCTCTTTTATATTTATTTTATGTGACAGTTCTTGTTCAACTTTTATTTTTGCCACTTAATGCCAATATAGATTTGTAATTATTTGTAAATCTTTATCGTCTAATCCAGCTGTTTTTAATATTTCTAGCATTTTGGTATGTTGAGCCTTGTAAAAAGCTTTTTCATAATCGACTGCACAAATGTAAACATTTTGTTTTATATCCTCTATCTCTGGATCAAAACTTGGATACTGAACATGGCTTCTTTCGTACCCAAGTCACTCCTAAATTCGAATTGAGTATTGCTAATTCTCTCCTCTAATATTTTGTACATTCTGCTATGTATTACTCGCAGGAAGATCTTCAAAACGTGACTCATCAGACTTATTGTCCGATAATCACTGCATGTATTTGCACGATGTTTCTTTGGTATTGTGATAAATGTCAACTAATTAAATAACTATCAGAATGTTGTATGTCGAAATAAGTTAAATGTAAATTTATCAAGCAAAAAGTAAAAATTTAAAGATTTTTACTACATGCTCGAAACCAAAAGGCACAGATTTAAATAAGAATCTGAATTTTGGTTACAAACATGTAGTAGATATCTTCTTCAGAGTTAAATTTTTTGCTTTATTTTTAGCTAATGTCGCTGTATCCTCCTTAGAAAGTTATTTTATTATCACTTCCTTTAGCGGAAAAGATTTGGCGTTCTGATGTGTCCTAAATAGGACAAATTATGTATAAGCGAATTGTAGAAACACTATATGTGAAATAAAATCTTACCTGGTATTTTTATATCTTTATTTACTCGTATTTGAGTATTAGCAGCCAGTTCATCAAAGTTTCTTACTAAGATGAAACGATATGATGTGGAATACGATTGTAGATTCCCCAGGTCAATTTATTTCATTGTTTGTTTTGAATATTTTAGAAGGCACAGATTTGAGTGAGAGTCTGAATTTTCGTTACGAACATGTAGTAAAAATCTTTGGATTCTTACTTTTTGCTTTATTTTTAGCTTTATGCTTTATTGTATGATTACTTCCTTGACGGAAAACATTTGGTTCCACGTTTGGGGCTTCCTATTGATGAGCTCTGATGAGTCTTATATAAGGCGAAATATGTACATCTGAATTTTAGAAGCACTATACTAATTTGAATATAATCGGCAATTATAAATAACTAAAAGTCAGCTTACTGTAATTTTATTGCTAATTCCAATAAGAAACCTAGAGACTGCTGGAAAATAGTAAATTTCGAAAGGAACAACATAAGATCCAGTTCGGTACAATCTGATCTACCTCCAAAATTCTTTACTACAATTGCAGAGAATATAATTACGTCTCTTCCCACTATTGTCGATGTCCTCTTCAATAATAGAAATTATCCTTCTCTGAGAAAGTCATTGTTTTTCGTCCCGTTGTGGAAGAAGAGATCTCTCAAATAAAGTTTCTTAGCAATTCTAACTGTAAGGACATTCACGAAATTAATAGCAAAATTTTAAAAGAAACTTACCAAATAGTTTAAACACCTTTTACTCATCTTATTAATTTAATTTTATCAACTGGAGTATTTTCAGAAGAACTTAAATACTCAAAAGTACTACCAATCTACAAAAAAGGTGATTTCTCACGAACTGACAATTGCAGACCCATAAGAATTATTACTATGTACTTTTTTGAAAGTGACTGAAAAGGTTATCAAATAATAATTTTATTTATATTTTGAGTCAAATAATTACTTTAGCAACTCACAATATGGATTCAGAAGTGCTCGTTCTACTACGAACGCGGTATTTAATGTTGTGAGCGAGGTGATTAAGGAGCTTGAACACGGTAATCGCATAGCAATTTCTCTTTGCGACTTATCGAAGGCTTTTGATTGCGTTTTACACGACATTTTGCTCAACAAATTAAATTACTATGGAATCAGAGGTATCTCTATTAAGCTTATAACTTCTTATCTATACCAGGCGGCCGATACCAGGCGGTAGTGTCTAAAGGTTATCTCTCCGATTTTCTACCCGTAAAACATGAAATCCCACAAGGTTTGGTCTTAGGACCTCTTTTGTTTATGATTTATGTCAACGATTTGCCTAAATTCATATCTCCGTACAGAACCATACAATTCGCAGATGATACCACATACGTTACATCAGGAAAAAATAATGATGGTTTAAAAATGTCTCATGAGGAAGTTTTTACTAAATCTAGCTCATGGTTTGCTGCAAACAAACTAAAACTTACTCTGATAAAACGCAAAATTTGGTTATATCTGCAAGTAATTTACACAATGATCTAGATAACAAAGAGACTGTTAAACTATTAGGAATCACCATAGATAATCGATTCAACTGGTCCGCTCATATCTTACAACTTAAGAGAAAGCTATCAAGTTCATTATTTCTTATTCGTCAATTAGCAAGGTTTGTCAACTTTCAAACATTAAAAATGACGTATGTTTCTTTATTCTACTCTCACCAAAACTCTGGTGTAATTATATGGAGCAATTCAATAACTGCACTTCAAATTTTTAGAATGCAAAAGAAAGCTCTCAAGATTTTAGCGGAGATTAGTCATTTAGAACACTGTCGACCTTTCTTTATTAAATTAAAAATTATGTTCGCTACCTACTCTGTTGATATTTCCAGTTCTAATGCAAATTCACAGAAAATGTGCCCATTTAATTAAGCAGTCTGATGTCCCTGTTAACAACACGCGAAACTGTCACTACCTACGAACAAATCGCTGTAGATTAAGTCTTTCAGAAAAAAATTGTCTTAATTATAACTATTACAATATTTTATCAAAAAGTATTTGACAACTAAGCTGTAATAGTTTCGATAAAGTTATAAAAAATATCTTCTAAAAGAATGTTTTTGCTGCTAAGAAGAATATATGTCTCATTGCAGAATATCCACTGAACTGCTTACCGTAACTTTGCCATAAATGTTTTTTTGTTTAATATGTGTTCTTGGTTGTGTTTATTAAAGTTACGTTTTATATTCCTTTTTTAATTCTATGTATTTTTTTGACTTGCTACAAACAATATTTGTATCCGTTATGTAGTTAAATAAATACTCTACTCTACTCCTCACCATGCAGCTCCACTTAGGCACTGGTTGAATACGAATTGTCCGAACAAATGGATTGAAAGGAGAGGAGTGGCAACCGAGATTACCAGACTTACCGCCACCTGACTTTTTTCTATGGAGTTACCTTAAGTCAGTTGTTTATAAAACTCAACCTGCGTTACTTGGGGAATTGCGAGAAATAACTACACAAGCATGTCGCGCTATTACTAGAACAACGTTTGACAAATTTCGTGCAGAATTTGAAAATAGGCTGTATTATTGTTTACAAAACAACGGAACCCACTTTGAACATTTACTTAATTGACATTTTTTAACAAATTTGTAGTTCAACAAAAACCGCTTTAAATTTTCCATTTAAGCCAAACTTTTACAAATATTGCTTCAGCCTGTATAATTAATATTTATACCATTGGATAGCAGTGATGTATCACTAGTAGGGGTTTGTAATTTAAACTATTTTGGTTGTGGTGGGTTGGGCCTAGGGGGTTGATGGAGGTGAGTTTTCGTTCATGTCATTTTAGTTTAAGCTTACTATCCTAGAAACGGTTTCAAGCGTTTTTCGATGTTAACTTTTTTTCGTGAGATATAGCCCATTGTAAGTTTTAAAATTTACACACTGTATATATATATATTTATATATATATATATATATATATATATATATATATATATATATATATATATATATATATATAAATATATATATATATATATTTAAAAAAAATCAATATCTACAACGTATTCGTTAAATCTCCAAATCACAATTTGAAACACAAAATATACTTCATGACTCAAAAATTGATCTTCTCCAATGCAGAAGAAATCTCCTGATTATATAATTGTGTTTCTATAAACGCGTTACATGCTTTATTTTGTATCTACTTATTTTGCTGTTCCCTAATATCAGATGCAATTTTCTGATAACGGTTTTTCCCCTTCCAATTTAGTTCAGAATGTCTTGATCGCTCTCTTTCCTCACGTTATATACTTAGATATGTGTATTTTTTAGGAAGGCACGTTTTGGAATTAAATGTTTCGCTTGTATCCTGCACCCTTTCAATATGCTAATTTAGATTTTATGAGAATCCAAGCACTAGCTGCTGAAAAAATTCTTATTAAAAATCAAAAAAGATTACTTTGAATTTATTTTAGGGTACAAGATTAGATTATAAACAGAAAAGGTAATCAGTAATATGCAGTAAATATTGCTATCTAAAATCGATTTATATACATTCGCGATATAATAAAATATAGAGAAAGGGGAGAAGACAAAAAATTTGTAAAATGATGTTAATTATACATCTAAATAAATAAGATTTTTGTTTATGTGAAGTGCTATAGACTTTTTTAATTTTAGAATTATTATATCAATACATACAGTAAAGTTTGGTCTTACTAGTATTTAAAATTAGTCGTTAGGTCTCACAAAAGCACTAAAACTCGGAGCAAAACACTGATACGATGTTACCTCGTTCAAGTACACACTCGGAATCAACGGTTATTTAAACTCAAAACAAATTGGCATTCAGTTGTTCGGTAGAATTCAAATCGATCGGACGTGTGTAAATTATCGGCGTTAATAGTATCGATAACAAAACTTTTTTCCTATTTGTTTTTGCGATAAACAATTAATTTTGGTGAAACTATAGGTGTTTTTTCATAAAGATGAGTAAATTAAATGGGGGCAGCAAGCCCCCTGACCCTCCCCCTTATGATAAAGATGAAAATCAGGTTGGTATGATGGAATTTACAAATATGGAAACAATTTCACAAAAACAAGAGAACCAGAATGTAAGTACAAATTTAATGTCTAATTCTTTGGGAAAAAACGATAATGTTTCTAACGTTAATGAGAAGGTAAATAATAGACAGGTTTATTTATATACAAATAAAGATACCGGACCATATCATGTTTACGTAGAAAATTGCTCGGAATCTTTCACCGGTAAGTTAAATGCTTTAAGAGTTGGTGACATTATTCTTTCTGCGTTTCCTGAATTGGACTCAAAAATTACAAATATTGATTCTATAGGTCGTAATAGAATTAGGATTAAATTAACAGACTACAAAAATGCAAATTATTTAATAAATCAAAAAAATTCATCAGTATTTGTTACAAATAACTTAGAATTGTATATACCTAAATTCATTCTATTCCGACAAGGGATAATTAGAGATATTGATACAGAATTTTCTGAAGAATATGTAAAATCAAAAATTAAACAATATGATAGTCATTGTAACTTTGAAATTGTAAACGTTCGGCGAATTAAACGCAAACAGGGAGTAATTGAAAATGATTCAAAAAAAAATAATTTACGTTCCCACAAAATCGTGTATTGTTTCCTTTAAATCTCAGATATTGCCGCGTTATATTTCAATAAATAAAGTTATTAAAGAGGTTGAACACTATACACAAAAAGTTTTAATATGTTTTCATTGCCTCAGATATGGGCATTTGGGTAGTCAGTGTAAAGGTCGCCCAAGATGTGCTAAATGCCAAGAGTCACATAATACAAAAGATTGCCAAATAAATGACTATATCCCAAAATGTTTCAGTTGCCAAGGAAATCACTATACAACAAATTTATCAGTGTGTCCAGAGTTTAAGAGACAAAAATTAATTAAGGAAGCTATGAGTTTTTCCAACATAAACTTTTTTGATGCTAATAAACAGGTTCCCAAAACTTCCTATGCAGATATTTTAAATAAAAGCAATACGAGCCATCCATCTGACTTACTTGTTCAACCCACTTCTTCTACCTATTTACAATCTAGTTCTTCCTCTACTTCTGTTCAGAATATTCCAAAAGTCAACTCTAAAAAACAATTTGCTTCCCATTTGCTTTATAACAGTAGCTCAAACGAATTAAAAGATAAATCTAATAAAAGGCCAAGACCAAATACTCCTGATCCATCTGAACAGATCAGAAAAGAGATTATTTCTCAGGTTAATGTTCCCAGTACTTCGGGAGGAATATTAAGTAGCCCTCAATACAAAAAAACAATTATCACAGATCGACAGTCAGAGGTCCTAGATCCTAGTATAATTAATGTAATTTTAGAATTGGTTATGAAAATTGTTAATTCTCTACAACAAACAAATAATTTAAATGTTTCTAAATCAGAAATCATCCAACTAATTAGTAAACATATAAATCCAGATGTGTTATCAAATTCGCAGACCTAAACTCAAAATTAAATGTTTTGCAATGGAACTGTCGTTCGGCAGTCTCAAATAAAGTAAATTTAGAATTTTTACTCCATCAAAATCAAATTCATATTGCCTTATTATCGGAGACATGGTTTAAGCCTGGCTTGTATTATAACTTTAAAAACTTTAATTGCTTTAGAACAGATCGTATAGATGGATATGGTGGGTCAGCTATTTTATTGAAAACAAATATTAAATGTCAAGAAATTAGATTTAACATAAATATTCCTATTACTTACACATGTATTTCCTTTAAACTACCATCAACAAATAAAACCATTCATCTTGTATCCCTATATAATGAACCGAAAAACAAAACAACAACACAGCAATGGCTATCCTTTTTTAAAATTATACCAAAACCCTTTATTTTGGGAGGTGACTTTAACGCGCACAATGTCGCATGGGGCTGTGAAGTTGATGACACATCTGGAAAATCATTGTTGGATGCTATCGAGCAGTGTAACCTTGTATTTTTAAATGACGGTTCACCCACTCTTGTTCCTTTAACCATACATTCACGAGCATCTGCAATAGATCTCACAATATGTACTCAAGATATTATAGCGCTACTGAATTGGAATGTTTTACAAGATCCCCATGGATCAAACCACCTACCCATTATCTTTTCAATTTATCACCCAAAGGGAAAAGAAACCAAGAGACTACACAAAATCTGGAATTTCAACAAAGCAGATTGGAATTTGTATTCATCACTCTTTACATCTCTAAATCAACCCAGGACGTATGGTGATCTAATTGAAAATTTCTACTTCTCAGCCAATACAGCAATACCACAATACACGAATATTACCAACAAACATCACATTCCAAAACCTTGGTGGGACAAAGCGTGCCAGGAAACAGCCCGACGCAGAAAATTAACTTCCACTTCCAATATATATATATATATATATATATATATATATATATATATATATATATATATATATATATATATATATATATATATATAATCAATAACCCTTCTACCCTAAGGTGTTGGGTGTAAAGTCTCTTTTTAGGTTTCATATACAAGCTTGCCAATTTCTTCGCTTGCTCCTTGGTGACTCCTCTCCTGTCTAGGATGGCGGCAATTTCATCATCCCAGGTCTTCATGGGTCTGCCCCTCGGTCTTTTCGAGGTTCTTCTCGCTTCCCACACTTGTTTAACTTGGCTTTTTTATCCATCCTTACCATGTGGCCGTACCATCTCAGTTGGGCTTCTTCGATTTTCTTCTCTATTGATTGGACTTTAAGGCGTTCTCTTATTTTATCGTTCCGTATCCTGTCCATTCTGGTCACCCCTAGTACTCTTCTTAGATACTTCATTGAAATACTTTGCAGTTTATTTTTTAGTCTGGTGGTGAGCGTCCAGCTTTCACATCCAAATGTTAAGATAGGTACAAAAACTGTGTTGTAGATAGCTATCTTTGCTTTTTGGGATACTTCTTTTTTCGATAGGAATGTGCTCTTAATTGCGTGGTATATCCGGGAAGCGTTTGCTATTCGATTGTTTATCTCTGCTTCTTGTGTACCCGTACTCTCTAGTTGCACTCCCAGGTATTTAAAGGTTTCGACTTGTTCTAAAGTATAGTTATTGATTTTAATGTTTGTATGTTGGTCTGTTTTCCCACATACCATGACCTTGGTTTTACTTTCATTAATTCTCAGGTTACGTTTTTCGAGTTTATTTCTCCATATCTGTAGGTTTCTCTTAAGTGCGTCCTCGTTTCTTCCAAATATGACGAGGTCATCTGAAAATGCGCACTCCGCTATCTGTATCATTTCCAGGTTTCTATGTTCAACAAATATTCTTGATGTTTCTTCTCTAGTTTCCTTCATTACATCATCTAGTACAATATTGAACATAATGAGGCCTAGCACACCTCCTTGTCGTAAGCTATCATTGACTCTAAACTCTTCTGATTCCATATTATCTCTTCTTACTCTCTTTCTTGTGTTCTTGTATAGGCTCATAATAGCTTTTCTGAGTTTGCTGTCTACTTCCTTGTTTCTTAGGCTTTTGTCTATTTCGGTTCGCGGGGTTCTATCAAATGCTTTTTCGAGGTCTATGAAGGCTTGGTATAGTTCCGTGCTTATATTTCGTGCATTTTGTATTACATGCTTGAGTGTAAAAACATGGTCATGGATGCTTCTATACCAACAATATAAAGATACGAAATTATCGCATACACACAAATGTGTACAACTCAGTTCCGAGAGACATGTGTGTTCCAATGCAACAGTGGGACTCACATATCCCAATATCAAACCGGTCACACTTCGGAATGAAGTTGTACCTATTTGACACCCAAGCTTTATCACCACCCTTCCCAATCTCAGGAAATAACGAATACGAAGGCTTTGTACTTGTGCTTTGGATGCCCAGTGCAAAGAGACATTACGCTACCTGATTTTAGAAGTAGCTAGAAGATTTTTTCTCCCTATGAATAACTAAAATTACTTATTACTTGACTTGTGTCCAAAAAAAATATGTGTTGAAGACAACGAGCCACCGACCGTCCGGATTGTGTGGGCTCGGTTACTCAGTTGCCGAATTGGCAAAATAAATTTTGTTCTTCTCGCCGGCTGAGTGTGCAAAGGGTCTGGTCATCGAGCCTACGTTTGTCATTAGGTGACCTCAATGCTCAGATTTCGCGAGTTTGTTTCTTTTAACCTATGTCAGGGGTATTAAGTACCTGAAGGGCCTTTTACCTGAAGGTCGGCTTGTCTTTGTATGTGATTGAATCAGTATTTACTTAAGGTAGGTTTGTATAGGTTATTCCACGAATATACGACTGTTTTGGATTATTGCGACAACGAATATTTTACTGTGCAAGTAGAAGTATGAAAGTAAATTGGTCTAATTATTATTTCAATAAAAAGTATCTACTGTTAGTGTGACATATAAACTAAAATTATTTCAGATAATAGATGTTGAGTTAGACGCAAAATTTATTGTGAAATTTAATCTGAAAATAAAAAAAATTTTTACGCAAACGCTCCTACAAATAAATACAATAATGTCTATGAAGCCAAATGTGTTCATCAGACATTTGGGTTGGATTTCGGTGAAATATAAACACCAAAGAGGCGTGTCGGGTTTCTTTGATATTAGACTATTTTATTACTTTATTAGATACTACAACTGTAATAAAAGAAATATATTATTTTTAATATAAATGAAAAGAAATTGGCAGAACGATGGTTCAGAAACCAGAAAAAGAATCTAATATTTCACTTTGTTGGTTTTAAATATTTGTTTGCTTTGACTGGATGTACTCTTAAAAGTTCCGAAAGTAACGGGTATAACATACCGGCTATTGATACTTAAAGTATCGAGTCGTTACAGATATTAAAAAGTAACGAAAATTTACATACAGTTTCATATATCGCCGACAGATTTTAGTTTTAAAAACCGTCCGTATAGAGGTGTCCGGTGAAGAGAGGTGTCCGTTAAGAAAGATTTTAGTGTAGTGTATTTGTTTATTAAAGTAAAAAATGTCGCGACGTGTTTTAGATGTAGACAACTTTATATTTAATGTACTTTCTTATTTAAATGCTGAGAAAACCAACGGGGGCCCTTTGCGACCAGTTTAGTCCGTACATAAACGTGTGTGTGATGCACTCTGTATTTTAAACAATAGTAAAGTCGATTTTGCAAAAAGCAAAAAAAAGTGGACAAAGTGAACAAAATGTCGCACAATATAAATCTCGCCGACAACCAAAGACTATAGATCTTTCCGAATGTTGCAAATTTGAAATCCGTCAAACAATATATAAAATGCGTGAAATGAAAGAAAATTAGAGAATAAGTAAGTTTATTGTTGTTTTTAATACTAATTGAATATTCGACTAAATAAATTACTCAAGTATTGTTACACTTCGTTTAAATTACTAAAAACCAACTTGTATACAATACTAAACTTAATGATAGTAATTATATACTTCAAAATCTGAATTACAACTACTGTTCTATAAACTATCAACTCTATATTTATATCATGACTTCATATTTAAATCTAAGGTTTATATCTGTCATAACAGTATTTTAAAAATGGGGAGAATTTACTATTGTACAATTCAGCACATTGGACCAGTTAAATCGATACCTTAAACCGAATTTAAAACAGTCGTATATTCGTAGAATGGAGTAAAGGTTGGTTTTTAAGGTTGTTTGAAAGTAAAAGGTTAAGAGAAGATGATAATAATAGAGAGAAAGTAATAATGGCTGGTGTGCGAATTTCCAGGTGTATATGTCTATCATACAATCATGGTTTCTTGGTTTTTTTTATTTTTTCTAGTGTAATTGGTTAGTAAAAGTAAAAAATAACTAAATAAACGAAATAAAATATTAAAATATGGTATAAAATATGCAGCAGTAATATGATGGAAGTCAAGAAAATAGTTTGATTTATGAACCATATACATTGAAAAATACAATACATTTAGTTTGAGTTAACAAAAACTTAAAGTAAGTCAGTTTTATAAAAGTTAAAAAAGAGTTTAAAGAACAGACATATTAATAAAAGCTTTGGTGTAAGTAACTAAGCAAAAAACATTATACCTAATATGGATGACTGATAAGTTTCAAAAATAGCACTGATATTACTTAGTAATAATAGAAATCATAGTAGTTTATATTTAACTTTTGCTAACATTATTTAATCGCCTTTTATTAAGCAATAAATGACAAAGAAAGATTACTGGCAAAAGGCACAATGCGTTTACTTACTCAATAAGTTTTAGTTTGAATGTATGATAATTACTATGAGTGGATTCGAAAATACGAGTATACCTGAAAAACAATAGTGACAGTCCATACAGCTCGACCTAACAGAGCGGTAATTTTAAATCAGTTGAGATACCAGGATATTTCCAAAGTTAGTGTAATTTGACATCAATGAAGTGAACAAGGATTTAACAAAAACATCTCTATCATTAATGTAGATCTCAACTGCATTAATCTGTGAGGACATACCTCTATCATATAATGTGGATCTCAACTTTCCACCAACATGAGAGGACACAACCTAGTGCTTAAATAAAGCACTAACGATTCATATGAATAATTCCTAATTGTTTATTTGTGGATAAATATATCCAACAAAATAACTGGGTAAATGAAGTTATAGAATAGTATACAATATTTAATTATTTATTTATTGTTATTAATCTACTTAATTATTAATTTAAGGAATCATTAAGGTAAGAAATGTATAGTAATTATTAAATATCAGTTACTGAAAATTGTATAAAGGAACAGAATATAATTTAGTTCTGCAAAATTAAAGAATAATAGCTTTGGAGCAAGTTACTAATGTCAGTTCTCTTATTGAGAGCATTCAGATGTTTAAGTATGTAACACATTTCAAGAAACTCTTTTAGTGAAATTTCTTTTATTGCAGAGAATTTTAACCCCTTCATACTTCTCTTCTTTCAACTCTTTTTAACTTTTACAAATCTGACTTAGTTCGGGATTTTGTTAACTCAACCTAAATGTATTGCATTTTTCAATCTATATTGTACCGAACATTCATCGGATTCAAATTACCACCATTTGATGGAAAGTCTTCTTGGTTAATATACCTGAGAAAATTTAAAGCTATTGCGACAGCCAATCATTGGACATGCTGCTGTTTTACGAGGTGATGCTGCGGATATCCTAAGACTGATTCCTAAGGATCAAGAAAAAATATTATCAGATCTTGTTCACTCGGCTAGATAAACGTAACGAAAATGCCCATTTACAGTAAGTCTACAAGGCGCAACTAAAAAGTAGAATTCAACGAGCACGTGAAAATTTGCAAGAGTTTGAAATAGATGTTGCTCGTATAGTGCGGTTAGCTTATCCGGAGATACCAGATATCATTTTGAAAGAAAATGCTGTAGATACTTTTTTCAATGGGTTAAAAGAAAGTGAATTACAGAAAGTTTTACGACTAGCAAGACCGAAAGTTCTAGATAAAGCGCTCTCTATTGCTTTAAAATATGAAACAGCTAGTTAAACTTCACGGAGCCATCGAGTAAGAACCATTGAAAAAAGGGGACGAACCAATTGAGGGAAGTCTGGAAGAAATGGTATGAAAAGTAGTTCGTAACACGATGCCGAAGAGATGCGAGCTCAGATGTTGGAATCGTGGTGACGTAGGTCACATTCGCCGTAATTGCAAGAAAATGATACAACAGTCGTAAAACTAGAACTATGAACTAAGGTGCAACTGCCGATCTTGAAAAACACAGTCCCCATAGTAACTGTTAACATTACGTCCTCCGGCGGAATTCATAGCTTGTAGATCGAGGGTCGTATCAATAATAAATGTAGATAGTTTTTGGTAGATTTAGGTGCAACAAGAACTATTGCACGTCCAGAAGTAGTACGAGGCCATCTTAAATTATCGCCTGCAACAGTAAGGTTCAGAACAGCAACTGGTAAGCTAATTAATACATATGGCGAGGCTTATATGTCAGCATCCATTGGCCATACTACAGTGAAACACAGAGTATTAATTCCAGAGATCTCAGACGAGTTTTTATTGGGGATGGATTTACTAAGAAAAGTTGGGGCTGTATTGAATGTCAAAAATGGAATTCTCAAGATCAGTGGTAAAGAGTTGCCATTTCATGAAGACAAAGAAGATGTTATTAGCTTATGAACTACTTGTGACGTCACAGTAACCGGTAATAGTGAGAAAATTCTGATGACCAGACCTGATGGTTACTGCCGAAAGGGAAGTTTAAGGATGGTCGAAGATGTGGACAATGCCGAGTTCCTAACGGCAAAAGCTTTGGTGAGGGTTCTAGATGTTGTTCCTGTAAGTGTTATGAATTTAAAGGAAACTGCCATTAAGTTAAGTAAAAGAACTTTGAGCAGACAATGTGTTACCGTGGCTTCGATTTGTTCTATGAATACTAATGAGAAATCATCGAAATCTATGTATCCAAAGGAGCTTGTTGAGATGGTGATTAAAACTTGCCAAGATCTTGATGGTGAACGACCTAAAAAGTGAAGTCTATGCTAATAGAATTTCAAGATCTTTTTGCCATTGATAAGAAGGATAAGGGCAAAACAAGCATAGTAAGGCATAAAATTATTACCATAAACGCTCAGCCAATCAGACAACAACCTAGATGACTTCCATTTGCAAAAAGAAAGGAAGCCGAAAATATCATCAAAGAAATAAATAAACAAGGGGTAAATAAACCATAAAACAGTCCATGGATATCACCAGTAGTTTCAGTCAAGAAGAAAAATGATTCAACGCATTTTTGTATTGACTACCGCTAGCTAAATGCGGTAACTGAGAAAGATAGTTATCCTATGCCCAGAATAGACGATACATTGGATACTTTCTCTGGTTCTCGTTGGTTCTCCACACTTAATCTAAAAAGTGGATATTGGCAAGTAGAAATGAAGCCCGTTGATCGGGAAAAAACCGCATTCTCGATAGGATCAATGCTTTGGCAGTTCACAGTTATGCCCTTTGGTTTATGTAATGCTCCTGCCACATTTGAAAGATTAATAGAGACAGTTTTAAGGTTTATTTGGATGATATAATTGTGGTGGAAAGATTCTTCGATGAAATTGCCAACAATCTGACAGAAGTCTTTCAACGATTGCGGGCAGCAAATTTGAAGTTATGTCTGAAGAAATGTCACATGTTTCGACAAGAAGTAAAGTACTTAGGACATATTTTAGCGAATAATGGTCTAACAGCTAATCCTGAAAAACTTGCAGCAATTAAGGATTGGCCACTTGGCCAGTACCAAGAGATAAACACGAAATTAGAAGTTTTCTTGGTCTATGTACATATTACCGACATTTTGTCAAAGGATTTGTCAACATCTTCAAGCGATTAACAAAGTTGACAAAAGAAGGCAAAGAATATACATGGAGTGAAGAGTTTCAAAACGCTTTCGAACAATTACAAAATAGCTCTGACCAGTGCACCGATTTTAATTCTTTCCTATCGTGGGGTCTACGAGGTTAGAATTTTACCGCCTTAACAACGTTAGATGTTTATGCTTGTCTTTCATGTTATTTTGAATGTTCCATTTTACTATTTAGTATTTTAAACTTTTTTTATATTTATTATTATAGAGATAACTTTCATATAGTTATCATTTATTTACTAATTTTTCTAAGACCTTGCGATTTGGCGCTGGCGACTTTAGTAAGTGCAGAGGGGGTGGTGGACTCTCGTATCGATAATAAATCTGGCCAAACATCGGGCCATAAAGGGCCATACGATACTGGTCTCTTACTTTCCGGATCGGAACGGGGAGGAACAGACTAGCAGGATTGGGTCGGTTTTCGGATGGCTAGGGTTTGGTTGCGTGTTGATCGTAGCCACCCAGCCGGCATCGCCCGGCCTACAAACTAAAATAGGTTATGGCTCCACTCTGATACACTAGGCAGGCAGGAAAATTTGTGTTAGACAACGATGCCATCAACAGTGCAATAGGAGCTGTTCTCCCCAAATCCAAGATGGGCAGGAGAAAGTCATCGCTTACTTTAGCAAAGTCTTGTCGAAACCAGAAAGAAACTATTGCGTTACCCGGAGAGAATTGCTATTCGTAGTGAAGGCTTGTGAGCATTTCCATAAATACTTGTATGACAAAAAGTTTCTTCTTTATACCGATCACGCTGCTCTACAATAGCTCCTACAATTCCGTAATCCAGAGGGCCAAATGGCAAGATGGTTCGAACAATTACAAGAATATGATTACAAGATCGAACACAGGGCTGAAAGAGTTCACTTAAATGCTGATGCTCTTTTGAGACGGCCGTGAATTTCAAATTGAAATTACTGTCTTAAATTAGAAGAACGACTTTGCCCCGTAAGACGAACCACCGTCATTAATGATCAATGGTAGCCTCAACAGCTACAAGACGCTCAAGCAGATGATTCATGTATAAAAAGAGTATTGGACTGGATGCATCGAAGTGAGACACACCTACTTGGCAAGACATTAGTGCATGTAGCCCAGAAGTCAAGTCTTACTGAAGCCAATAGAATTGCCAAGTGCTAAAAGATGATCTTCTGTATAGAACGTTTAAGAACGATTATGGTACAGAATCTAAGCTTCTGTTGATTGTATCTAAACGTTAAGTGTCAGAAATATTGCGTCAGTTGAATGACGGTGCATCAGGTGGACACTTTTATATTACGAGGACTCTGCAAAAAGTTCAATATTGGTTGTATTGGTTGAATTGTAAAGATGATGTAAGAAGATGGTGCCGGAAATGTGAACTGTGTACAACCAGTAATGGTCTAGTTGGTAGACCGTTACTAATAAAAAGAGGCACCCATGAAACAGTAGAATGTTGGTAGCCCTATAGAAACAGTAGCAATTGACATTGCAGGTCCACTATCAAATACGAATGATGGAAATAAATATATAATATTGGTAGCCATGGATTATTTTACGAAATGGACCGAGGGCTATATCATACTAAGTCACAGAGATACTTGTTAAAGAACTCGTTAGCCGATTTGGTGTTCCCTTGAAGATCCACTCCGATCAAGGGCGAAATATCGAGTCAACCCTTTTCTCAAAACGTTTGTAAATTGATTGATGTCACTAAGACCAAACCATATTTTATGTTCCGTTCCGGAAGACCAAGTTCTGTCGTTTGGACGAGTAAAAAATCAGCATCCTAAAGGTGGAATAGTACTGGAATTAGAAGATGGTCCTCGATCTTTGCTGTATATGGTGACCAGGAACTCGTATACAGACAGGGAAAGCTGCGAGGATATATGGCGTGCTCTAACTAATTTGAAGAAAATCGTGTGCAATTATGACATCAAAAATTTGGTTTACCCAAGATAGGTCATGCACTAGAAAATCTGGATTGAAAGATTGTCAGAAGCATGCCAGAAGTGATCTTCTGAGAAACTGTTCTTCTACAAATATGGAGGACGGAATTTTTAATTCAAATTTATAAATATAGAGAAAGTCGCCAACATTGTTCAATGTTTACTCGGACCAGTTATTTAAAAAGGCACTTGAGAGACAACCATATGAAATAAAAATCAACGGGAAACTACTTAATGTGATTAGATATGCACACGATACAGTAATTCTTTCAGATAATATTAAAGGTCTTCAAATTCTGCTTGATCGTATTCACGAGGTAGGAGAGGAAATTTGCATAAAAATAAACTTAAACAAAACCAAATTTTTAGTGTTTAGTCGTGACCCACATCCCGATGCAAAGCTTCAATAAACGGAGTCCAAGTTGAGAAAGTCCACAAAATGACATATTTGGGAACTGTGATAACGGACCAACTAGATCTAGACATAAAAAAAAACGTAGAATAGCAATGACTAAAACTACTTTTATGAAAATGAAGTCATTGCTTTGAAATAATCATCTCAGTTTAGAACTAAGACAAAGAATTAAGTGTTATGTTTGTTCCGTACTTTTGTATAGTGCAGAAGTGTGGACGCCAAAAGTATCGATCATGAACAAAATTGAAGCATTGGAAATGTGGGTTCATAGAAGAATGCTAAAGATACCTTGGACATCAAGGAAAACTAATGAAGAAGTACTATGGAGCGTCAACAAAGATAGAGGACTGCTAAACACCGTTAAACATCGAAAAATGTCTTATCTGGGACATATAGTAAGGGTAGGTCGATATAAAATACTACAACTGATCCTTAAAGGTAAAATAGAGGGTCGTAGAGGTGTAGGAAGAAAACAAGTTTCTTGATTAAAAAACATTCGTGAATGGACACAGATAACAAATGCAGGACAATTATTCTATATTGCAGAAGATCGAGAAGCCTTCGCAGTGGTGATCGCCAACGTCGGATAATTCTGATATGACACGCGAAGAAAAAGAAGAGAAAGTCGAAAAGAAATTGTTTATCTGGTTGAGACGTGGTTTAACACACATGACGTTCCATCAAATAAAGGAAAACGTATTACAATAATCCATGCAGGAACAAAAAATGGTTTTATACATAATGCTTTAGCCTTGTCATGCAAAAACATTAAGGACTCCCGTGTCGACTATCATGATGACACCACGTCAAAATTATTTGAAAACTGGTTTTCAACGAAGTTATTGCCAAATCTACCACCAAACAGTGTAATTGTGATGGACAATGCCAGTTACCACAATCGTAGGCTGAATAAAGTTCCATGTAATAACATCAAACTTAGAATCCAGGAATATATGCTGGAAAATGATATATATATATATATATATTATATACAATAGCACTAAAGGCCTTAGAGGCCCATGGCTTAAAAAGTTTGTTCTTTCTTCATTTTCGCTTTTCTTTATGTACTGAGATCTTCTCTGGCTCGATATGTGATTTTTCTCCATTCCTTCTTGTTATTCATTTTTCTTTTCTGGCCTTGTAGTCCAATTTCTTCCATATCTTTTTCTACCTCCTGATTCCATCTATTTTTTGGTCTTCCTTTTCTCTTTTTTAAAGTTATAGTGTAGTTCATTACCCTTCTTGAAGTCCTCGTGTTCGGCATCCTTTCTAGGTGACCTCGCCATCTTAGTCTCTGTGCCTTTATGACTCCTATTATGTTAGGTTGATTATATAATTTCTTTAACTCATCATTTGATCTTCTTATCCATAAACCGTCCCTTATTATTCCTCCATATATCTTCCTCAGGATTTTCCTTTCCCATATCTCCAGTAAATTTTGTTCATTTTTTGTCATTGTCCATGTCTCACTGCAGTACGTTACTATTGGTTGTATAGTTGTTTTGTATAACTGTATTTTTGCCTTTCTTGATAAAAACTTGCTTTTCAACATTCCACTAAGAGCATGTACACTTCTATTGCCTGCCATTATTCTAGCTTGTATTTCTTCTTTAATGTTAGGTTTGCGTGATATTATTGTACCTAGGTATGTAAATCTTTCTACCATTTCGAATTCGTATGATAATCTTTCTTCTTCTTCTACTTTAAACTTTTGTCCATCCCTGAACTGATCATCTGTCCACTGCATACATTTTGTTTTAGTTTCATTTATGTAAAGTCCCATTTTCTTTGCTGCTTTTACTATTCTCTGTACTATCTCCTGTAGCTCTTTTTTTCCTCTTGCCAGCAACACTATATCATCCGCAAATGCCAAAACTTGGTGTCTTTTATGATATAGGAGTCCTTCTCTATTGATTTTCGCTTCTCGCATTATTTTTTCTAGGCATAAATTGAAGAGTAATGATGACAAAGGATCGCCCTGCCTTAATCCTTCGTTTACTATAAATTTGTCCGATACATGATTGTTTACTTTGACTCTGTTTTCTGTATTCTCTAAAGTAAGATGTATCATGTTACGCAACTTTCTGCTAACTCCCAGTTCCTCAAGGGTCTCTTTTAATTCCTTCCTTTTTATTCTATCATATGCTTGCTGGAAGTCGATGAATAGCGCTATCGTTGGTAAGTTGTGTTCATAGCTTTCTGCTTGTAATTCTCTGATTATGAATACTTGGTCCGTTGTGCTTCTCCCTCGTCTAAATCCGCACTGGTATTCGCCTATTATATTTTCAACTTCTTTTTCTAGCTTATCTTTTATGGATTTTGATAGGATTTTATATACGGTATTTAGTAACGCTACTCCTCTGTAATTACTGCATTCTGTTTTGTCTCCTTTTTTGTGTAATGGGCAAATAATGGCTTCCTTCCAATCTTCGGGTATTCGTTCTTTTATCCATATCTCCTTTATGATCTTGTATATCCAATTATTTAGCAGTTTTCCACCATATTTCATCATCTCTGCTGTTATGTTATCGCTTCCAGGGGATTTGTTGTTTTTCAGATTTTTTATGATTTCCTCGATTTGTTCTTTGCTGGGTGAATTATCTTCTATGTCTTCTAAGTGTTCGATTCTTGCTTCTGTTTCCACGCATTCTCTTTGGTTTGACTTATTATTGCCATTTAGTAATTCATCAAAATACTCTTTCCATCTATCGGCAATTTCTGTTTCCCCGCTTATATTATCTCCTGCTTTGTTTTTGACGAATATGGGTTTTTGTTGGAAACCTTTTTTTTCATTTCTAGCACCTTGATATAGGTTTTTTATTTTTTTATTTCTGTAATTCTCTTCTATTTCTTTTAGCTTATTTTCTATGTGTTTTCTCTTCTTTTCTCTCATCACTCTCTTTACTTTTTGTCTTTGCTCCCTATATCTATTCTTTGTCTCTGTTGTTTCTTTCGTGATCATTTCAATCCTTAATGATTTTCTTATTTCTATTTCTTTTTGGCACTCTATGTCGAACCAGTCTTTCCTCTTTTTATTCTCTTGTTTGTTACATTCTTTTGCTGCTTTGTTCATTATTTGCTTTATGTTTTCCCATTTGTTCTCAGTTTGCTCTTCTATTTGTATCTTTTTTAGTTCTCTTTCCATTGTTTCCTCGTATATTTCTTGCTCTTTCTTTGTTGCTAATCGAATTGGGTTATGTATACATTTCTTTTTTTTTATTTTGTTTTTGTTTTCTGGTATCAGTTGCTTAATTTTGATGCCCACCATGTAATGATCTGAGTCGGCGTCTGGTCCTCTGTATGTTCTTATCTTCTTTATACATTGCTGTTCTTCTTTTTCGATGAGCACGTGGTCTATTTGGTTTTTAGTCTTTCTATCTGGCGATATCCAAGTTTCCTTGTGTATTTCTTTTCGTTCGAAATATGTGCTCATTATGATCATATTTTTTTCTCTCGCGAAATCTATCAGGAATTGTCCGTTCTCATTAGTTTCATTGTGTTTACTATATTTTCCTATTGTCGGTCTAAATACTTCTTCCTTCCCTATTTTGGCATTTGCGTCGCCTAGAATAATTTTCATATCATATCTGGGTATATTTTCGATTGTTCTGTTTAATTCATTGTAGAAACATTCTTTGACATCATTATCTTTTTCTTCTGAAGGCGCGTGAATATTTATGAGGGTGATTTTTTGGTATTTTCCCTTGAACCTGATACTACATATGCGGTCTGATACTGGTTTAAACTCTACTAGTGCTTCTTTTAGCTCTTTTCTTATCATAAAACCTGTGCCTAACGTTCGATTCTTTCCACCGCTGTTAAAAAACATTGTATCTTCTATTTCTAATATATCATTTCCCAGTTGTTTCGTCTCCTGTAAAGCTACTATGTCAAAATGGAACTTTTCGATTTCTCTCGCTAAGTGTTTAAGTTTGCCTTCTCCATATGTGCCTCTTACATTCCATGTTCCCAAAAGTAAGTGTTCTTTTCGTAATGTTTTCTTGTGTTTTGGTCCCGTTATCATTTTTTTCCTCTTTTTTCCTTTTTTCGTATTATCGTTAACCTTGTTCTGTGCTTGTTTCGTCAACTTTATTCCAGTAGTACATTTAGTTGCTAGTTTTTTGATGTTTTTTTACATATTGCGCCTTCTTTGTCATTCCACTTCCATTCGCTGTTATTTACCCATATTTTTTTTACTCCAATCTTGACTTCATTTCCTTTATTTCTTTCTTCTTGAGCAATGTTTCTAATTGTTTTCTGTATTTCTCGTTCTTTTGTGGTTGCATCTTCGTTGATATATATTTTGTACTCTTTAATTTCTTTTAACTTGTGCTTTTTTTCCATTATTTTTCTTTTTTCTTCCTGGTTTTCCAATTCAATTAGGCATGTTTTTTCGCCTAACTTGTGAGCGTTCCTTATTTTAACCTCTACTCCTATATGTTGTTTGATGAAATTATTGATTGTTCCTTTTAACCCTGCTTGCTCATATGTGTCTATCTTTAGGCCGTACATAACTATGTTATTTATTCGTCGGTGTTTTTCCATAACTTCCATGTTTTTTGTTATTTCTCTGAGTTTCTCCTTGATCTCTATATTTTCTTGTTTTAGTTCTGAATTTTCTTTTCTCAGCTCTCTGTTTTCCATTATGAGCTTTTCTATCGTTTCCTTGCATTCTTGTTGATTTCTTTTTATTTCCTTAATATCATCGGTGAGGTGGCTCACCATTATTAGTAATTGATCAATTTTTGTTGCCTCATTTTTTTTCTCTGGAGTTTTTGTTGGTGTTCTCGAAAACTTCTTGCTCTTTCTGAAAATGTTATCTTCTTCCTCGCTGTCTTTATATCTGTCCTTCCTTTTTGCCCCTCCTTCTGAAAGTGTATCATCACTGTCTAAATTTTTCATATATTTTTCCATTTTCCGGCGCCAAACACTGTCTTCCACCTCAACAGTTCAGAGAAGACAGCGTTTACCGTATTTATTTTATGTTTATTAACCGTTGTTATTTTTCTGTGTCTACCCCGAAAGTCTACTCACAACGGCAACGTCGCAATTTCAAAGGTCAGAGTTTCGTTTCTATGCTTTGATGTTAATTAGGCTTATCAATTACAGCGATCTTACTTTTTATAGGGCCTTGGTGTTTTCAGATGTAATTTCACCGATTTTAAAGTTTTTTCTTAGCACTCTCCTTCACTTAATGTCTTATATTGTTCACTGGATATTTTCAATAATTTATTTCCCGTTACAACTCTCAGAAATTGAGTTTATTGCAGACGACAAATAAAATATTTGTTTACGTTTTGGTTACCCTATATATATATATATATATATATAATTTTATATATATATATAATGAAGATAATTATTCTAAAAACAATTATTACTTAAAACTTAAAAAATATTTTCCATCAGTAAATAATAATATTGCGACAGTTTGGGAAAAGAAATGGGTCATACAATATTAAGACTTTCTCCTTACTATTGCATGTTCAATCAAGGGAGGAAAAATAATGTTTCACTCACCCTAAATTTATCTGTGGTTCGTCTAATTCAATTAAAAATAGAGAAAATAGTAAATCACAGCTGGAAAAATAGTGTTGCCCATGTTCTAAAGATCGAAAGATCTTATATAAATACAGATAGAGTGCTCAAAGCAACAATTATTATAGATCTAGATAACGACAGTGAAACTGACTTGTCCATGTAATTTTTTTTTAATATAAGTACTTTTTGAATTGTATTTATAAATGGTAAACTTTTTATGTATACGCAATTTATGTAAATATTTTTAAATTTAGTTGATAACAGTATAAAACCAGCTTTTAGAAACACCTCAATTTTGAAAATAATTTTCTAAAATATTTTTGCCTCTGATCTTTTTGTACTCTATTTAGAAATGATAAAGTTTTGTAAATATGTGAATGTAGTGTATGTAAACTTTTATAACTTTAGTAGACAATGATAAAGACTGGCTTTGAAACATACGTAACAATGGAATAACTAATGCAAATCAAAAATAAAAGTAGGATCCTGCCCAGAGGCGATCCTCCGCTGCCTTTCGGTAGACACTTATCGATAATAAATATTAATGACTCTCTTAGATCTCTGATACGACCCTTCAACGAATGTATACTGGCATACAGCTAGATTTGACACCAACAGTCGTTAGAACACCAAAAAGAATTTTAAAAGGCGAGATAGATGGTAGACAACGTCATAAATACGACTAGAATCTTAAAATTCTACAATAATGAACCTAAGCCTAACATAAGAATATAAAGAAGAAAAAGAAGAAGCAAATTATTTAAAGAAAATATTAGAAGTAGGTAGTTTGGGAGTATTTTGAAATTTGGTGATAGGAAAATAGACATGGCCATATGGAATTTCGGCCATATTGTGGTTTTGACATTAAAATTAATCCTTTGTGTTATAATTCATTGAAACAAAAGACTGATTACTCTATTAGAGGCAAAAATCTAAGAAGAAAATATAGGAGAATTCTCTTTTTTCTTAAAAGCAATGGATTTAAGTCTCTTTTTATATAAATCTTTATGTAAAGTAAGATTTTTTTCGCTTTTGTGATTACAGTCTAAATTTTGAAAACTACTAAAATTATATATAACAAAAAGAATGTTTTAAGTGAAACTACTTTGAATGCAATGATCTAAATAATTTTTTATAAATAAGTCTTGCACCTCTATTGTAACTACTATCTTGTAAGAAATAAAAGACATATTAGAAATTACACTAAAAGATTAGGTAAAAATCTACTACTTTAAAAGATGAATTATTATTTGCTTTGGTATGTACACAAATTTAAATGTAGAGTAATGTAGAAGGTCCGAGACCATAGAAAATTGAGCACTGTTAGACATAGAATAAAAGTGAAAGAGAATCATCCAAATAAAGTTAAAGAAGTGAAGATATGGACATTAAATAATTTTTCAACCTTAGTAAATCCATAAAACGATATTGGACAGGTCAATTGTGATAGCTGATTTCTGAAAACTGTTAAATTATGCACTTATAACCAAAAAAAAAGTAAAAAACGTACCTTAATGTTAATGCCAATTCTTGAAAATATGCATCAAAATTTCTTCTTGCGAGACAGAGTTCTTTATGTAGTGCAAACGAATATAAGAAAAATAAAAAAAATAAAATAAAAACCACATGCATTATTTTCTGTGAAACTAGAACATATTAATTTTTAAGCTCTTTAATAAAGGTATTTAAATAAAAGACATCAAAAATAATTGATTTAATATTAATAATACAGTACAAGCAATATTTTTATTATTATATAAAATAAAAAGGAATATCCACTCCAAACGGTTTCGCAGATTCTTCATTCTGGAAGAAAAATAGTTACGTTTAATTTTTTATTAACTGCAACAACAGTTAACGAAATTTGGTCAAGGAACTAGTCCATATCTTTATTAAAAATATCAAAAAACCATACCATGGCAGAAGTAGTCTATCAAAACCGTTTAGGTGAAAACATAAGAAAATATATACCTTTTTTGCAGTTATTAATAAATCTTTCATATAATAAGAAAGGAAGGAAGATTGTTTCATATTTAAATTTATCTAGTTTTAGTTTATATTTTATTTACAGCTTAAAGAACGTATTTTTTACTTTCTTCCTTTCCAACGATATAACAAGTTTATAAATAAACATAATTAAATATAGATAATATTAAAAAATAAAAAAGTACTTCCACGTTGTTTTACTAAATCTAATGGTAAATATAAATTTGTGATGAATCTCATATTTCGTATTCGTAAATTGTTTTCTTGTCGGCTCGATAGTTCAATGAGTTGCTAAGACACAGCGAAGCATGTAGATTATAATACCTAAATTAAGTCGATGGTTTTTAGTCACAAAAATACTTCAAATTTAAACAGTATAAAATCCAAGGGATCTGCAATTTTGTTTTAAAGGTCACATGTAAAATCAATTCATTTATTATATTACCAAACCATTCTCTTGTTTGTCCATATTTTAACATTTCATCTTTATGATGTGTATTTAATAATAATTGTAAGTTTCTGTGTTGCTTGGCAGCGTTGCGTTGGGCTGTCAACGGCGACATATGACTTTTAACTGCCATTATAGATGACTTTTCCCTACAATCTTTACCTACAAAATATGTAAAATATATAAAATCTATACATTATTGTATACTGAAGAAACTAAAATTATTTGTAATCAAAATTGCATTTTGTATTTATTGTGACGTTCAATTTTTAATCCGCTAATCGTTTAAAAATAAATTAAATTAAGAAAATAGTGGTGGAATTAACCTGTATGTATATATTTACGAATTGACTCTGGATGACAATTGTTCCAATCAATTGTGGTTTAATCCCATATAAAATAATAATATTTAACTTTAATCAATATTATAAAATTTAATCAATATTGTATTTTTACTTTAAATATTTTCAAATAATAGCATTTTAAAATCAAAAGAGGAAATAATTTGACATAAATCTCGAATTGCAATGGTAAGCTAAGTGATTTTTGCTATATGAAATCAAGCAAAATAATTTAATGAAAGTCTCTTAGGGCCATTTTGTTTTCGAGCAGTTGTGCTTGAATTTATTAAAAACGCTGCGTAATTTTTCTGATTATGCACGTCTAATAGCCATTTCCACTGTTTTCCATATAAACACAATCGCAAAGTGTGCCATCCAATATAGAAGATTAGGTTGTTAAAGCAAAAGCAGGGTTTAAACTGTTCTTGTTTATGAGCAGTTAAATCACATGTAAAGTATTCAGATAGTCTCATCGGTGGCCGAGTTTGGACTTGGAGATTTAGTTGAGATTCTGGAACAATTAACGTGAAGTGCTGCGAATGAATTTGTACCGGAAATTTTTTGTTTGAAAGAGGATTGACAAAATACAATATAGTTTTTGCACAGGGAGCTCGCTTCCTACAATTAAAATATACATAAAGGCAAAGGTAGTGTTCACTTGAATATTAGAACAATTAAAATCTAATTATTAAAATTCTAGTTATTAAAATAAACAGTAAAGTGGCAGTGGCGTACCAAATTCTGTTTTCTACAATGAACAATTCACACACACGGAACACAAACATTTAGTTTCTATTGTAGTATCAGCAGAAATTGCAGGTCCACTATTAATAAACATCCAAGAACATGTACGCAACTCCCCAACAATATTCTCCACTAGAATACACATCCGAACATGCACCAAACCACATATACTGGCAACCCACAAATACTCCTATATCAAACATTTCACAAAATCAATTCGCTCTTCCGCCACAACCACAACAATTTCCACCAGAACCCCAACCAATTTACTACAATCCAGGCAACCCATTTACTGTAGGGCAGACCTCAAACACAAAGCTAAAACTTGCAATTACACATTCAGAAAACTCATATATTGAGTCTAGCGAAGACGACGATCAAGAAACCCAAAATAAAAACTCATGGCAAGTAGTCAAAAAATGTAAATTTTCAAAACAAAATAACGATCCCAATTCTCTAAGCTCACCACCAACAAAAATAGAAAAACAGAAAAAAACTGAAACAGAAAAACAACAAAAAATAACAAAAGAACCTCCAATATTCGTATATGGCGTCAAAAACTTTAAATATATGGTCGATAACTTTGCACAAATTGTGGAGGAAGAAACCTACTATACCAGAACTCTGCCTAACGACACTGTCAAGATTACAACATATACAATAGATACATACCGTAAACTGATAAGACATTTACGAGAAGAAGAAATTATTTACCACACTTACCAAATAAAGGAAGAACGTGCCTATAAAGTGGTAATAAGACATATCCATCACTCAATACCCACAACAGATATAACAAAGGAACTAGAAAAAGCCGGCCATAAAATTCGCAACATAACTAACATTCGACACAGACAAACAAAGGAACCCTTATCTTTGTTTTTCATAGACCTTGAACCGAACAGTAACAACAAAGACATATTCAACCTAGAACTCTTATGTCACACCAAAATAGCAGTCGAGGCACCAAATAAGAGAAACTCAATAATTCAATGTATGCGATGTCAGGCATACGGCCATAGTAAAACATATTGCACTAAACCGCATTACTGCGTCAAATGTGGAGGATAACATAATACAAAAGATTGCAAAAAACCTAGAAGCACTCCAGCTAAGTGTGCACTATGCAAACAAGATCACCCTGCTAACTATTAGAGCTGTGTAGTCTACAGGGAACTAGTAGAAAACAGACATATGCAGAAAAGAGGAAACCAACAGCCTCAAAGACCAACATTCAACAGCCCACATGTGTGTACTGAAGCAAATCAACTAAACAGCACTCTACAAAACCATCAAAGAACATATGCAAACGTGACAGCACATCAAACCAACCACGATTTAGAACCTAAAACTAATGTAGAACAACAACTATTAACATTCCTAAAAGAGTTCAAATACATGTTCTCCCAACTCATGAGTCAAAATAGTATGATATTAAACTTACTAACACAAGTCAATAACCAAAGAAATTCTTAAACATATTTAGAGTTGCCACATGGAACGCTAATGGCCTGCTAAACCATAAGCAAGAAGTAATAACTTTTTTAAACTTGAATGAAATTAACGTTCTGCTTGTTTCAGAAACTCACTTTACCGACCTAATTACGTTCAATATTCCGCTCTATACCACATACAGCACACCTCATCCCGATAATACAGCTCATGGTGGCTCGGCGGTAATCATCCGCAGCTGCATATCACATCATATATTGCCGAAATATGCAACAGAAAAAATACAAGCAGCAATCGTTCAAGTAAATGCAACGCCATGGCACTTTAACATATCTGCAATGTATAGCCCACCTCGTCACGCAATCTCCACAGTTGAATACAAAGCCTACTTCCAATTACTTGGTAGCAAATTCGTAGCCGGGGGAGACTGGAATGCGAAACACATACACTGGGGCTCAAGGCTCACAACAACAAAAGGTCATAATCTTCTAAAAGCAATGACCGACAACAACTATGATTGCCACACCAACGAAAACCCTACGTACTGGCCGAGTGACCCCAGAAAACTTCCAGATCTACTAGACTACTACATAAGCAAAGGAGTGTCCAGAAACAACTGTCTAATAGAATCCAGTTATGACCTCTCATCGGATCATACACCGGTTATTATGAGCCTGAGTACCAAAGTTATAAACAACCCACCACCTCCTCGACTCACGTCAAAAAACAACAACTGGGCAGATTTTCAATCCTACCTAGAAGAAAACACCAATCTTAATCTGCGGATCAAATCTACAAATGACATAGATACAGCAGCTCAATACTTCACTACACTTGTGCAAAAAGCGGCATGGCAATCTACACCACGAACTGAATGCAAACCAACACATACCACAAATGTTCCTCTGCACATTCGCCAACTCATTGCTAAAAAACGTAGTGCAAGGAGAACTTGGCAAAGATCTAGAAACAACATAGACCTACATATATTTATTAGACTACATAGGCAACTTGGAGTAGCCATCAAAGCCGCAAACAACGAAACCTTCGAACATTACATTACAAATCTTACAGCAAATGACCGGACGTTATGGAAGGCGACTAAGAAGCTTAAGAAACCATACACAACTGTTCCTCCCATCCGAAAAAACCAAAATGGGCCTGTTCCAACAAAGAAAAAGCCGACGTCTTTGCTGAACATCTTACAAACGTATTTCAAACAGAGCCAGCAGACCCTGATGAAGAAGTCGAAGAACTAATTAGCGCAGCATGTCAAATGTCCCTCCCAATTAAAAGTTTTACTCCTTTAGAAGTCAGGCAAGAAATAAACAAACTCAACTCACGAAAAGCCCCAGGTTATGATTTAATATCGGCACAAGTACTAAAACAACTTCCTCGCAAGACCATTACTTTGCTAACAGTTATATTTAAACGCATGCTAAGCTTATCATACTTTCCAAAAATATGAAAATTTGCTGAAGTCATAATGATCCTCAAGCCAGGAAAAGAGCCGAATGAAGTAACATCTTATCGACCCATCAGCCTACTCTCAACCGTAAGCAAAGTTTTTGAAAGATTTCTGCTACAAAGGATATACGCAGATCATGAATTCCTAACATTACTTCCCAAACATCAGTTAGATTTTCGGGAAAATCACTCCACTACCCAACAAGTTCATCGAATGATAAATGAAATATCAAAAAGTCTTGAAGAAAAGAAATACTGCAACGCTGTATTTCTATAAATTTCACAAGCGTTTGACAAAGTCTGGCACAGAGGTCTGCTATACAAAGTAAAAATAGCACTATCCAGTTACTACTTCCTCCTACTTAAATCCTACATATCAAATAGATATTTCTCTGTAAAATTCAAAGACCAACAATTCAACCTCTGCCCTATCAACTCCGGAGTCCCGCAGGGTAGTGTTCTAGGGCCGCTGCTTTTCTCACTCTACACAGCCGATATACCAGAGACTAATAATACTACAATCGCTTCCTTTGCTGACGACGTAGCAATACTAGCTGTAAATGAAGATCCCATACAAGTCTCACAAAACCTGCAACATTATCTGAACATACTCAGTGATTGGCATACGAAATGGAGAACAAAAGTAAATAAAACAAAATCAGCTCAAATAACATTCACCAACCGTCACAACATATGCCCACCTGTAAGGATGGAAAATGTGAGAATACCAACAGTAACAGACGCTAGATACCTTGGCCTCCATCTTGAACAACGTCTCACTTGGAAGAAACATATCCAGACGAAAAGAAGACAACTCGACTTAAAATTTCGGCAAATGTATTGGCTTCTTGGAAGTAAATAAAAACTTAACATCCAAAACATAATTCTTCTATACAAAGCCATACTCAAACCTATCTGGTTCTACGGACTACACCTATGGGGCTGTACAAAGCCAACGTCTCTGAATATTATCCAACGATTCCAGTCTAAAGTGCTAAGATCGATAGTGGATGCACCATGGTACATAAGTAATCAAACACTTCACTACGACTTAAAAATTCCTTTCATCAGAGCAGCAATCCATCGAGCTACGGAGTCGCAAAATGAACTTACCATTCACCATAAAAATAAGCTAGTAAGGGAACTATTCAACAATCCTCCAGCCACAAGAAGACTAGATAGAACCTGGCCCCAAGACCCACTTCAAAACTAAACCAAAATAGAATAAGGTGAGACATCATTGGAAGTCTCTCCTTCACGCGCAAAACCTGTAACATATTTACTTAATACTCTGTAATGATGTAGATTGTAAGTAAACATATATAATAAAAAAAGGCAAAGGTAGAAAAGGGAAGTATTTTTGAAGTGTGTAAAAGATTTTAATTCCTAGATGAGCGCTTTCGGCTTACAAAGCCATCTTCGGAGCCATGCTACAAGAGAGCAATGATGTAAATAGCTAATTTCAATTTAACAATGATTCACTTACGTCAAACCGTTAAATATCCTTCTAGGAGAGATCATCTGGTAAGCAGAAAAATGCTGATTCTCTTTTATTTTTTCTTTCTTTTATCAATGAAAAAACACAAAGTACTGTACACTGGACTCCACAAAAAACACACTAAAAAATTTGGCTATTGTACGGGTGTCAGAATTTGACAATTTTATTGGAGTGGAAACAGCACATAGAATGAGCAAAGTCAAATACCATCCCTTTAAATTATATTTCACAGATAACAATGACACACGTCTAAAATACTTCACTTTTCCATCTTTTGTTTGTCATAAATGTATACAAAAACATATCAGTTTTTCATTTTTTATACATAAAGTGTTTTCTACTACCATGCAGGTAAGACCCACTTCTAAAACGTTGCATGTTTATGTTAAGGAAAATAATATCATCATCATCATTCTGGTTTTCAACCCTACGTGGATCCTAGTTTCCTCAAAAATCTCTCTCCAGTCGTCTCTATCCATCGCCTTTCTCCGCTTAGCACGTATTCCCATATTTCTCATATCTTCATCGATGTTTTCAAGGAACCTTGTTTTCGGCCTTGCTCTTTCATCTCTGACCAATGGGTCTATCAAGAAGCGTTGTTCAATCACAAATTAATCCCTTAATTTGTAATATCACATTATTCTTAACTTCTTAATATTTTCACCGTGTATAATTGAAACGTTGTAAAAACATATCGTGTAATATTTTAATAATTAGTTCATTTACCAACAACGTAATAAATTGCCGAATAATATATTTTCCGATTAAACTTCCTAAGTGTTGCAATTACGGCCTAGATTAAATTGTATTGTAAGCTTATAGTTCAAAGTTTTTTATTATGATAAAAGCAATAACCTCTGTGCTGAGGTATACATTATTTGTGAGGTTATAAATGGAGATTTGAGCTCATTTGAGGGCAGTCTATTTTAGAAAGTTACCTAACTATCATCTTTAGTGTTATTATTAGTAGCTGTCAATAAAACCATAATTTTACTCCAAGACTTTAACATTTTATTGTATTTACTTTCGTCGATCGAGAAGAAGCGGGCAAAGGGGCATTACAAAAATATTTGATCCTTACATCTACAATCGAACCTGTCCAAGCATTTTTCTAGCTGGGTCATTTTGTTCTATCCGCATTACATGCCCTATCTACCTCAAGACGTCCTGTCTTGAGGTTACTGGGATATTCTATAAAGTTTAAAATTGTATCGTCTTCTCCACACTCCATTGTCATTCACGGCTCCATAAATTCGCCTTATTACTTTTCTTTCGAAACATACTAACATGTTTTCATTATTTTGTGTTAGAGTCCAGGTCTCTGAACTATATGTTAGGACTGGGCGTATTATTGTTTTGTAGAGTTTTATTTTTGTATTTCTCGATATAGGTAATTGTGGATTTAAGGAGGAGATAAAGACCAAAATAACATCTGTTGGCCGTGCAAAATCTGCTGTTTATCTCTGTGGTAGTATTATTTTCAGAGTTAAGGAACGCTAACAGGTATACAAATTCGTTCACTGCTTCGATGACTTCGTTTTGTATAACAAGTGGTCATAGTATATGTGGTTGCGTGCTTATTTTCATATACTTCGTTGTGTGGGTGTTTATTAATAAACTCATTTTTGTAGCTTATTCTTTTAATGCTACATACGCCGTGCTACATACAGCGTTTTCCGTTCTCCCAACAATATTGATATCATCAGCATAGACCAGCATTTGCACTAATTTATTATATATTGAACCAGTGGTTGTGATTTGTAACATAGGTACGTATTACTTTTTCCAGAACCAGATTGAACAGTATGCAGAAGAGATGGTCTCCCTGGCGCAGCCCATTATTTGATTTGAAGGTTGAGACAGTTCCAACTAAATTCGTAATCTACATTCAACTTTTTTAAGAGTTAGTTTTGATAAATATACTAACTGATTTGGTATTCCTAAGTCGTTCATTGCTTTGAACATTTCTCTTCTATTCACAGAGTCGTAGGCTGCTTTGTAGTCTATAAATATGTAATGAGTATCAATGCCATATTCCAGTGTTTTTTCCAAAAATTTTTCAGAGTTGTAATCTGATAAATTGTTGATTTATTACCTCTAAAACCAGCCTGGTATTTTCCTATTATCCGTTCTGCATACGGTGCCACACGATGACATAGTACTGTGGAAAATATTTTATACGCTGCATTTAGAAGCGTAAATCCTCCGTGGTTAGAGAATTCAAAGATATCTCCTCTTTGTGTATGGTGCAAAGTATTCCAATATTACAATCATTGGGGAGGAATTTCTGTGTCTATATTTCTTTTATAAGCTGCTGTACTGCCATTATGGTATCATGGCTATGTTCTTTATATAGTTTACCTGCCAGATTATCTATTCTGGGTGATTTGTTTCTTCCTAGTTTTTTAACTGCATCTTTAACTTGAAGAATAGTTGGTGGTTCCTCTTCCCTTTTGTCTATTTTCCTTACCTTATCTCTTTCATCTTCCAGGTTTACTTCTTCCTCTATATAAAGTGCCTGGTTAAAGTATTCCACCCATATATTCAGTACATCTTTCTATAATATAGATGCATTTAATCTAAAGATAATAATATAAGGATAATTAAAATAAGCAGGAGTTTCTTTCTTGCCAATATGGCTGATAAACCTAGATATAACTGAAATATTTAATATCATACTCACAATAATATAAAAACAAAAAAACTAAAAATCCTTATTGTAAGGCAATGATTGCCATCTTCACACATATGGTTTTGTGATTTGGCTGTATCTACATTTTTTCTCCCTATTCCTCTATTTTTATATATTTACTCTCGGTTTGTTACTAATAATACCTTGATCTTTCCAATGACGTATTCCTCTTCTCTGTTTTTTGTCATTCACTTAATCTTTCTGTTCATTGCTTCTATATTTCGCATCTTTACTAGCCAAATACTCGAGCTGTCTTCGTTATATATCTCTTATCCATGTGGTTTTATAGTGTGACTATATCTAGTCCCTTGATTGTGCCTTTTATCTTGTGGTTAATTCTTCGTTTGTTACTTATTTTACGTTTTTACTGGGTACACAATTCTTCATGAATTTTGCTTTTAAATAACCTTAAACTTTTTTATCATTAGTTGTAAGCCATTTCTCACAAAAATATTTTTTTTTTAAATAGAAAGCGCGAGAAGTGTATTATTCAGGATAAAAGCTTCATTAATAAACCACCCGGTCCTTACAAATTAAATAAAATTCCGTTAAAACATATATATATATATATATATATATATATATATATATATATATATATATATATATATATATATATATATATATATATATATATATATATATATATATATATTAGGTAAGGAGTAATGGCATAGTTCGCAATAAAAAAAATAATTAAAAGTATATTTCTGACCAATTCAAAATACGAAACAACTAACTTGGGAAATAATGTCAGAAGACTCTAATTTCCATAGCAACAAGTAACACATTCACGAAGGAAGCTAAAGCTATACGAAAAACAAGCCCTTACCTTTTTATAAAACATTCTTCACAGTAAAATCGGTATCAATCGTTTTTAAGAAGACACCCTAATTTAATTAATAGAATTTCTGAAGCAGTAAACAATGCCAGTGGAAACGTGCCAGAAAATGATATCAAAAAGTGGTTTAATAATAAGAAGAATACTTAATGGCAAAGTACTACTTTAACATTCTTTCTGATCCTAGGAGAGTTTACAACGGAGATGAAACTTATTTTACCCTTTGTCCGAAAGAAGATAGGGTTCTTGCACCAAAAGGTGCCAAAAATGTTTATCAGATAGAGCAAGGCCCATCGAAAACAAGTATTACCGTCATGTTCACATTTTCTGCTGCGGGAGTTACAACGCCACCGATGATCGTTTATGCTTATAAAAGATTACCCAAAAGCATCGCAGAAGGTGTTCCAGATGGGTGGGATATTACTACTAGTGAAAAAGGTTGAATGCAAGCAGATGTTTTTCATGATTATATATCTAAGATATTATATTCTTATTTAGAAAAACAACATCTTACATTTCCAATTATATTGTTTGAAGACGGGCACAAAACACATTTAACATACCAACTATGTCAACTATGTACAGAACTCGAAATAATCTTTATATTCAAATGCCAATAGAATTCTTCAACCCGCCCACGTCACCAGTTTTAAGCCACTTAAAAATGCGTGGAAAAGAGCTTTGTTAAATTGGAAGAGACAAAATTCATTTGAACAACTAAGTAAAAGTAACTTTGCTCCAATTTTAAAAGAAGAGGCAGATACTCTTTAACCATTGGCTATCTTAAGTAGTTTTAGAGTGTGTGGTCTCTGTCCTTGGAATGCGGATAGAATCATCCAGTACTGACTACAGCAGATACCTAGGTAAAAAATATACAGTAGATAAATTTGGCGAGACCACAACAGAATCTATCAATTTGGCCGATTTTTGTAACATATGCGATGAAGATACTTTACAGCTCTTAAAAGAAGCCAGAAAAAATAGAAACTGTGATAACACTAGCAGAAGTTTCAGGGTACTACTTAATCTATTTAACAATTTACATCCAAATAATGAAGAAGACCATGATTCACAAATTATAATAGATGAAATGTTTTTGGAAGATGTCTGTAGTAAAAGAAAGAGTAGCCATTACTTTAACTTACAATATAGAATATGTACCTGTTGTTTTTTTGGAAAAAGTTCCTGAACAAAATAAAAAAGTAGCACAAAGTTTAGCACTTTACTCAGAAAATACTCAACAAGTATTACTCAATACAATACAAGTACAAACACTGATAAGGCCAGTGTTAACCTACGGGTCAGAAACGTGGTCACTTACACAGAACGACCAAGAATTGCTTAAACGTTTCGAGAGAAAAATTATATGGAAAATATATGGAGGAATCCAAGAACAGGGTTTATGGCGTAGATCAGAAAAATTTTCGACCGAAGAGGACCAGTGGAAAGACGAGCCAGAGGAAGACCAAAACTTAGGTATCAAGATAACATAGAGGATGATCTAAAATCCATCGGAGTTAAATCATGGAAAAGAGTTGCCAGAGACAGGGACAAATGGAAGATTCTTCTGAAGAAGACTGGCTCATAACGAGCTGTAATGCCACTGATGAGGATGATATAAAGAATATTTTGTTTGTAAAACTTGTCTTAAACAACTTGTATAAAGAATATTGTTTTTTTAAATTTGTTTTTATAAAATATATAAATAAATGACACTTTGTTTGTAAGTAAGTACTTACGTTTTAGTTTTGTTTCTAATGCTCAATCAATATTTTGATATAAAAATTATGCCAATTACTCGGTGCCGGTGATTGAGTACACTGTCAATTACTACATGCCAATAACTAGAATATAACTGTCAATAATTAAGAAATATGGATAATGTCTAAAATAACCTATTTTTGTATTATTTTCCTCAATATTTATAATAAAATGATATTTAATTTGTATTCAGTAATAATAGTAAATTATAAAAAAATTCAAAATATCCCCCTATGATGTTACCTATATTAGCAAATCTAATGTTTAAACCACTCTTTTCCTTAAAGTGCCAATAACTGGGTGATTTACCCTACTTTGTGGATTTAGAAAAATCGTTTTATAAAGTTCAACATGTAAAATTAATGGAGATAGTAAAAAATAAAATAGAAATCAGAAGAAAAATGTACATTGTGAATTTATAAAAATCATTTTATATGTTCCAACATGTAATGAACGGAGATAGTGAAAAATATAGGATTTGAAAAAAATATATTCGTATTTGTATAAAAATTTATTTTGATATGTTACAAAAGCAGAATGCTGTTCACGTGTTCACTCTTTCCATATGAATACGATTTGCGGTAAAAATTAATAACGTTTAAAATTCAAGCAAGGTTTAAGATATATCACATATTTCAATATTACAATATTAAAAAATTGTTAAATAGTGAAATGCACAAAGGTAAAATATTGAAAAAGTTGTATTTTATTAATTTTATTTTTATTTATAATAAATGTTGTAATTTTTAAAATATGTGGTTTGTTGTTTAATTTAATATATACCTCAGCTAGCTCAATTATGTGTTCTAAGCAATCTGTCACTGTGTGACGTCGACTCTATAGTCTCCTGGTAGAGTTCAAAAAGAAATTAAACCAAAATTTACTTTAGACTTTTGATAAATTAACCCAACTGAAGCACGTTATTTATTAATATTGAACAAATTTAATATAAACAATAAAATTCGTCTGCAACTTGGGTTGCCTTTAAAAATTTACAAAAATAGGAATCATATAAATCTTAATGTGGTTTAGTGTCGTGACAATAAAAATTTATTACAAAATGTGGAGACTCTCTACAAGTACCTAAAAACTAAATAAATATTGCAACTTTATAAAGTGTTTAAATGAACTATAAAGAAAAAGAAAATGAACACTTTATTCCGCTGACTTTTAACTTGCATTCAAATATAATCAAAATTTCAATTGATCCCCAAAATTATTATCCAACCTCATTTTAAAACAGTTCTGATTTATTTAAAGAAAACTAACTACTCGCAAAATAATCGGTGAAACTGGAATATCAATCCTCCCTTCGGAAGTTAAGGTACGTACTATTCTATTTTTAATTTAATGATCATTAATATTTTCAATTTTTTTGAGGCCTATCGCAATTATATTAATTCATGAATTTTAATTTTCTCAATTTAAATGACATTTCTGTACTCCAATAATAATTTATAAGTCAAATTGTTTCTCTTACTCTCTGGAACAAATTCTGGATATCTCTGCTGTGGAAACTGTGGAAAAACTAAAATTCTAATTAGACGAGTTAAAAAAAACTCCCGACCTATTCCACAGTTTCAGGGCTCCCCTTCGTCGAAAAATCCTCGTCGGCCTCCCCAAAAAACCTATTGTCCGTTGCTAACAGCAACCAACGTTCTTTTTCTTTTCGTCTTCTATTTTTTTTAAACCATAAAACTGTCCTGTTCTGACACATTTGTCAATCCCACAGACTTGCTTGACAGTTTATTTTCTGACGTTTTTTTTTTAATTTCTATGTTTAAATATTTTTTAAGAATTCTTCTTTTTTGTTCTTTTTAAGGTTTAGACGATTCACCTATACACTAGGCAACTATACTATTTAGAAATTATTAACACTATACCAGGTAAGTCAAAATTAATTTATTTAACAATTTACTAATCTTTTTCTCTCTTTTATTTCAGAGTCGAACCCACATTGTGATGGCTTCATGAAATTCATGAACAACAAACTCATATAAAAATCCATTTAAGTTGTATCCTTTTTAACATATTGAAATCATTTCAATATATTACATCTCGAACCATGTAAACGTGTTGTGACTGTTTATTAATATAAATAATAGTATTTAAAACCATTTCTATAACCAAAGGGGATTCTAGTTAAGCAGCTGTAAAACTCTAATAAACTTTATACCGTAGAGAGCAGCAACAACTGTACAAACAATTTCAGAACGTACTTATGAAAGTTCTGTATTAAAGTAAGCAAGTAATGGTAATATTCTTTGTTAAACTCGTTTTTATTTTTTGATTAATTAAACTTGTTCAGCACTTCATTTTGGTAAAATTGTTTGCTAAATAGTTAGTTAATTAAAAAATATACTTAACACGCTAGTTTAGAAAACAGATATTAAAAAATGGAATGAAGTAAGAAATAAAAAATATCAATAAAACAGTTCGTCCCATTAGATTTTCCAATACCGACGATTCTTCCTATCAACACCATTGAAAATCTTAAGCTATATATCGCTCATCCGGAAGAAAAGTGACATAACTCAAAAATGCATAATTCCAGTTATGTTGTTAAATTGACTCCAAATATTCAATACTTTTACCAGGAAAAATGTCACATAGATATCTACTACCAACTTCGAAAGATGACGGTAGATTATTCCTTTGGTGGTAAAATGAATACTTTTATTCCGGAAGAATGACACTTTTCAGTTGGGCTCTGACGTTCGAAGTGAACGTATCGATTTTTATCAAGAAAACCGTTATATTTTAAAAAGTGTCCTAGTATTTTTCGGCGTTTCGACAGAAAAGTGAGACATTTGGATTTGTGTCGTTTTTCTTGAAAAGGTGAGTAGGTTTCTTATTACATTTTTAATAAAATATAGTCATATTTTAAGTTATGTAATTATTCGTGAAATATTTGATAAAATATATTTTACGTTTTTGTTTTTTTTTTCCAAATGTGACATTGTTCTTGAAAAAATAGATTTACTATTTATCGTCACTGTTGAAATATTTAGAGAAATCACTTTTTTCTCGTATATTCATCTACTTTTTTTGTAAATAACTAAACATTTTAATAATTAGTGATGGACATAATCAAATTCCTACTTATAAGTTGATTTAAAAAATAAAATACTGTATTAAATTTATTAATTATTCCTGATTCGTTTAATGTTTATATTCGTGAATAACTCTTACATTCACTGAAATATGTTTACAGAATTGGTTTAACCGTTTGGAAACTACATGTTGTACGCTCATATTTTTAATGAAGAATTTAATATGTCTTTCTTTGTCCCAAAGAAAGACCAGTGCGAAGTATGTGTTGGTTATAATAACGCTACGGAAGAGAAGAAAAAGGGTCTACAGATCAATTATAAATAAACAAGTATAAAAAACGATAAAACTTCTAACAATACGGTTGCAGTCTATGATCTTCAGGTTTTTCCATACCCGTCCGGATAACTCTCATCCTTCTATTATGTTTCCAAAGTGAACGTTTATAATCTAACTCTCTGCAACATTAAAACTAAAAATGTTCAATGTTACATGTGGCATGACGGAGAGGCTCTAAGAGGAGTAAATGAAATAGGTTCATGTATACTAAAATACCTCAACAGTTTAGAAAAAGAGAAAAATAGGAAAATTTTTTTGATAACTATGCAGGCCAACAAAAAAACCGTTTAATGATAGCTGCATACTTATACGCCATTTTGAATATCGATTAGCTGCAAAGCATAGAACATAAGTTCAGAGTAAAAGATCAAAAAGGTCAGGACCTGTATTATATCCCTGATCGGTATGTGACGCCTGTACGCACTGCTACAAAATCTGGAGAACCATACAAAGTTGATGAAATTTGTCATCAAGACATTTTTAATCTGAAGCAATTAACAGCTGATATTATGAGTTTAAACTCTTTTTCCAAGAATACCAATGGCGAACCCGTAAAAATTTCTGATATAAAAGTTTTAAAAATCACAAATGAATTCGCTGGAATATTGTTTTATAAAACCTCTTACCATCAAGAATATTTTGATAGTGTTTTGATATTGAATCAAAGAAAAAAAAATATCAAACCAAAATTGAAAAAGGTTTACAAAAATAAAGTAGGGATATCAGAATAAAAGAAAAAAGGGCTGATGTCATTATTTAAAAAAAATTGTATCCCCAAGTGCTATTTGCCATTTTATGAGTCTTTGTAGATTACCTACTATTTACCTGTTATATTCAAGTATTTTCATTTTATCAAGTGTTAGACAAAAAATGTTTATTTTCTTTTATATGTTTAATAATATTTTTTATACTAGTAAGATAATTTCCATATTATTATAAATAAAATTTTATTTTTTAAGTTAATATTTTCATTAATTTTTAAAAAAAGTGACCAAAATTTTGAAAGAAAAGTGACATAAGTCAAAATTTTCACCTTTTTTTCTTTGTTAAATCAAATGTCATATTTTTTTGGTTTTGCTTTTTACACAATTAGAAACATTCACTCATCCATATTCTTCGTTTTTGATTTGAAAATTTTAGTAATTACCGTTTAAAACTGACAGCAAAATTAAGATCGAAAAAATCTATCTTTGTCTTTCCTGAAAAATGATATTTTTTGACTTGTGACTCTATATATATATATATATATATATATATATATATATATATATATATATATATATATAGATATATATACATATATATATATATATATATATATATATATATATATATATATATATATATATATATAAATATATATATTAAAATGATTTCAATATGTTAAAAAGTATACAACTTAAATGGATTTTTATATGAGTTTGTTGTTCATGAATTTTATGAAGACATCACAATGTGGGTTCGACTCTGAAATAAAAGAGAGAAAAAGATTAGTAAATTGTTAAATAAATTAATTTTGACTTACCTGGTATAGTGTTAATAATTTCTGAATAGTATAGTTGCCTAGTGTATAGGTGAATCGTCTAAACCTTAAAAAGAACAAAAAAAGAAGAATTCTTAAAAAATATTTAAACATAAAAATTTTAAAAAAACGTCAGAAAATAAACTGTCAAGCAAGTTGTGGGAGCTAAATTAATAGGGGTTTTGTTAAATAAGAAATTATAATGATGTGGAGATGAAAAGAATAAATTATATTAGCATTGTAATAGAATAAATTTTATATCTGAACATTTTTTTTTATAAATTCCCAAATTAGATGTGATTAAAGTGATTATGAGAAATTAATGTGGATTGACAAATGTGTCAGAACAGGACAGTTTTATGGTTTAAAAAAAAATAGAAGACGAAAAGAAAAAAGAACGTTGGTTGCTGTTAGCAACGAATGATAGATTTTGGGCGAAGCCGACAAGAAATTTTGAAAGGAGAGTCCTGAAATTGTGGAATAGGTCGGGAGTGTTTTTTTTAACTCGTCTAAAGAGAATTTTAGTTTTTCCACAGTTTCCACAGCAGAGATATCCAGAATTTGTTCCAGAGAGTAAGAGAAACAATTTAACTTATAAATTATTATTGGAGTACAGAAATGTCATTTAAATTGAGAAAATTAAAATTCATGAATTAACATAATTGCGATAGGCCTTAAAAAATTGAAAATATTAATGATCATTAAATTAAAAATAGAATAGTACGTACCTTAACTTCCGAAGAGAGGATTGATATTCCAGTTTCACCAATTATTGTGCGAGTAGTTAGTTTTCTTTAAATAAATCAGAACTGTTTTAAAGTAAGGTTGGATAATAATTTTGGGGATCATTTGAAATTTTGATTATATTTGAATGCAAGTTAAAAGTCAGCGGAATAAAGTGTTCATTTTCTTTTCTTTATAGTTCATTTAAACACTTTATAAAGTTGCAATATTTATTTAGTTTTTAGGTACTTGTATAGAGTCTCCACATTTTGTAATAAAATTTTATTGTCACGACTCTAAACCACATTAAGATTTATACGATTCCTATTTTGTAAATTTTTAAAGGCAACCCAAGTTGCAGACGAATTTTATTGTTTATATTAAATTTGTTCAATATTAATAAATAACGTGCTTCATTTGGGTTAATTTATCAAAGGTCTAAAGTAAATTTTGGTTTAATTTCTTTTTGAACTCTACCAGGAGACTACAGAGTCGACGTCACACAGTGACAGATTGCTTAGAACACATAATTGAGCTAGCTGAGGTATATATTAAATTAAACAACGAACCACAGATTTTAAAAATTACAACATTTATTATAAATAAAAATAAAATTAATAAAATACAACTTTTTCAATATATATATATATATATATATATATATATATATATATATATATATATATATATATATATATATATATATATATATATATATATATATATATATATATATATATATATATATACTGAAAAACGCTTGTCATCAACGCTGATCAAATAGAATACAAAACTCAAATATTTGGGTGTGCAGCGGAAGATAGGACAAAGAAGTACTCTTTTTAGTAAACCAAGCTTTCGCAAATCTTTATTTGCATCATCAGTGTGCTACAATAAACAAAATTGAGATTCTTGTTTAATTCCACTTGCTTCTCTTTCAAGAACAAATATTATAAATAAACCTTTGGCACTCCTATGGGAGCCAGTATCTCTCCAATTCTAGCTACATATGTAATGGATGATCTGTTGGATATTATTCTTCAGGTTGTTCCTTTCAATGTTCCTTTTATTAAAAAGTATGTTGATGACATTATTATGTCGTGCCCACAAGGTCTAGAATTTAAGCTCTTAGACATTTTCAATAGCTACGACTCCCACATTCAATTTACTCTGAAAAAGAGGATCAAAACCAATCTGTTCCTTTTCTCGACACAATGTTTATTAGAGAACTGAATAACATCATTACAATTGATTGGTATAGAAAAAAGTGTAACTCTGGAAGATATCTCAACTACCACTCTTACCACAAGTCAAGCATGAAAATTAATCTAGTCAAACAAATGACCACATGAGTTTGTAAACTAGCTGACCCTGTTTTTAGAAAGAAGAATCTCAACATCCTTTTACAGTTGTTCCTAGATAATTCTTACCCCGAATCCTTATTTAGGAAAATCATCTTTAACACATCCTCTGTTATACTCAACACACAAATAAACCCTTCCCAAAATACAGGTGCTATGAAAGTAAGCTCTGATTCCCACTCACTGACTAACAATATTCCCAATATATCTTTTGTATCACTTCTATTTATTAAGGACGTCTCTCCAAATTGACCAGAATTTTTGCTCAATACCTACCAAATGTAAAAATTGCTTATAAAAGCACTCTAGTTGTGGGATCTTTATACAAGTCATTGAAAGATAAAGTACCAATCTTAGATAAAAGTGATGTTGTCTACAAACTTAATTGTTTGGGCTGTGAAGGTTCTTATATAGGTCACACCTCCCAAAAAGTTTCTAGCCGCTTGACTCTTCACAAGAGTGACATTAGGTTACACCCTGATAGATGTTCTCTAGCCACACATGCTAACACAACAGGACACTCTTTCGATTTTCCAAATGTAAAAATCCTATCCACGGAGAGCAATTATTTAAAAGATTGTTTCTCGAGATGGCTTTCATTTTTCAAGAAAAAGAAACTATTAACAAAAAGACAGATACCAATAATTTAAGCAACTTATATTCATTATTGATAACTTTGGATAAACACGAATCTACTAATACAGACAATTCATCATCAACAATATAAGTTTCATTATATATGAGATATACAATACCTCTCCTACTTCTTCTAAAATAAGTCTTTTTACCTTTTCTGTTTCAAGAAGTTCAGCGTCTATCAGGTATACTATTACCTTTACATTGTTATCATTAAGATCTAACGTTCTATCGTTTTAAGTTGGCAGTAACGAATTCACAACCAATTCTTTTGTTTCTGATAAGAATGTTTATAACCTAAATTTTATTTTATGACATGTTCTGTAATTCTTTTAACATAATTTTATTTAAGTGTTCATGTATGTGTTTTAAAGTGTTTTAAATATGTATTTGTTAAAGAACGTTTTCTTTTTAAAAACAATTTTGGATAGTTTTCACCATCATTTGTAGGGGTCAAATGAGTTGCTCATTTCATTTGATAAACATCACGACAACTAACCTCAATTAGTGTAAGATGCAAAATAATTGTTTTTTTGTATTTTGTACTAATTTTGTGGTTTTGTATATATATATTGTAAGTTGGTATGACGATGAAGGATTGCTGTCACTCGAGGATTCATATAAACATCACGATAAAAAAATCACGTTTGTAGCCTTTTCCGAAATAAAACATTTTTACATTATTACATTACGTTATTACAATGTTATTGTAGTGATTAATTACAATTACGTCTTTAAAATATGAAATACACTACAGTTGGCGACGAGGATAAAGGATTAGCATGTCAAACATCACGAATACTACAGGCACTACCTCGACTACAACGCTTCTACCTACATCCACAAGTTCTTCTATTACAATGATAGTTAAACCTGCTAAAGCTATGTCTGCCTGCCTACCTGATCCAGTCATGTCTACACAAGTTTCTACATTCCAGTTTTCCTTTGAACCTTTTAACCAGAGAGCCACAAAATGGTCAGGTGGGTAAAACGATTGGAAGGCGCATAGGAAGTTTTTAAAATTCCTGAGGAAATGAAATTGCCCTATTTACTACATTACATGAAGTCGGAAGCATACGATACGCTTTGTGATACACTAACTCTGGAGGTCCCTGAAGACAAGTCATATGATGATACAATTAGGTTCATGGATAGTTTTTACAACCCCGCACCACTTGAAATTGCTGAAATATTTAGGTTTCAATCAGAAGGACAGGCTGAAGGTGAAAGTATACAAGAATACCTACATTCTCTACAGAAGCTTGCAATAAACTGCAACTTTCCTACATACTTGAAAAGTGCTATACGCAATCAGTGTGTTTTTGGTACGTTTTTGGTTTGTTTTTGTTTTTCGGTCAAAGAGCTACAAGCTCTTTGACAAGGACTTGGATCGAGCAGAAGAAATTGCAGCAAGCATGAAAACTTCAGAAAAGGATAGTTATCAATTTTCTCACAACAATAATTACAATAACGCTAGTATAAATGTCTTAAACGTGAAAACAAAAAGTTCTCATAAAAATACAAACACTAGTAAATTTACAAATAATACTAGAGTACAAAATCATGGCAGCTCTTCTAATAATTCTAATAATATTTCTACAATGTAAAATAACCGTAATAGTGCTTATTATTATTATATTATTATAAAATAAACCAAAAATGTAGTCAACTGCATAAAAGGTGCAGGAGGCAACAAGGAACCACTGCTTATATAATATATAATATATACAACCACTGCCTCAAAGACTTATACTGTAACATTTATTTTATTATTAAAATATTAAATATTTTTAATACCTTTACTCCTGTTGCTGAGACGCCCATGGCCGTATTGACAAATAGCTATGCGGGTGGGGTCGTTTACCATTAGAAAATTTTCTTGGTACCGACTTCTCAGATTACAGAAGAATCTACTTATTAAAAGACGCCGGTTTGATTAATCCTCGAATAGTCCTTTTCGGTTACAGGCGGGTTCTGTTTAAACTTTGGTAAACAACGTCATAAAAAGTATTTTATAATATTTTTCTGAGACAACCTAATCCAAAAGGATTTATCTTTCATCACATCCTAAATAGGAGGGTCCCGTTATTTTCGATATTCGTTCGAACCTTTTATCTTAGAAATGGATACCGGCTGGCATGTCATTTTTAAGTGGGGGGTATGCCACCTTTTTTCGGTAGTTTGGTAAATTTGGAGTTAAAGAAGACCACTTTCGACAGGGCGATCTTTGAGTAAAGACGCTTGCTAATATGACCGTATCTGTGTTATCTTACCGTCTCTGTGAATTTTTGCTTTAAGTATGTATACACTTAAATGTTTCAGTTCCCTAATTTAATACCCTATTAGATTAAAGATTGGTATAAACTACCTTTAATTTAATTAACTTCAGTGTTTAATACAAGTAAAGTATTATAATAGCTTCAGTGAAGAGTGCAGCAGTCATTAAGGTTTATCGTAAGTTATCATAATCATATTATCTTCCACTATCTTTGCGAATCTCCGTCCACTATTTCTTTTCCTGTAGTTAAGGTTAACTACTGAGTTAGCATTCAATCAAGGAACATTTAATATTTTCATACGAACTTTCAATCAGCTATTAAGAACTTCTAAATTGCGAGCATTTAATTCTTAAATAATCTTTAAATAACAGTGCGAGACAGATAATTATCTTAATATCAAGTGCAGGTTGGTTTAATTTTTATAATACAGAATTCTTGAAACCTTTTTGTATTCTTTAGGATTTAAATTTAATCATTTTGTTATTTGCTATAACTGTTATACATTTTTAACCCATTATCTTGAGATAAGCCCATAAACAGCAAAGAGAGATTTATATCAGCTTTAGTTAAATACTATTAAATACTATCAGGCCCTTTTCGCTGATTATTTAAACTGTACATGATTTTATTATATTATTGTATTTGTAAAGGTATTTCCTAATTATAATACTGTGTATTGTTATATGTATACCACCATTATAATTAATGGTGCATTTTTTTTACATGTGTGAACATTCAGCTGCCTATATCATAGTGGTGTTGAATATATGGTTTAATACTGAATAGTATCATACTATCAGGCTAGTATATAAGAGTTGTGAATGAATGTTTGATGGAATTTATTTGCAAAAGTAAGCTTAATATTTAACTGTAATTAGAATCCTAACCTCTGTTTTACCCCATTTGTTATTACCTTTTATCCGTGACCCAATCTAGTTTGTCTTAAAAGCAATGTCTTGATGGGTCCCTAGACGAGAAACGAGTGTCCATGTTTTATCTCTATCCTATCCTTAATAATAATTTTAATATTAAAATTTGTAATGCTACTTAAGTTTAAAATTAATATTATCTTTTTATTCTTTCTGGGTCCTAATTATAATACTATGTATTGTTATATGTATACCACCATTTAATAATTATTAATGGTGCATTTTTTTACATGTGTGTACATTCAGCTGCCTATATCATAGTGGTGTTGAACATATGGTTTGATTTATCAATAAATTTTATTTCTCGACTCCTAATAAGTTTCCTGATATAACATGTTTATTATATTAAATAATTATTATACCTTCGACCAGAAGAAAGATCAGGCTGATTAAGTTTCGTAGGTAAGTAGGTGAACGGAGTCCACCTAATTTTTTTGTTTATGTACTGTGGTGACCAAATTATTTAATAATAGACTGTTGATATCTTTCCTTGGATTTGGTCTCAGAACCTAAATATTTTTCCTTATTTTTTTTTCGATCCTAAGGTATCTTAATTTTCTCCTTAACCCCAAAAAGTACAGTGGCGCCCTTTTTCTATCTTATTTTATCTTTGGTAATTTTACTCATCTGTCTTTTTGTTTATTTCTGTATCTTTTCTAATATATCTTATCCTGTCCTATCTTTACTTATTTCGTCCGTTGAACCCATTCGCGGTTCCAAAAGCTAGTTTTGAACCCACGATTCGCTCTCCACCAACCATCTGGCTGCCGTCCGCAGTGTCTCCATTGGTGACCTTTCTAGCACCATCCAAAAAAGGTTTCCGAGGTTACAATACAGTACATCAAAGACTCATACAGAACCCCAGGACAATTACCATCGAATTAACAGTTCAATTGTAAGCTGTTAATAATTATGGAAAGTGGGGGCCAAGATTTGTGGCAGGAGAGAAAAATATTTTTTATACCATGAGGCCCCTCAGATCGTTAACATGCGAAAATCCCGTGAAGGAATCGAACAAATCGACAATCTAATTTGAAAATTTGCACTAGAAATGTCAAGAGTCTATTTGCTGCTTGAAAACCAAACAACGCAATTCAGAAAATAAAAAGAATAAAAATTGAGATAGCCAGATTTAAGAACTTGTAAAAAGCATGGTACTGTATTATAGTATTCCGGTAGCAACATAAAAGATACGTATCACAAAAATGGGGCAGGTATATTCTTAGCATCAGAACTAAATAAGTATATAAATAACTTCATACCAGTTTTGGATAGAACAATATTACTCCAAATTTATACTTGGTCATTTAAGTATAATATACTTTAAATCTATGAACTTTAGATAGAAAATAATGAGCATGAAGTAGAAAAGTTCTATGATGAAGTCCTAGACGACTTACGGAAGTTTAAAACGACTCCAACGACAAAATCCAAAAACCAATGTTTGACCATATGTCTAACTTAACTTTGAACATAAAAGAGAAAATGTATCTAGAAATTTATAGAACCATGTCGAATAAAATGAAATATATACATCTACAGCGGAGAATTAAAAGAGGTGTAAAATAAGCCAAAGGAAAATAGAGAATGTGATACGCAGGCAAAATTTATTTATTGTGCAATAAAAGTAAAAGAAATAAGAAGCATATTTAAAAGAAAGAGTTACCTCTGTAATAACAATAAAAACAAAATCATTCTTATTAACATTAATAAAATAAACTCAAACAATACCAAATTGTTAGTCTTTAGCCCTAACCCACATTCAGACGCAGAGTTTCAATTAAATAGATGCCAAATTAAAAATTAGGAATTATTACATACTTATTATTATTACAACTGTTATAATGGACCAACTAGATCCAGACATAAAAATAAAATGCGAAGTAGCAATGAATAAAACCATTTTTCTGAAACCATCTTTGCAATTACCATCTCAGTTTTAAACTAAGACCAAGAATAATTAAATGCTATGTTGTGTCTATACTTCTGTATGGAGTAGAAGTGTGGACCCTAAAAGCATCAAGCATGAATCAAATTAAAGCAGAAGAAATGTGTAATCTTAAAAGAATGTTGAAGATACCTTCAATGATTGAAGATTCTATAACAAACTTTACAGTTTTATGTGCATAAAAACCGTATCGTTAAGATGCACTCCACTCCAATGACTGCCTGTCCTACCAGGAATAATCCCACTTGATTGTAGGATAAGAGTAATATTAAATAGAATTCCTACTGGATGCGGCAGAATATTTGACGTACCAGTAAAGTGGGCTAATATTTAGTCTCCAACTTGTAACTTTGGCCATGAAACACGAACTATACAATACGTTACTTCTGAATAACCTCTTCAAAATATACTCGATTATAGAGTGACTTCCCTAATGCAACAGCTTAAGCAATAAACGGAATACGCAGTCGCGACAAAAACGTTAAGACAATGTACTTTAACGTTATTTGTAATAAGTTCGTTTTCATGTAATGTTTGTAATTTATAGTATTTTCCGTTATTTGTGTCATACGCTACATAAACAGAACTCTTAATCGAGTTCGGTCCTGACTGTTATTAATTAGTGCAAATTTGTCAGCTCCAAACAAAAACAGTTGTTTGGATAGTACTTATTGATTCAAATTTTTATTTCTTTAATATAAGTGCATAAGAGTGCGTTCTCTTCCATTCTGTAAGTACTCTTTAAAATTATTAAACAGACTCATTTTACAGGAATTTTTGTATTTATCATAAGTCGGCTTAACATAAAAACTCTAAACAAGTTTATTCGTTATCTATAACGACATGATAAAATTGCCTGTTCTAAAACAGGTCCGTATTTTAGGTCTAAATTAATTTTAATTTATAAAGAAAAGATGTTAAATCCAACTGACGGGACTTTTGACTACAGAAGCTCTCAAAAGGAAAACAATACTAAAACTTATTTGTCTGCTGTGATTGAACAACAAATCCCTACCAAAGATCAAGCTACTGTCTTCCCAGCCATTGAAAACCTAAAACCTCAAGATTACCCACTAGGAATGTTGATCGAGCCCAAAAATATTCTATTTTTCTCACGGCTTTCTAACAACAGACTGTGTATGTACCTTGCAAACAAAACCATAGTTGAACATGTTATGAATAATTATGGAGGGTTTATAGAAATTAATAACCAACAAGTCCAAGCACGCAAACTAGTCACGCCAGCAGAAAGACTAATTCTGTCTAACGTTTGTTTCACCATTCCGCATGATTTACTAACTCAAGAAATTGAAAAATTGGGCCTTAAAATCATGTCTCCTATGTCAATTTTCAAAATAAGTGCCAGTTGGCTGGAATTCAGCCACGTTTATAGTTTTAGAGGACAAATTTTTATCACACCACCGCTTGCCTGAATACCTGAATCCATAATAATTAATTACGATAACACCAACTAAAGGATTTTTTTGTTACAAGATTCCTATATATATATATATATATATATATATATATATATATATATATATATATATATATATATATATATATATATAGGAATTAGGAATATATATAGGAAACTACAATTCTCCACCGTGAGAACAATAAATCTAAAAGAGAGTTCATCGAAATGTCTTATATTTTCCTTAACGATTTCCCCATTAATGTTAAGAGTGACATTAAGAATCTAAGCGATATATACCACTTCTTACTTAAATCAGACACCAAGAACAATACAACATCACAGATAACTAATTTGACTGATATATCCATTAACAACTAACCTACCTTTATAATTAATTTTCATTAACTAAAAAAGATAACTTTCCCTTGCTTTTCTTAGATACATCTCAATAAGATATAATAATGCATGAACAATAGAATATAATTAAATAAAGAAAATCAAAATAATATTTCCCTATACTGGGATTTAATTTCATTCGTTTTTTACCAATGAACCTTAACGACATAAAGATTCATAAGAACTACTGAATTTGTCAGCGCTTGCGTTCTAGCTAAAACAGAACCTCACTTTTAAACTTTCTAAAAATCAAAAATTTAGTTATTGCCGACAATTCAAAGAATTACCTCCTTTTAAATGTAGTTACATTGGGTTTTTCGATTAACCTTGGGTATACCTTTGCGTGTTAAGTTCAAAGCTACCATACATTTCAAACCTTAAAAAAACTTTTTTGCACATAGTAACAAAAAACACCACTATGTTACTAGCAAAGTTTTTTAATATTCTAACTCTACAATTCTAAGTTACGGTAAGATCAAGTTCCGAGCCAAACTGACTGATATCTCTAACATGCGCCATGTGTAAGTTACTAGAAAAAATTTTAATAATAGACTAAGATGGTACCTGGAGAGATAAGCTTTAATTACTTTAGAACAAAATGGTTTTAAAGAGCAAAGGTCAACCAAAGATAATATAATAGACTTGGAAAGTGATATTTCTGAAGCATTCGCATTAAGGAATAAATGTCTAGCGGTTTTTTTGACATATCAAGAGCTTTCGATGATACAGCCTGACATGATTATATAATAAAGAATTACATACTTGGAACATCCAAGGTCAATGTCTCTTTTTTATTAAAAACTTCCTTCAAAATAGAGCTTTCAGAGTTGAGACAAACAACAAAACATCAAAATAAAATGTATCCAGAAAATAGCATTCCTCAAGGCTCGGTTATAAGTCCTTCGCTCTTTATAGTGGCAATCAATGATATTCTCAAAAATCGAAAATCGCCTATAAAGGAACGCGTTTACGTGGATGATCTTGTAGTTTTTGCAAAGGTTATAATATACAAAATATATTTTGTCACACACAGAACTTTATAAAACACTTAGAACTCTGGTCACAAAAAATAGGTTTCTGTTTTTCCACTGAAAAAACTCATTTCATCCTGTTTTCTAAGAAAAATGTCACAAACACCCCCAACCTATGACTATGGGATGAGAACTTAAAATGTGTAACGTCAATAAAATTCTTGGGCATGACATTCGAAGAAACTCTAAGCTGGATACTTCATATAACAAATTTGATCTTATCTTGTGGCAAGCGATTAAATCTTCTAAAAACTCTGGCCAATAAAGAATGGGTTGCGGATCGCCAAACACTTTAAATGTTATACAGAACATTAATCAGATCAAAATTAAATTATGGATGTACTCTACAGCCACTAAGACACTGCTGAAAAAACTTGACAGTCTTCACAACCTATCTTTACGTATAATATCTGTAGCTCTTCGCACAACACCAATTGAAAGTATTTATTGTGAAGTCGGTGAACCGTCGTTAGAAGACAGAAGTCTTTATTTAAGTGTAGCATACGCCGTAAAAATCATGTCTAACTCAAAAAACCCTACTATTCAAAAATTTTTTATAGAAAAGTTCCCAAGTCTCTTCATAAATAAGCCAAGGACTGCCCAACCTTTCTACACAAGGATTAGAAGCTATTTAAATCAATTAAACTACACTTTCCCAGAATGGTTTTCCTCCCAATCGTCCTTAATTACTTTATGACATATAAAGAACCCTCAGTGCCTAATCCGCCTCATTTCTTTCGACAAACATTCAACAAACTCACAGTTAATTAAATCCGCCTTCAACGATATGCTTCACAACTACAAGGATTATACACATATATTATACAAAGAGCATCTAAATCAAATGAAGGTACTGGTGCTGCAATCATAACCCCAACATCGACAAATAAATACAAACGCCCTTCAGAGTACTCCATTTACTCTGCTGAACTATATGCTCTATACCAGGCCACCCTCGCTGTCAACACATCCAATAATACCAATTATATTATACTCAAAGTCTCTGTAAATTACGTACAGTCAATCGAATATGTCTACCCAACTAATCCTTGAGTCATCAAGATAAAAGAAGAAGTCCGTACCGCTCAACTGAATGGACAAAATATTATATTATTCTGGATACCATCTTATATTGAAATTCCAGGAAATGAAGAGGCAGACTATGCTGCAAAAGAAGCTGCAGGTAGTGATAGTGCGGAGTGTACGGAAACATTTAGGAGTGCGGACGTGAAAGCGGCGGTTAAATTTAAAATGCGATATATGTGGGAAGAAAAGTGGAAAGTGTCATCGGCCAAGCTACGCGATGTTAAAAAATCGATAAAACCCTGGCCCACATTACCAACAAGTCGGAGAGACCAGGTAATATTAACGCGACTCCGACTGGGTCATACGCGATTAACTAATAGCTACGTGTTCTTCAACAAACAAGAACCAAGATGTCACAACTGTGATGAAAAATTAAGAACCAAACACATATATTAGAGAAATGTCCAGCATTAACGCCAAAGCGCATGTTGTACAATATACCAAACAAATTAAGTGATATTTTAGGTCTACCGTACAATATTTCAAACATAAAAAATTCCTTAACCTCAATTACCGTTTTAAATGCAATCTAAACTAACATTATAAATGTAATACAAATTATGTTTCGCTATCATTGTTTCGCTAATAGCCAATTTGGCTGATGCGATTTTGTTCATAAAAAAAGAACCCTTAGTTTGAAAAACTATTTTAAAAGATTAAAATTATTAAAATTTTGTGATAAAAATATTTAAACTTCTTATTTTATATTTTTATTTAGCTTGCCTAGCTAACTTTCTAAACTAACCTGATATTAGTCGAAGTATTTCTAATTTTGTCGTTAATATGATTTAGTACAAAAATTAACCTTACCTTTGGTGAACTACGTAGTAGATGACGGGGCTGAAATGTTCATCACGGGGTGGATACCATGTCAGGTTTGCAGTACGGGAGGTAAAGCCCGTTACGAGTACTCGTCCGGGAGGTTCAGATATATCTGAAAGGAAGTAAATATACACTTAACTATAAATAAGGTATACTAAATAAGAAAAAAGAAGATACTTTCTCATTCGATACAACCTGTTATATGATATACTAAGTGACATAGAAATCCGAACACCCAGTTGAAATGATTTTATTTCAATAAGATTTGGTGTAATTTATTTATCTTACTAAAAAAATAAGTGATAAAGTTTTTAGCCTTATCAGTTGGATATTCCTGTGTTTATACTTTTTTTTTAAATTCACTAACAATCTAAAAATGAATATTTCAGCGGCAGTTTACATCCAAATTTGGCGGATTGTGGTTCTTGACATTCTTAACGATTGGTTACAATGCCTAAAGTACGGAGACCTGTACTATTTTGTCAACTTAGTGAGTTTGATAGGGGCCGTATAATGGGACTTCGGGAAGCTGGACTTTCTTTTCTGGAAGTTGCAGTTAAAGTGCAAAGAAGTGTAGACACCGTAGTTAGGTGTTGTCAGGCATGGCTTCAAGAAGGCCGTACGCAAAGAGCAAGGGGCACTGGACGCCGTCTAAGAACAACAGACCGTGAAGATCGCCGCCTAAGATTATTGGCCTTCAGAGACCGTTTCTCCACTACCAGCCTAATTGCAAATGAATGGTTTATAGAACACGGAAGACCTATTGGCACCGACGAATGAGAAGTTTTGGCCTGTTTTCATACCGACCAAACTGGGTTCTCCCTTTAACTCCAGAACACCGCCGTAATCGCCTTCAGTGAGGGAACGGTCACTCTGGAATCAGAAATGGAACAGTATTGTCTTTAGTGACGAGTGTCGATTTTATTTAGGCATGCACGATGATCGAGCGAGGGTTAGAAAGCGATGTGGTGAAAGGAGGAATCCACAGTTTTTTGTTGAAAGAAATGTTCATCACACTGTTGGAGTTATGGTTTGGGGTGCTATAGCTTGGGGTTCCAGGTCACCTTTAATCTTCATCAGAAGTAACATGAACGTGCAGCGTTATATCCAAGAAGTTCTAGAACCCCACCTTTTACCCTATCTTGACACCCTAACAAATCCAACTTTCCAACAAGATAATGCCCGACCACATGTTGCAAGAGTCACAATAAACTTCTTTCAACATAATGATGTCACATTGTTAGCATGGCCACCAAGATCTCCCGACTTATCCCCAATTGAGCACGTGTGGGATATGGTGGATAGGAGATTGCTCAATTTGCAACGTCCTCCTCAGACTCTACAAGCACTTCGAGAGGAGTTGGTGGTTGCCTGGAATGAGATACCACAAATTGACCACCTGATCAGAAGCATACCTAGGCGCGTTGGAGAATGCGTAACACATCGGGGTGCATCCACACATTATTAAAGGTAAAAGGGCTTTAAAGCAATGCAATCATTTTGAAATTTTAATCATTTACTTATTATGCTTCATTAAGTACTTATACAAAATTTTATTAAAATAAAATCATTTAAACTGGGTGTTCGGATTTCTATGTCAGTATACAATAAAAAATATGCAGGATAACTTAAAAGTTCCTACCATTAATATCTTCATTCCTGTAAATAATATAAAACATCTGAAAAAAAGTTGCATTTTGTCTTTACAGTGGAGATTTTCATGTAATAATTTAAGCCTTTTTAAACCACTAACAAGAGTAAATGTTACCCTTAAAATTTTATATAGGAGTGGGGTGGTAGCACATCATTTTACAGTGCATTTAAATTTGCTCTCCAATGCCAATGGTAAAGTATTTGTTCTGTTTAAAACAAAATTTAATATTTTGTGACCGATCAAACCCCTGAAATTCCACCATTGAATATATTTTAAATTTAATTAACCGTCATACTCTTTTTTTAGTTTAAAATTTTTTGGGCTAGCTCAAATTGGTAAATAATCTCAGGGTTTTATGTCATTTAATCACAGAAATACAAAACCAATACTCAGAGGAAGCTCATGGATAAATAAAATTCAAAAATAAATTATAACCGTTTATTAAAAAAAAATGTTTCTACCAAAGAAATATAAGTTAAATACAGATTTTAATGACAGCACAAATTGCACAAAACAAACAATCTATGAAAAGGGTAATTAAATATAAAAAGGCATAAATATTACAAAATTGTTTATGTAAAAGTTCCTGTCAAAATACACTAGAGTCTTTATGCGTCGATGAAACAGAAGTCCTCGCAACAAAGAATATTGTTAAAAAGAAATATAGAGGTATATCTGAATACCTTGGAACAATTTTTATTTTCCAGTGGGAATTCACTCTTCACCGCTGTCTCTACACTCACTGTCATTTTCTCTCATTCCAAAAACTCTCTGGGCTTAACACCCCCTTCCATCAATAACTTCCCTTCCTTCTCATTGGTCAAAACAAATATGTCTCTTTCTTCATTTCAACTTCTTTAAATTTCCGAGTCGTAAGTAGTTTAACATTTTCTAGGAACTCCAAAAACCCCCAACTTCTTTCAAACAACCTTTTTCGTTAATCTTACGTTCAAACACAAATTGTTCTTAAATGCACTTCAAAACCAATAAACAATTACATGAATATTATCGATTAGATTACAAATATGTTAACAAACACAACTTTATACTGGGTAAAACCAATACCTATGTTAACAATAGACCGACAAATAGGTATTTTACATTTTAAATGCAAGAAACAAATATTTTTTAAAAAACTACTTTAACGTATTACAAAATGACACATTTTATGTATACAATAGATAGATTTCTTCTTCTTCTTCTTCTCTGCTATTATTTACTTGTCATAAACATTACGTTTAATAAATGTAAAATTATGAAATACAGAAACTTACTTTTACCGAGACTTTGAGTTAGTAACTATTTCATTTTTATATTTTAGTTCGACCGTCTATTTACTGAGTTTGGGAATATTTTAAGGGAGTCATTGGAGAAGATGTCAGCTTAAAAATTCGTATCACTCCTCATTAATAGATAAAATTAACTTACTGTTGTAGATTTCATTAATTGAAAAAAGAAAAATAATCATAAATAATTGAAGTTTTTATTTATTAATTTTGATTAAAAATGTTTTCATTTGTAAATACTAATCTATAAATGAGTATTAAATTTTAAAAATTAACAGACAGAGTTGTATGCATCTCTGGAGTACAACCCTAACTGCATTTTCCCTCGCAAGAGCCAAAAAATTGCTAAACTAAGTCTTTCCTACTCCTCTCTACTTTCGATCCCTTTTAAGCAGTTTCCAGTAATTATTTTTGTGTCGTCGATCCATCTGCTGAGTGGTCCTTCTGATGATCGCTAAAAGCTAAGTATCACATGACACCTCGCACGTCACGATAGGACCGATTTCCACGGAGATACATTAATCCACATACACACGAAAATATGAGGAGCGATCCTGTCTGACTCTAGTACCGCATACTCTACAGTCTATTATAGATAGATACTCAAGCACTAGCAATATTATATCCCTCAATTTTTACTTTTACGGCATTTAAAATGTAGTTCATAGGTTTTTAAATCTTTTAAAGTGACTTCTTGCAAATGCTCAAGTAAGTACCTATTATTAACACATGTTTTTAAGATGAACAGTCAAAATTTTAACCTTTTTTATTCATTATATTAACCCTAGATTACCGGACTTGTTTAGCCGCACGTGATTACCGGACTATCGTAAATTTTACTAGCTATAAAAAATGCCTTGTAATTACCAAACGTATATTCAATATCTAAACAGGAGAGTTTTTATCACTATAATGACAGATTTTAACAAAAAAAAAAATAGAATTGGTTAATGTTTTAAACACTCGGTGCAAATGTTTCCACGATGCTCACCGCATATCGCATGCTTCCTTACTTTGCAATATGTAGTTGTCATTCGCCGTTTTTTGGCTTGGACAATAAAAGCAAATTTTTCTTTTTCTTTCTTGATATATGGGAACTTCTTCTGCAGCAGGTATCTTTAAAATGTGAGCTATATCGTGACGAATATTTCGACGCAAAGTAGCGGTTGCGAATCTTTGTCTCATCCTTGGTTCGGTAAGAGACTGGCTCAAATCAATCATATACTGGTACCGAAAGACGGGCTTTTTACCTCGTTTTAATGTGTTCTATGTATAAATGACATAGGAATTAATACTGGCTGTATTAACCATATCATAAAATACACACAACGACCATCTTTGGGTTTTCCTGTTACAGCTCATGTTGGAACACATTTGGTCAAAAGTATCTATGCCTGCTTTTGTGTTATTGTAATTTTTTATAATTACAGGCTCTGCCGTTTCGTGCAAAGTTGGAAGCAGTAGAACCAATTTCTGTGTTTTAGGGACGTAAGATAACAAAGTTTTCTTCTGATCAACACAGAAGATCGAAGAGCTTGCATTTCGATCTTTTAGTGCCAACATCTCTGTGGGAATTTATTTGTTGTTTTTGCGAAGACTACCTAATGCTGGTAATCTATATGGCTCTTGTAACAGTTGTTCATCCACTAGTTTCACTGACGTAAACCAGTTGTCCATGGTTACGTTTTCATTTAATCCATGGACAGATTTTGTTAGTTCTGTGACATAATGCTCTGCTAGTGGCAAACCATTGGTACAGTCTGTCCCAAACCCTTCTTTCAGTGCGTCACTAATTTTGACGTCATATAGGATTTTAAGAATGTCGAGAATTATTGCATGACATTTTAGTTAAATCTGACAGTTGAAGGATCGTAATCGGCTAAATGTGAAAAGGTTATGTTTTGAAAATGTGGAGTAAAAACTTAAAAATTCAATTTTTTTTTTAATTTACATATTAGAGGTCCCGTCCTGTATAAAAATTTTTATTGCGCATTATATTGGAACGGCAGTTTGTCATAATTCCTATTCTATACATTCCAAGGAAAGTGCTTAATTAGCTAAGATTTATTTATGTATTTATTATTATTTATTACAAACACTATGGCTAAAATGTATAGTATTTAAACTACTAATATGAATATTTTTTAGAATAATTTAAAACTTACTTCACGAACGGCAGAAACTGATAATAAAGTTGTCCCAGCCTCTTTTTCTAATTGGAAATAATTTAATAATTTTAATATTAGTCTTTGTTCATTCTCGGTATATCTCGGCATATTTAAAATATTTTTATGACATTAAATACAAAAATTAAATTTTCACTGTAAAATGTCTGAAAATACTAACCTGTAATGACAATTATCATTTTATCAGTTGACATTGTCAAAGTACTGTCACTATCGAGACCATCTGCGTCAAATTATATGTATGCGCATCATTGATTGGATATTTATTTAGCGCATTCTAAACTCCAACCAATTATATATCCGTAAGTAGAATCCGCTTTAATATGCAAATACCCGTGAACGATATATAATTTTCTAAGTTCTATGTATAATAATCACAGACTCACGTTTTTTTCTGTCACTTCTAACTTAATGTGTTAGAGAGAATTCGATCAACTGTGACGCACTGAAAGAAGGGTTTGGGATGAACTATATTAGTGTTCTTTCCCAAATAGGGTCTTGCATCCAACATATATTTACTGGAGAAGTCACATAACATAACAATCTTAATCCCGTACTTCGAAGGTTTATTGGGGATGTACATCCTGAAAGGGCATCTTCTCTGGAATCCTAGAAGTTGCTTATCAATTGTAAGATATGATGATGGAGTATATAAAGTGTGGGATATTTCAATGAAAATATCCCATATTTCGCGGATATGAGTGAAAGGATCATTTACTTGTCGCTCTTGCATTGTTTTCATTTCGTCAAATCTTATATGATTTAGTAGAAATGTAAAGCGATTACAACTCCTACACGCTCTGTAAAACGTTGCTGAAATGGAGGTGTTAAACATATATTTTGAAGATAAATGGTTATTTTTTTTTGTGGCAGAAAGGACAAGAATTGCAAATGAGGCTCTTAACTTTTCAATTAATATTTGAGACACATTTTCATGATTTTTATGTTTCTTAGCTTGTCTTACAATTTCTGCATTTGTATGTAGCAAAATAATTTCAAGTAGCGTATTTGGAAAGAAAAGTAAGAAGCGTTCATTAAAAGTATTACAGTTTTTAGCGGTACCTCTGGGACTTGATACGAAGTGAATAAGATTCCTTGCAGCTGTCCTTTTTAATTTATGGGGAACTTCGGTCGACCACTTATGACCATTCTTACCCTTAAAACTTTTTTTTGTTGGGACCAATACATACTTTGATTTTCAAGATATCGTCGTAGAAACTTTTTCAATATCCGAAATGACATCTTGCCCTGTCGGTTCATTAGAACAGGGAGATACAATTAAATCTTCTACAGTTTCATTATCCGACTGTGAAGATTCTGTCTCCAGATTATCCCTTCCCAGTCGCTGCCACTGTCTTCGAAGGAATCTGACTCAAAGTCTTCACCATTCATAATACGCGCAGCTTCTTCTTCCAGTTATTTTTCTGTCAGTGGCTTGTTGGAATCCGTTTTACTGAAATCCAAAATATATTGTTCTGAAGCTACTTCCTTGGGGCATCGTTTGTAATTTACTCTTTTATTTGGGAATCAAGCCACAATGTTAGGTTGGAATTAATTTATTTGACGTTTCGACTTCCACTTCGGAAATCGTTATCAAAATACCGATTACAAAAATCGATTTCTAAAGTGGTAGTTGAAACGTCAAATAAATTAATTTCAAACTAAAATTTTGGCTGTATTCCCAAATAAAATAGTATTCCAAAATTTATATTGAATACAAAAAAAAATAATGAGCTAACAACTTACCTCTATGGAATTTATTCTAATACGATGGAAATAGCCAAAAAAATATACATCTACTAATAAAACTATTGTAGATACCGGAGCTTCGTAAAATTGACGACGCAGGTGTAAAAACTATTTTGTAGAAATTTTAAATGGTACAACTGCACACAACACTATCTAGCTAACGACTAAATTAGAAGGTAACGAGCGGTCCAAGGCCGAGCGGTGACCGTAAGTAGCCGAAAATACTTAAAGAAGTATGCGGATCGCAAAATTTACGAATGTCCAGTAATCTAGGATTAAAGTGGTTATACTTTCTATCTTAAGGTTTTTATTGATGATGGGTCTGATAAGACGGAAAACTTTCTGAAGAAAATTGTAATAATTTTTGATATTTTCATTATCTTAGTAATTTTATAAATATACCAATTACAGCTAAAGTGTTAAGTTTTTTAAACTATAATATATAGCCAACCACAGTGAACTTTCCCTTGATCAGCTAAAAACAGTCTTTGGATTATTCACAACGTTTGGCATCCGGGCTGCACGTGGATGACGTCCAGTTCAATTCTTCTTAATCCAATTTCTGTCCTTACAACACACGCGAGGTAGAGAGAGTTAGTGTCGGATATAACGTTATCTCTAACATAACATACCTAATGAAAATGACGAGAGTAAACTATCGAGAGGCCGCGTGGACCTGAGATACTACGCTATTTTTGTATATTTACATACAATATCAATTGTTCTGAAGCTATTTTCTTGTGGCATTTTAAATTAATTAATATTTAAATGGGAATAAGCCACAATTAAAGGTTAAAATACATTTATTGACGTTTCAATTTCCACTTCGGAAATCGTTCTCAAAATACAAACATTAGTATATTAAACAAATTTTTTTTGGTTACTTAGTGAAAAATTCTTCTAATAATTTAATTTTATCTGACTCATCTATATTGACAATTCAGACATACATTATACATTTTAAAGTAGACGACTTTAAAATGATATTGCCAATATTGTTGAGTTGCGTTCCTGGGACGACTTTACTTATAAGATAGTTCATTCGATTACATGAAATCAACTTTAACGTGAGAATATCCGTCAGAAAAAATCATAACATGTAATTCGTCTTTAAAAAGACAAATACATGCCATGATGACAGTAAAATTCTCCCGTTAGTGATTCCATAGTAAATTATGAGGGAAAAACCAGGAAAAAACCTCATAATACTATCCCGACATGGTAAGTATTTGATCTTGCATTTAGTTTACCTTCAATAAATACCAAATTCCGATTTTATATGTTTGTTATTTAAAAAATATAAATGATGTATTCTCCATATGTTACTGACTTACCAATACTGGTATTTTCCTTTTAATAACTTCCTCTTTCAATATGGGTAACCAGATCCTACTACATTCTGCCGAGGAATTCGCGACGCAATTGGTCTCATTTAGCATAATTAGAGCCGCTTCTTTGATTTTTCTCTTTTACCATCAGTTTCTTTTAGGACTATATTTGAATCATTCCATTGAACCCTATGTTCATTATCCCATGCATGTTTACATATTTGAGATCTATCAAATTCTCTATTTTTAATATAGGATTGATGTTCACTTATTCTAACATTTAATGGCCTTGATGTTAGAATACTTGTTTGTTTTTTTTAACTTGTTCTAACGAAAATTCGTTCTTGGAGGAGAAACATTTGTTAACAACTGTTTTATTAAAAAATGATTATCCTTTATCGTTTATAAATAAGGAATTTTCAACAATCGATCGAATAGAACAAAACAACTTAGAACGAGATCCTACAGCATATACAAGGAATAATACGAGGAAAATAACAATACCATACATAAAAGGATTATCGGAAAAGCTTAAAAGGATAGGAAATAAATTCAACATTTCAACAACATTCAAAACAACAAACACGTTGAGATCTATTTTGTCCAAAACCAAACCTAACAATGAACAAGAAAGGACAAAGAATTGCATTTATAAAATACCTTGTGAATGCGATCAGTTTTATTTAGGTGAAACATCAAGGCCATTAAATGTTAGAATAAGTGAACATCAATCCTATATTAAAAATAGAGAATTTGATAGATCTCAAATATGTAAACATGCATGGGATAATGAACATAGGGTTCAATGGAATGATTCAAATATAGTCCTAAAAGAAACTGATGGTAAAAAGAGAAAAATCAAAGAAGCGGCTCTAATTATGCTAAATGAGACCAATTGCGTCGCGAATTCCTCGGCAGAATGTAGTAGGATCTGGTTACCCATATTGAAAGAGGAAGTTATTAAAAGGAAAATACCAGTATTGGTAAGTCAGTAACATATGGAGAATACATCATTTATATTTTTTAAATAACAAACATATAAAATCGGAATTTGGTATTTATTGAAGGTAAACTAAATGCAAGATCAAATACTTACCATGTCGGGATAGTATTATGAGGTTTTTTCCTGGTTTTTCCCTCATAATTTACTATGGAATCACTAACGGGAGAATTTTACTGTCATCATGGCATGTATTTGTCTTTTTAAAGACGAATTACATGTTATGATTTTTTTTGACGGATATTCTCACGTTAAAGTTGATTTCATGTAATCGAATGAACTATCTTATAAGTAAAGTCGTCCCAGGAACGCAACTCAACAATATTGGCAATATCATTTTAAAATCGTCTACTTTAAAATGTATAATGTATGTCTGAATTGTCAATATAGATGAGTCAGATAAAATTAAATTATTAGAAGAATTTTTCACTAAGTAACAAAAACAAAATTTGTTTAATTTACTAATGTTTGTATTTTGAGAACGATTTCCGAAGTAGAAATTGAAACGTCAATAAATGTATTTTAACCTTTAATTGTGGCTTATTCCCATTTAAATATTAATTAATACAATATCAAGTTCCAAAAAAACTAAAGCTTTCAGAAAACTTTTCTTTAAGATTTAAATTCAGCATTGGTGGCGATTCAGTGGTCTTATATATCATCGTGGTCCTGTAGGAAAAATTTTGCATAACCAAAGCTAGGAGGCTGTTCTAATGATTTTCTAGGACCCAGGTATGTTTGAAATATTTTCAGATCTCTCTCAGAAAAATGAAAAGAAACTAGCCCGCTGTATATTTTTAACAGTAACATCTTATGTATTAATATTTGGTCCAATGAGTATATTTTGGTCCAAATAACCTGATTCACACTGTATAAATGATTTAAATTTCTCTCACCCTTGCATGTCCAATGAAGACCGATTTGATTAGACCACAAACAGTTTGTTTAATTACAAACTTCAGTGGGAATAATGCCCGACATAGATCAAGTTGTGGCAAATATGAAAAATATTATAACAACTAAAATGAGTTTTTGTTTGATAATTTCTAACTGGCTACAGTAATAAAGATCAGTTAGATGGAAAAACCCCAAACTGTTGCCGGCGCTTAAAATGAATTTTTGGACGGGCTGGGCTGTAGGGAAAATGGGAGCAAAAGATTTTAATACCCTGGAGACAAAACTGGGATGAGTTTTGATAAATATACATAAAATGTATATGAATAATTCTATCACGATATAAACAATTCAAACAGTTGGAATTAAAACCTTGGACGTATTCGACGAAACATAATACGAAACGCCTAAAAATGATTATATTAAACATTTAATTCAAAAGATATTAGATACATATCCTATAGTCCGTCTCAACTTCAGTACGCGAAACATAGTAAAATACAATCCTTACGAGAGTTTATAATACAGCGATGCCAATTTTATCCAAAAAAATTTAATTTTTTAATATAAATTTAAATGACATTTTTTCAATACATTAAACAGGCATTTAAAACCTGAAATGTCTGTTTATTGCATTCGCTCACAATCATTGTTAAAAATTTAGATGTAATTTTCGAAGTTGAAATTAATTTTCTTCAGTTTATTAATTTCCTTAAATTGTTAAGATTAATATCCAATATGGGCAGTACAATGCCCCAACACCACAAATGTGTAAAATTAATAATTTTTGCCCGTAGGACTTGATAAGCACATTCCTTACGTTGGCGCCGAGACCTCAGTGCTATTTCTGGAGAACAAAGATACTGAAACGTCACGAGTGAGGGAATAGGCAGATTGAAATCTCGAACTCGAATGCAAACATATTCGTCTTGATAATGGCTCCAAAATGGGTGTCAAAATATTGAATTTTAAATTCTCAACGCGGTTCTTTCCAAGAACTTGGTAATTTTTCCTGTATAGCCACAGGACATAGTAGAAGAGCTACAAAGAAGAGAATTTAAAGCTATTCAAGCTGACAATAAATTAAAATAAAGAACTCAAACACCTCTAGATATGTTAATTCTGACGATACTAACAAAATATTTAAAATAACTGACATATTGAGCATGACAGTTGAAATCCAACCACTAAGGAATTTAAAGTTGGTACCACAGTTCCAAAGATGCCACGCCTATGGTCATACCTGGAAATATTGTTTTGTACTTATTTGTAATAAGGAACCAAGATGTGTTGAATGCATTGGTAAGCACCTTACAAAAGACTATCAGAATTCACTAAAAGAGGAACCAAAATGCATGTATTGTGGTGAAAATCATCCCGCAAACTACCGAAGATGTTATGTAGCCAAACAAATACGAAAGTTAAGAAATCAGACAACAAATAAAGATAGTGCTCCAATACCGCCACAGAGGTTTAATAAAAAGGAAAATCGTTAATGAAAAACGAAAATTGGTGTAGGTATATAGATTGCAATAAACCTAGGCAACGTTTCAATTAAATGAGTGTTTGCAACATTATAACTATAATGTAAGGATCATACATCGGAAATAAAAACAGATCACATAACCTTCAAATTTAAAATAAAAATACCTTTCCAGGTGTATCTAACTACAAGAGAGGTATGGAATGGCCCCAGAAAACATCCAAAGTCTAGTAGCTACAACTGGTACAGAAATGGGTTAAAAATAGAGGATGGTTCAGGAGTAGTATACCGTGGTGATAGGAACAACCACAGTTTAGTTTTACAGGGAAACACACATCTGTAATCCAGGCAAAGATCTATACAATCCTTAATTGTACAAAAATAAATAATATGATGGCTTATGAAAATAAGCTGATCAGTATTTTCACAGAAAGATAGGCATTCTTGGGAGCTGTGGCCAATCCAAGGATTACATCTAAACTGAAGAACTTGACAACCTAGTGGACAGCAAAAGTATAAAACTTAATGGGGTATTAGGTCATCAGGGAATCGACAGTAATGAAAGAGCCGATAACCTTGTCAGAAGAGGATCGGCAACAAGACACTTCGGTCAAGAGCCGGTTCAGAATGTACCAAAAAGTATAATCAAAAACCGAATGAGAGACTTGATCTGAAGAAAACACAAAGGATACTGGGAACAAATTCCTACAAAAACTCGTGGGAAGAGTTTTATAACTCAGATCTGCGAAAAGAGAGCTGTAGACTTGCTAAAAAAACAGGAACCAGCTCAAAATCATAACAGGGGTACTTACTGGACATGCGCTAGCAAAAGAACAAAATGAGACAAATGAAATCGAAGAAATATATGGAAAAACTTGAAAGGAAACAGTAGAAAAATCAACTTAGGTTGTTACCAAATTACAGCAGGTATTGAAAAATAGACAACAATTAATAAGAAAAATTAAGCTAGGTTCTGCACAGAAAAATTATAAGTTTATATATGTTTAAATAAATTTTAATTATTAAACATGCCACGTATCACTTTATAAATAAAATACGTATATGAAAATATTAAATTTTGTGTTTTATTTTAAAATTTTATGCTACACCTTAATAAACTAATATATGAAAATTATATTAACAATCTATATTCAGTTTTATCGTTTACTTAACAGTTTGTTTATTGTATAAAATAAACTATTTCTATCCGAAAATGAAACAAGATATAGTTATGCAGAATTACGAGAAATGTATAACTATATTTTTAGCTGAAAGATGCAGAAATTTTAGATTAAAATATTTTACAACGTGGCTGTTCAGCTTCAAGGATATTAGTAGTCGAGTCACAACATCAACCCCTTCTAGCGTTCTATACAATTTCAATCTACATTACGGTAATATCAGTGTATTCGTATCATGTAAACGTTTAACAGAAGTATTATAAACCATATAACTTCCAAACTTGGTGATGTACGACAACTTTTGATATAAAATATTAAAACTGTTCTGAAAACATATTTATTCTATACTTTGTAAGCGATACAAGATATTTTCTAATTATAAAAGTCATTAGTTATATTATGTTAAATAAGAAACTGTACATGAACTTATTATTATTATTATCCAGATTTAGCCATACGGCTCACACTCCCTCTAAGGGGAAAATTCACTCATCCCAGATACCTACGGTATCAAAAGGATTGAGCTCTGGTGGGACTCTTTCCATGTTATCGAGTCCTAGGTGACTTGGTATGTCGGTGTATCTCCCAAAAATTTTCGTACGCATCTGGACGTCAAAAGTAACACAGCTTTCTGCATAATCTTATATAGATGTTCGTTTAGACCCAGCTTTTTTATGTTTTCTAGGAGGCTCTTCGGGATGACTCCAGTGGTAGAAAGAATAATGGGTATCGTCTGGGTACTTTCCATTCTCCATTGTCTCCTGATTTGTATTTCTAGATCTCTGTACTTGGCGATCTTTTCGTTGTATTTAACACGTAAATTATTGGTGTTGGGTATCGCCACATCAATAAGTGTTGTTTGCCTAGTAATTTTATTAACTAGTATGAGATCGGGTCTATTATGGGCCACTGGTTGGTCTGTAAGCACAGTACGGTCCCAGTATAGCTTGTAGTTGTCATTTTCAAGCATTCTATCAGGGACGTATTGATAATAAGGAAGATGGTCGGTTTGGAGAAGTCCCAGTTTGTCAGCTAGTTCTTGGTGGATAATCTTTCCTACTGAGTCATGGCGTTCTTTATAATCAGTACCGACAAATGCCTGGCAGCCACCGGTAAGATGTTGGATGGTTTCTTGGGCTTGGCATCCATATCGGCATTTGTCATTTTGGACTTGAGGATCTTTAACAATATATTTCATGTAATTTTTAGTTGGAATAACCTGATCCTGAATGGCAAGTAGGAAACCCTCAGTCTCGGGAAACATCTTTCCTGATGTCAACCAATAGTTCGACGCTGTATTGTCGACATATTCTTGGCTGATCTCATTGAGATGTCGCCCATGCAGAGGTTTACTCATCCAGGTGCGCATTTTGTCTTGTTTAGTCAGGTGGTTTATGCGCATTTCTTGTTCCCTCAGTTTAAGCGGCGTCGTATCATCTACTGCGCAAATTGCTCGATGTAAAGTAGATGTCTCAGCCTGTACCTGAAAATAAGTTCTTAAATTAGCAATTTGTTTGTCCAATTGCTCACCTATATCCATAAGTCCTCTTCCCCCTTGATACCGCGGTAATGTTGTTCTCTCTACTGCACTGCGTGGGTGATGTTTTTGCGCCTTTGTGAGAAGTGTTCTTACTTTCCGCTGAAGATCCTCTATATCTGTTTTTGACCACTTTATAATACCAAATGAGTAGCTCAGCGCGGAACAGGCGTACGTATTTAATGCCTTAAACAAATTTTTACTATTAAGATATGACCGATTTAGTTGTCTTACTCTTCGTACGAACTCCGAAGTTAGTTCAGTTTTCATTTGTTTATGGTCAATTTTCCGCGCTTGTTTTACTCCGAGATATTTGTACATATCATTTTCACCCATTGCCTCGATGTTTTGGCCATCTTGCATATCGAAACCTCCGGGCTGAATCTTTCCTCTGACTATATTTAGTATACGGCACTTGTCTAGTCCAAAATTCATACTGATATCATTTGAGAAATTTTCTACAGTTTTTAGCATCTCATCTAGGTGGTTTCGAGTGGAAGCCATTAATTTTAAATCATCCATATACAACAGATGATTAAGCTTCGCTACAACAGTGTTGTTATTTTTGATGCTAAAACCTGAGTCAGTAGAGTTCAGCAGCTGAGATAGTGGGTTCATTGCTAGGCAGAACCAAAGTGGACTCAACGAGTCCCCCTGGAAAAGCCCCCGGTTAATAGGGATATTTTCAGTTTCGATATTAATTTCACCCGGTATTTGAAGGTGAATTTTAGTCTTCCACTCTGCCATTATATTCTTCAAAAAGGTCACGAGATTATCATCGACTTTATATATTCTTAATATATCTACCAGCCATTCATGCGGCACTGAATCAAAAGCCTTCTTGTAGTCAATGAAGGCAGTAAACAGGTTTCTTTTTTTGGTGTATGCCTGGTTAGAAATGACTGAGTCGATAATAAGTTGTTCTTTGCAGCCCATGGAGCCCTTAGCGCATCCTTTCTGTTGAGGCTCTATGATATTGTTCAGAGCACAATGTTGGTAGATACGCCGGGCCACACAGGATGTGACCAATTTGTACAAAGTTGGAAGACAAGTAATTGGGCGGTACTTTGCTGGATCTTGGGTATTACTTTGATCCTTCGGTATTAGATAAGTGGTTCCCTGAGTAAGAAATGATGGTATTTCCTGTGAATTAGAAATAATATTATTAATAAATACTGTTAAAAGCTCATGAACACTCCAAAACTTCTTTAGCCAGAAGTTTTGAACTCCGTCTGGTCCAGGAGATTTCCAGTTATGAAGCTCTTTGATAATGTTCGAGACTTCTTCAGTGGTGAAAGGTTCATAAGGAATATTACTGTAGTGTTGACAGTTGTTCGTCGTTTGTTCAATCCATTCAGCATTGTTATTATGAGTAGCTGGCGTCGAAAGTTGGTTTCCCCAAAACTCATGAATTTCTTCTTGGCTTGGGTAGGATTTATTATTTGCATTTTCTACAGTGGAATTAAGTTTCCTATAGAAAGCCTTCTCTGCTTGCTCAAAAAGTATGTTGTCGCATTTCCGGTGGTTACTAACCTTGTACCTCCTCAGGCGGCCTGAGTAAACAGATAGTTTTTGTTTTAATGTGTCCAGGCATTGTTGAGGTGTGTTGTTTTCTGGATCATGTCGTGAGTGTCTTAGAGTGTTAAACAATATTTCTTCAGCTCTTTTGATGATTTTTCTACTTCTTACTCCTCTTATGTATTCTGTTATTTGTCCAATGTCCCTACGCAGTAATTTAATCTTCCCCAGCAGTCGTTTTTCCCAGGGTGCTATTCTGTTACCAGTCCTTCCGATGTTGGTACCCCGTCGTGTTCTGATCTTAATGCCCATAACATTAGCAATTGCTGTTGCTGCACAGTAAATCAGCATATGCAAATATTCTAATGTGTGGGCCTCTGTGATATAATTGGGTAGGACTTCAGTATTCACAATTTGTAACAGCGCTCCTAATTTCTTAGAAGAGTTTATTTTTGGTAGCGGTGGTCTGCTAAGTGGGTTTGTTCCACTAAACTCTTGTACAGCGCGTGCCATCTCGTTTACCAGACTATCGTGCAACTCGTTATTGTCCTGCTGTGTATTATTAGGTTGAGTTTCTTGTACGAGAAGCTCAGGAATCTGCTCGTTGGGGACTTCATTAGGGACTTGGTCTGCAACTTGCTCTTGGTTATGGATCTCCTGTTCAATTTCGCTTCTGATAATGTCGCGTCTAGTCTCTGGGATAAGATTGTTTCTTAAAATTACCCGGTATTGGTCTGCTACTCTTTGTTCAGATACTTGAATTTCTGGGTATTCCCTGCAAAATTCGGCATACAGTTGTTGTCGATAGCCGATCGTTTCTTGACCGAGGTTTGTCACCTTATAATAAAAGCGCAAAATATTTTCGTTTATGGACACAGTCCATTTCATGCGCTGCCTCGGTCGTCCCGCTTGAGTGAGCGCCGGCTGATGTTCCAGCGCAGCACCTTCAGCGGGTGGAGCTCTTGTTGTTGTTTGGCTCATTTGTGGTTCTTCTTGTTGTTGGGCTGTAGCTGATTGTATGACAGGGGCCCGCCTCCTCAACACCCTGCCACCGACGTCCCGCATGCTGTCACGTCCAGCGCCGGCTCCAGACGTGCCCTGGCGATCCCCAGGCAGCGACCCTAAACATAAATCATTAATCTCCATTTTCATGGGTGTGCATTTTATACCTACTGCCAGGTGTCAGTTTTTGTTCCACGGCAGGCATCCCTGCTACCCTCTGGGTATCGGTTCTAAGAATACCCAGAGAGCATCCCCCATTCGCAGGGGGCCGCGCCTGATAGAAGAACTTATTATTATTATTATTATTATTATTATTATTATATTACAAATAAGGGCAGAGGAGCGAGCTCCTATTATACCCAGAAATCAAAAATAAAAAACATCCTTATAAAACTAATACCAATTATAAAGTTAAGTAAACATAAACAATTAAGTATATCATACAAAAGTTGAATTGTGAGACAATAAATAAATAAATAATACTGTCCAGATATTAAAGATTCTATTTGGCAAGAAGTTCACACTGGACCTTGCAGTAGTTTGTTCCCTCTTTAATTTGTATCGATGGCCTCTTAATCTTTCGTCTTGACTCAAAGTGAATATGGTGCTTAGGTTCCCAAAATTATGTTTTAAAATACGGAAGGACATAATTAGATCACCTCGAAGACGTCGCTGCTCGAATGTCGTAAGATGAGCCATGGATAATCTATCTTCATAGTTAGGTCTTACACGGCCGTATGCCAGTCTTGTGGCTTTACGCTGAACATTTTTAAGTAGGATCTTATCGCGAATGAGATCTGGATTCCGCACTGGTCCGGCAAACTCAAGAATAGGTTTAACGTATATTGAGTAAAGTTTACTAACAGAAGTTAGAGATATACGTGTAAAACATTTACGGATCAAAAACAATTTCGAGTTTGCACGTTTACACACCGACACTATATGATCAGACCAATTTAAGTCACTATTAATTATCACTCCGAGATCATTGTGGGAGGTTACCGAGTTTAAGGGATGTCTATTAATAAAGTACTGTAGTGATGGGTTATTTTTGCCAATATGTAAAAGAACGCATTTTTCAATGTTAAGCGGAAGTAACCATTCTGATGACCATTTGAATATTGCGTCAAGATCTTGTTGAAGAACATATTGGTTAATAGTTGGATTCACATATAATTTCGTGTCATCAGCGTAAATGGAAACCTTAGTGGGTACGATGAGCGGAAGATCACTAGTGTAGACACAAAATAGTAGCGGTCCAAGTACTGATCCTTGTGGGACTCCACTCTTGACTGGCTTATCTAGTGAGTGGTTTTCCCCAACACGAACCCTGAAGTATCTGTCGGATAGAAAATTTTCAATCCAAATGTTCAACTTTCCGCGGATACCATAGTGATCCAATTTAGCTAGTAATCGACGTTTTGGAACACGGTCAAAAGCTTTGGAGAAATCTAAGTAGACTACATCGACAGGATTCCGATTGTTTAAAGATAATGACCAATCATTTACACAACGAAGTAAATTTGTGATCGTTGAACGACCTTTGATAAAGCCATGCTGTTGGTGAGGGATGATATTTTCTTGAAGAAGAAACTCAGACATAGCTTCCGAAATAATCGATTCCATGACCTTGCCGACAATAGGAACCAGGCTGATTGGACGATAATTATTGCAATCAAGTTTATTTCCTTTCTTGAATATAGGAGTAACCGCAGCCAATTTCCAGGACGAGGAGAGAGAACCTTGATTAAAAGAAGCATTCATTATAAGAGATATAGGGATGGCTACAGATCCTGCACAGAGGAAAAAAGAGGTAAGTCCGTCTAATCCAGGTGATGAATTATTTCGTAGTTTCCTTAAATGATGTTTAATTTCATCCGGTGTGAAAAATATATTGTTAAGAGTTTTAGACAAACGTGGGCACATTATTTGAGGAATGGCATCGTTAGGTTCATTTGTAAAAACCTGAGAAAAGAATAACGATAAACATTCCGAAGATTCGTTATTCGAAGAACATAAAGACCCATCAGCTTTTTGAAGTAACGGTATGGAGACTATAGAAGATAAAGATGTACGAATGTACCGATAAACTTTTTTACTATTACCACTAGCAATGATAGATTCTTCAAATTCTGTTCTTAACTTTAGCAAAGATTGTTTGACTCGGTTAGAAAAATTCCGGTGGGCGAGAAAATCATCAAGGGATCCAGTAAGTTTATATCTTTGCCAAAGCTTTCGCTTATGTCGAATTAAATGGGTAGCTGAGAGGTTAATCCAAGGTTTTAGTCGGTTTCTCTATAGCTGCCGTTCGGTTGTATGATCAGAAATTATTGTAATAGAAGTATGAAGAAAAGAGTCCCACATTGACGATGGATCAGAGTTATTAAGAAAAATAGATTGCCAGTTTAACTGGGAAAAACTGAATTTACATTAAAGAAATCAGTAGTGGCATACGTTACGAAATTATTTTTGCAAGGCGGTGTTAAACTAAATTGAATGTGAGCAGTAATAAGTGAGTGGTCAGAAACACCCACAGGAGAGGACACTTCAAGTGTAGAAATTAGTTGATCGTCATTTGTGAAAAATAAGTCTAAAATTAAAGGATTATTGTTCGCTCTAAACCTTGTAGGTTCAGTTATCAGTTGTAATAAATTTGAGTTCATGAAAAAGTTTTTAAACAAATTTTGGGAATTGATAGTATCAGTTTTGGAAATAATGGGCCAGCTTATGTCTGTAAAATTGAAATCTCCAACAACAATAGGATTTTCAAGAGATGATAATTCCTCAAGTTTGTTAATAAGCATATTGTCCTGAGTAAGTACTGTATCCGGAGGTCGGTATATGCAAACTATATTAAATATGAAAGAGTCATTAGTAATAAGTAAGTGGATAATTTCTATACCGGGTACGTCTATTGTTTTATTACTGATCAAAAAAGTATTGGTAATTTAATTTGCTAAATAGATGCATACTCCCCCCCACGACGAGTACCTCTATCTCTACGAAATATAGTGAAATTATCAATGTTTACAACAGCGTCGGGAATAGAAGAATTAAGCCACGTTTCTGTAAGAAGAATAATGTGAGGTTTTAAAAGTTGAACAGTACTTATAAATTCATTAAATTTGGACATAAGTGAGTTTAAATTCGTATACGTAAGAAGCCAATCCGTAAATTTTGGTGCAGAAGAATTATGAACGAAATTTCATTATCTTTGGACAGCCATTCACATATTTAATCGTAAGGTCATTTTCTCCATTATTTTTACGAGTTTTAAGCTCAGTACGAAGTTCCTTTAAAGTTGCTGCATAGGTGTCTTGTCATCAATTACAGAATAAGTTTTAGTAGATTTGTTTTCCAAAAGTTTATTTTTGTTAAGAAGAATTTTTCGAGTGTGGTGTTCAGAACTTATTATCACTTTTATCATGCGGGGATAACGTTTATTTTGATCTGGTTTACCGACTCTATAAATAAATGTAACAGGACTTTCTTGACATCCAATGACTTCTAGGGCTAAATTTATTTTATTCTTATCATGATCTCTTTTATTTTGTGCGTCCCCTGTAGGTTCAGAGACGCCTCTAATTAAAAAAATTTTGGAACGAAATATGCGGTCAGCTGCTTCATTGACAATGCTGTCGGTAAATTCTGTTGTAATAGAATCAAGTTGATTTAATTTATTGCTGAATTCAGGTAATTTAATATCAAAGTTTTCAATTTTCTTCTTAATGTCCGCTTTAAACTCGACTAGTAAACTCTTGATTTAAGTAATATTCCCAATGTTTGAAGTACATGAATTGCAAAGTATACATATCCCACGAACTGTTTGCCTTGTAACTCGATCATCGACCGACAGATCCGTACAAGCAATGTGTATTGGTTTCTTACAGCCATCACACTGGAGCTTTCTATCGGAGGTAGAAGTTGGTTTTGAACAATTAGCGCAAAACGATGTATTAGGCATAATTAACTTTGTGCTAGTTTTAGATATGAATTGTAATTATTTGATTGATAATAAACACCAAATTTATCGTTATCACTTACTTAAATGTCTACAAACACAATCACAATAAATTATTTCTTTGGTTTTTTAAAAACACGTTTAAAATAAATTAAATTCTAATTTGTCGGAGTGTAGCAAAATACGACCGCTTCGATCGAAGTCTGATTTTGGTGATCTTCTTATCGCCTTGCGGTTTTGAATCTTATCATTTCTAGCGATGTGTGTGTGGGTCTATCTGAACATTAAACTATACTTAGGTTAGGTTAGATTTAATATAATTTGACGCTTAACCACCCTTCCACTAGACCTAAGAGATCTGTTGTGATTCATCGCTAGGTTAGAGTTGTCCTTTTAGCCTTACCTTTTTAACAAAGTCAATTGTTATGTTAACACTTCTACCAAATCGTAGGACTCGAATTGAAAATGCTTATTGAGTCTTATTCTAACCAAGCCCCAGTTGCACAAAAGGTGTTCCGCCATTTCCTCTTCAGCCTGACACAATCTGCAATCCGTCTTTGATAAGGACAAAGAATAGAGCAAAGCAGACAGCAAGAAGAAGAAGAAACCAGGCAGATAAAAACCGAGCAAATAGACTAAACTGAGGGGTCAAAACAGCACTACAACAACACCGTAATGAATGCTGGGAAAACCACATAAGAGACATGGAGGAACAAGGACCAAATATGCAAAATATTTGGAGGCTTCAGAGAACACTCAGAAACGACAGACCTCGATCACACGGAGAAAATGTAATAGTATACACTACCGTGGAAAAAGCAGAGGTACTGAGGAGTACTCTCGAGAGAGAGAGTGTACATTAAATTACCACCCAGACGGGGACATCGACTTTAGACGATAGAAAAGAAGTTGAAAGATAAAGAGAAAGACCTGACAATCTTAACGAAATCATCCCTCCTACATCACCGGAGAAATTAAACTAGCTAATTAAAAATAGATCGCCAAAAAAAGCACCTGCTCTAGATTAAATTACAAACATGATTCTAAAATACCTACCAGTGAGAGCCATAGTCTATTTAACAAATATCATTAACGCGATGCTAAGATTTAAGAAATTCCCAAACAGGTGAAAAGAGGCCCATGTCATAACGTTACCAAAGCCAGAAAAAGACAGCACATTTCCGAAAAATTACAGGCCTATAAGCTAACTACCTGCAATTAGCAAGATTGTAGGGAGAGTAATACTCAGCAGACTCCAAGCTGAAACAGATAGATTAGACATCATACCCGAAGCATAATACGTCTTCAGATCAAAGTACTCCAATGAGCTGCAAGTGCTCAAATTACAGAGTACATAGCAGCTGGATTTACCGACAAACAATACACAGGAGCTGCCTTCCTAGACGTAAGCAAAGCTTTCGACAGAGTCTGGCATAAAGGACTGATTTATAAAATGAGAAGATACGGTTACAGTGGAGCAATGACAAGACTTATTTTTCGTACGCAGAGATGGAGAACCATCCAAGTCACATAATGCGAGAGATAATGAGGTATGACGATTTTCATAGATGGAAGCACAAAAGACCGAAACAGCAAATAGTCGAAAAACCAAAAAACAAGAGAGAAAATAATAAAAACACCAGAAATAAAACAAAACACCAGAGAGAAATTATACAACAAACAACATAACAGCATACAAAGAATACTTTTCGTGGACAAAGAAGAAGAAAAATTCATGGACAAAATATACAGCGTGGGCTGAGTTGCTTTTAAGTGGACACTTAGATTATTATATTATGGAACTATATATTATCGTATTATTCATATTATAGTATAAACATTTACTAACTATGATTTTTTGTTTCAGGCCACCTACCAAAAAAAAATAAAAAAAAACATAAAAAATATTAAAAAATACTAACAAAAAACCGGCACAGGCCACCAAAAATAATTAACAAAATCCTCAAAAACCCGGACACGTAGGGCTTAACCCCTTGAGCACCAAATCCCCAAACTAAGCCTAACTCAGAGCGAAGACTTGAGGCCCAAGTAAGCAACTTTAGTTCGCCGATAACCCACTTTATGATAACAGTATTATAGCGACAATGCGCTGTCCTGATTTTGATTCGGTTAGGTTAGTGTTTGAGTTCTATTACCCAGGACTCCCACATGAAGATCATTTTATTGATAGTTGTGCCCCTATTACGCATCAGAGTGCTATAGGCGGAAAGGGATGGTCTGGATTAATCCTACTCGTAGAAATCACTATATGCGTCTTTATTGCACTAAACGAAGATTTGTAAGAGTTGATTTCTATACAGACAGGTTTAGTATTGCGCCTAAGCTCGAAGCGAGTGTGTGCCATCTTTAACGAAAGTGGCTCTTTTTGTAAAGAATTAGTGTAAGTGTAATTTTAATTTTTAAGTCGATACGGACGGAATTCGATTGGTGGCTGTATAGAAATAAAAAGTGGTAATTTTTTTCACTTTAAAGTAACATGTGGCAGTATAGAGATAATATAATTATGTACACGATTTTTATATACACTCTAACATATTACCGTATAGAATTAAAATGTTGAATAATGAAAAAGTCTCACTTTGGTGCGCAAAGAATTAGTTCTATATAGAATTAAATTTTACATATTTTTTTATTGCAAATAGAATTGAGTCTTTATCGAAATAAATAAAAAGCTGGTATAGTTGTGGCAATGTTAAATTTCTAATAGTAAATAATATTTTAGTTTATTATGAAGAGAAAAGCAAACCGACCACCAACAAAATACAAAAGATAGGGAGAAAGAGGTCGAAGAATATTAGATTTTTAAATAATGCCGTAAAAGTAGCCAGTAACACATTCAGTCCAGATGTTCTTTGAGTGTTGCCTTGAATGGAATGACAAAGAAAATGGAATGGTCCTAAATGGACCATTCTATTTTGTTGGACCATTTTGTTTCGCTAATTAAATGAAATATTTACAATACCTATTTCAAAACTATACTGAAGACAACAATTCGAATTCACAATGAATTAAGAAAGGGAAGGAAAAAGAGACGCAGAAGAAGAAAGTGTAAAAAGGCATAGTTTTATTTTTTTATGTTTTTAACACTTTTTTCAACTTAATTTATTATTAGGATTTTGATTTACAAGTATACCTAATAATTTTTTCAATATAATGTTAATAACTAATATTGTTCTGAAGCTATTTTCTTGTGGCATCTTAATGCCCTTTCCTACTTTTTGGGGAATAAGCCACAATTTAAGTTTATAATAAGTTTATTTTTGACGTTTCGATTTCTACTTCGGAAATCTTTCTCAAAATACAGAACATTAATAAATTAATCAAATTTTGGTTTTGGTTACTTGGTAGAAAATTTTTCAGTTCAGTTAAGTTTTTTCTAGTTTTTTTTATTTAGAAAAAACATATAATCCACATCAACCACGCAGGGTTATTAGTGGAGTAACGTACAAAAGAGTTTATTTTATTTACATTAAATAGATGTATATAAACGTAAATCTTTTAAATAATTTATTATTATTATTTTTTTTTATTTAATTTAACGTGCTTGTGACAGCTTCGGCCATTAGCACGAGGCAAGATGGATACAATTATAAAGGTACAATTACATATTATATACTATAGTTATATACTATTTAATAAGTTTTCTAGCTTCAGGAACTGGATAGCTGTGATGACTTGGCTCCGGTTCGATAATATATCTGTGATGTCGCCCTCCATGCCCAGTTCTTGGCGTCGTTTATTATAGTGAGGGCAGTCCACAAGGATGTGTAGAACGCTTAGTGGAGATTGGCAATAGTGACAGATTGGCTTAGGTGCAGAATTCATTAGGTGACCATGTGTACATCTGGTGTGACCGATACGCAATCTTCTAGCAACAACCATCTCATTTCTAGTTATACCAGGGATAACGAACCGCTCAATCGTCTGATCTATTTGGTGTAAAAATGTAGTGGATTGGTTCCAATGATTCTGCCAGTAATTTCGTACAAGTTTCTTTATACTAGTTTTTAGGTCACTGGCAATTTGTATATTACGTGGTGTACAATTGGATACAGCAGCTTCTTTGGCAAAGCGATCGGCGTTGTCGTTACCCATAATCCCGATGTGGAAGGGAATCCATATGATAGTGATATGGATGTCGTGGATGATAGGATTTTGGTAAATATCATGGATTTTTTCTACAAGAGGGTGATTAGTAAATAGATTATTGATGGACTGGATAGAGGCAAGGGAGTCTGTACAGATGGCAATATGTTGATTGGGTGCTGTACAGAGTTTGAAGGCTTGGTAAATAGCATACAGTTCACCAGTGTGAACGCTGCATGTGGCAGGTATTTGACATGAACTAACGACTGTTTCCGTAGTGGTAACCGCACAACCAACCCCCGTTTCGCTCTTTGATGCGTCAGTGTAGAGTACCCGATCGAATTTCTTGAAATTAAGAATTTCTAGTAAGGATTTCCTAATCAAATCCTGGTTGGTTTCTGCCTTACTAAACTTTGTAAGTGACACATTAAATTTCGGTAAAGTTTTGGTCCAAGGAGAATTCTGCGGGATCGGGAGAAGGTTAGTTAGGGATAAATTTATATGTGGTATTAAAGTTGGAAGTAAGAGGGCGATAGTGTGTATGCGTGGAGCAGGAGGGTGAGTATTAGTATAGTTGGGTAATGTCAGCAGTGTGTGTACTGGATTAGAAAGGTTAGCTGAAGTAGTGGCAGCGTTAGAAAGGAGGAGATATTGGCGCCTAAGCCAAAGAGGCGGTTCGTTGGCTTCGCGGTAGAGGCTCTCAGCTGGACTGCTACGAAAAGCTCCTAAACAGAGGCGGATAGCAGTATTATGCACTGAATTAAGGTTTTGTAAAGATGTTTTGGATGCTGACATATATATATATATATATATATATATATATATATATATATATATATATATATATATATATATATATATATATATATATATATATATATATATATTAAGCTGCCGTAATCGAGTTTAGAGCGAATAAGAGACCTATATACTTTTAATAGTGTACATTCGTTAGCGCCCCATTGGTAGTGGGAAAGTGTTTTGATAATATTTAAACGTTTTAGGCACTCTGCTCTAGTTTCCTGAATATGTAGTTTCCAAGAAAGTCGGGAGTCGAATATTAGTCCTAGAATTTTGCGGTGATCAACGACTGGGAGAGGGTGGTTATTCACTAAGATTTTAGGGTCAGTGGAGAGTGTTTTTCTGGTGAATTTAACGAGTTGTGATTTTGTAGATGAGAGGGACAGGCCGATGGCAGTCAATCTATTTTGTAATAAGTCCACAGATGTTTGGAGAAGTTTGCAAGTAGTAGTGGTCGCAATACCATGGCAATAAATTACAAGGTCATCAGCATATGTAGTAAATTTGACTGGGGAGGGAAGACTGTGGCATATATGGTTAATTGATAAAATAAACAATGTGGGGCTTAATACAGAGCCCTGAGGGACTCCGTCTTGTTGGATGTGTGGTGATGATATACAACCATTTACAGAGACTCTGAAAGATCTAGAGCTAAGAAAGTGCTTGATGAATTTAAAAATATTACCATTAAGGGCATATAATAATAGTTTATCGAGAATAATCTGTCTAGGTATTTTATCGAAGGCAGCTTCATTATCAAAAATGCAGGCAATCACTTCTTGACTGTTATTAATAGCTCCGGCGATGTGGGTATGAAGGAGGACGAGGTTATCGCTTGTGGAACGATGTCGGCGAAAACCGGATTGTTCTTTAGGTAAAATTTGGTGTTTGTCAATAAACCATAAAAGACGTCTGTTTATCATCTTTTCCATTAATTTGCACATGGTGCAAGTGAGAGAAATCGGTCTATAGGACTGAGGAAAGATTGGTGTTTGGCCATGTTTTAGGACAGGTATAATTACGGATGTGTTCCATTGAGTAGGAAATATTTGAGAAGACCAGATAGAGTTATATATGTCTAACAGGAAAGTGAGGCAGCGGTTGGATAGGTTTTTAAGAAAAATATAAGGGATATCATCAGGGCCGGCAGAGGTATTTTTGCATGAGGATAAAGCAGATGTAAGTTCAGAAAGTGAGAAAGGAGAATTAATATTGTCGATATCTTGTAAGTGCTGTGAAGTGAGGTTGTAGGAGAGCTGTTCTTGTGTAGAGGATGAAATTAGGGATTTGAGTTTGTTGTGAAATTGTTCCTCAAATGTATTAGCCAGGGTATTGCAAATAATTTGGCTGTTGCTAGAAGAAGTGCTGTTAGAGATTAAATGGGTAATTTTGGTGTTAGTTTTTTGTCCCTGAACTTGTCGGATTTTTTTCCACATTTGGGAGGGATTTGTGTTATCATTCAAAGACGATACATAGTTATGCCAGGATGTTTTCTTGCTCTGTTTGACAACGTATTTGGCTTTGGCTTTCAGCTTTTTATACTTAATTAGATTTTCAGGACTTTTATGTTTGCGGTATTAATTGAGCGCAGTCTTTGATTGTCGAATTGCGAGTTCACATTGAGAGTTCCACCAAGGAACAACTTTATGTCGGGAGCTAATTGTAGTTTTGCCAATATGAGTTAATGCTGCTTTAATTATGGCATCTGAGAATAGTTTTATGGAATCATCGATATTATTAAAGTTAGGTAATTTACATATTAGGGATTCAGATTTTTTGGAGAACTCTGGCCAATTAGCCTTGTTGAAGCGCCAATAACTTCTCACTGAAACTTGGTCATAGGTGTTGTCACGTATAATTATAGGGAAATGGTTGCTGTCGTGAAGGTCGTCCGCTGTTTGCCAGGATAATTTGGGGGCCGATTTGGGATCACATATGCTTAGATCGATGGCAGAAAAAGCACCTGAAGCAATGTTAAAGTGGGTGTGTGATCCCGTATTAAGGACACATGAGCTAGTGCAATCAAGAATATTTTCAACAACTTTACCACGTCCAAATGTACGCGAGGAGCCCCACATAGTGTTGTGAGCGTTGAAGTCTCCTACAATTATATAGGGTTGGGGGAGTTGGTATACTAAATCAAGAAGTTCTTCTTCCTTTAGAATGTAGTCAGGAGGGATGTATATAGAGCATATTGTAAGTTTGTTAGGGCAGTAAGTAGTGATGGCGACGGCTTCAAGATTGGTAGTCAGAGGAAGAAGAGTGGAGTAATGGTCTTTAGAAGCAAATATAGATGCACCTCCACTAGCTCTGGAGCAGACAGATCTGATGTAATGATACCCTTCAAAATCTTTGAGTGTATGGAGATTAGTTGACGTGAAGTTAGTTTCCTGTAAGCAAATGAAGGTGGGGTGGTGGAGAGATATCAGTAGCTGCAGACGTTCTAAGCGCGGATAATATCCGTCGCAATTCCATTAAATTATAGTGAATATAAAAGTTATAAATTAAGGCAGGTTTTGTCTAAGGATGGGTCACTGTCATTAGAGCTAACAGATGCAAGACTAACAGTGTCAATAACATCATTTAGATTCATCGTAGCCTTAATTTTTTTTTGTAGGCGAGTTATACGATTTTTAAGTGATCTATCAGAGATATTATGGTATATTTGTTTAAGGTCATCAAGAAGGGCGTTAATGTTCGTAGTAAATTGGCATGCTTCAGCTAAGGGGTCATAGCAGTCGAAAGAATTTTTTAAGAAAGCAATTAGTTGTAGCGAGTTAATTAAAAAGGATGATGGGTTTGCCGCTATATGATTTTCTATGATTAAGCGGGCAGACGGGCTGATAGTGGCTGATGGTTTTGTATCTTTGGTTTTCGATTTTTTTTAGGGGCTGATTTGGGGGCCCGGAAGGAGTTGTCATCGAGGGAATGTGGATCTATTGGAGTGTGAGTAGTAGGATCTGAAATGGCAATTACAGGGGGAGAATCGAGGCTTGAGTCAGTTGAATGGGCTCTTTTCAGGAGGGCGATAGTAGGAGGTGTAGGTTGAGGTTGATCTAAAGGTAGAGGTGTGATGTTGGATAAATTGCCGGTGGCAGAATTTGGGTCAGAAGTGTGAGAGGTGCCGGAAGGTGCGGTGGGGCTATTGTTCGTGGATTCATTAGGTACTTGGGCGAAACGGGGGTGGGTAGTGGTACCCGGTGGGTTTTGGCAGGTTTCAGCCGTATGTCCGGCTTTTTGGCAAAGGAAACATTCTAGTTTGTCTGATGTAACGAAGATTCGGAAGGAAGTGTTTTCAAAATGTATTAATACGGAGGTTAGTATTTCGAAATTTTCTTTATCTGGTATTACGTAGATAGACCGTCGAAAACTTAATATATGGGAATAATCTTCATCGGGTAAGCCTGTACGAATCTGAGATACAGGTGAGGCTAGTTGCAGACCAAGTTCGTTTTTAATGCCTGCTCGATAAGTTGATTTGAAATCTATGGACATACATTAGATATTAACAATCTTTTAGTTGGGGAAATGAGTCTGCGGATTTGGACAATTTCATTTTTAACGGAAACGGTGGGATTGTTTTTAAGATAAATATCGACGTCAGAAATAGAAGCAAGAAAAATGCAAATGCGTTGGTTAGATATGCGGGAAGCGTGGGTAATACGCTTTGGTGTTACGATTTCACCAATCGCCTTAATGTAATCGAAGAGAGCTGTATCCGGAAGAGCATTAATTAATACTATCGCTTGCTTTCTGCTAGGATATGATGTGGTCGCCGGTGTAGGTTTTGTTGTTTTTGATGTGGTAATAGCTGCGTAGCTTGGAGCGGTGGGTTGAAGAAGCATTTTTAAATATTCTGGATGCCAAAATATTTAATGAAAATCAGGCGCAATGCCTGGCCTATTTATTGTGTTTGTATCAATTATAAAGTTTACATACCAAGTTGTTTCACAAAAAACTTTTCACTTTCAATAATTACTTGATAACAAAATACATTAACTGACAAGTTTTTTTATAAGAAATACTATTTGAAGAAGCCGAGGTGTTGACTCGTTGGCTTTTCGAATAGGAATGTAATTTATTATTAGATGGTGAGTGTTTATGGTTAAAGTGATTTTGATGTCATCTAAGATTCCATATTTTCTTCTTGTTTCTTCGTGGTACTGGCAGTCAATCAGAATATGCTTCACCGTCAATGGGAGAGAACAGTTTCTGCAGGTTGGAGAAGGTTCTTTGTTGATTAAGAATCTATGGGTCAGTGCAGTGTGTTCAATTCTTAGTCGGTTAATTATTACTCGATCCCTTCTATTGGATGGATTATTTAAGATGGTCTTCACAAGGGGATAAATCTCATATAGTTTGGTTCCTATATCTTTCTAGTAGTCTTGCCATATGTTCATACAGTGGTCTTTAATTAGGTTTTTGAGATCGGAATATGGGTAATTTATTGATTTGGTTGTGTATTGTGAGTTTATTCGACTTGTGTTTGCTAGGTTATCCACTTTCTCATTTCCAGCTATTCCTACATGCGACGGTACCCAGATAAATGCTACTTCTTTTCGAGTTGATTGAATTACATTTATCTCATTTTTTATAGCCCGTAATATTGGATTTGTAGGGTATATTTGTTTTACACCTAATAGAGCATTTAATGAGTCATTGACACATTTATTCTCACTACGCGTTTTGAAGAAAATTAAGGCTTCCAAAATGGCTGTGGTCTCGCCTGTGAGGATGCAGCAGTTTGTAGGTATGGATATAGTGTGAGTAGTGTATTTACAGTAGTATGTAGCAGCATCTCCGTCATGAGCTTTAGAGATATCACTGAAAATTTGGAGATGATTAGGATAATGAGATATCACTTCGGAGTAGAAGTGTTTAATGAAAATCGGATTTGTAGTTGATTTGGGGTATTTTGTGAGGGTTAAATCAATAGTAAATGGTTGGATTATCCATGGAGGAAAATTTACACTGACCTGTAGAGATCGATTTAGCTCATCCATATCAAAGTTAGAAGATTTTATTCGTTTTATAAAGGGAGTACTATTTTTAGTTGGTTTTGTAGAACCAATACTGGGATGGCAAATTTGGGAGAATACTGGATGTTGTTTCTGTGCTGATATTTTCCCTATATAGTTTAGGGATAGTTGTTGGCGTCTAATATATAGAGGTGGTTCCCTCGCTAAAACTTGTAAGCTACTAATAGGACTAGTTCTGAAGGCACCCAGTGCTAATCTCAAAGCTGTAGATTGTATGCTATTTAGTTTTTTAAAAGCAGTTTTGCTTGCAGCACCGTAAGATATGCAACCGTAATCTAATTTACTTCTAATAAGTGATTTGTAAAGGTTAATTAATGTTTTACAGTCGGCACCCCAAAATTTATTAGATAATATTTTAAGTATGTTTAACCGGTTTTGGCATGCTTGTTGTAATTTATTAATATGCATATTCCAATTTAATTTTTTATCGAAAGTTAGGCCTAAAAAACTTACTTCTGTTGACTGTTTTATAGGTAAATCATTTACTGGTAAATTAATTGTATGGTGAGTGTTGTTTTTACTAAAAATTACGTATTGAGTTTTTTCTGCAGAAAAATTAAATCCGGTTTGTAATGCCCAATTTTGAAGTCGATTTAACATAAGTTGTAATATATTTGTTGCTGAAACTAGGTTATTAGATTTGGTGTAAATAACAATATCATCCGCGCAAATGCTAGCTTTAATAGAAGCTCTGATTACATTTATGATGCTATTAAAAGCCACTAAAAATAGGGTTGGACTTAAAATGGATCCTTGAGTGATTCCATTATCTAGCATTTTTGGAGAACTTGTGATTCCATTTATTCTAACTTGTATAGAACGATTACTTAAGAAATTTTTAATAAAAGCAAGCATGTTACCTTGAATTCCATAATTATTAAGTGTTGCTAATATAGAGTGTTTCCATGTCCTATCAAAAGCCTGGGCTATGTCAAAGAATATTGCAATCAACTTCTGATTGTTTGCAAAGGCTTCATTGATTGAGGTTTGCACTGAAATATGATTATCTAATATAGACCGTCCCTTTATATAGACCCCCGTAAGGAGGTCTTTTGTTTCTAAATACCATGTTAGACGGAGATTTAGAATTTTTTCCAGTATTTTGCACATGCTGCATGTGAGAGAAATAGAAATTTTTGGGTTGTCATCGTTAATTTCAGGAGATGATATGCTATGTCTTTTTAGCTGTTTAGAATTGACTGAATTATTTAAGGTTATTGATGTTTCTGGTGTCGTAGTATTTTCAGTGTTATTTACAGCTGGTGCTGTTGTTTTGGAAGAAGAAGACGACGTGTTTTGATTATCTTTAGATATGTTTTGGATGAGGTTGGTTTCCGTAGTATTTTCATTGTTATTTACCGCTGGTGACGTTGTTTTGGAAGAAGAAGACGAAGAGTTTGGATTATCTTTGGATATGTTTTGGATGAGGTCGGTTTCCGTAGATTGATATATCTTATCATTAGGTGCATTAGGTTTAGATAATGACGATGTGGTTAGAGTTGAATATAAGATGGGAGTTGAAGGGGTATCATTAGGTTGATTAAGTTTAGATAATGTTGATGTGGTTTGAGTTGAATCTAAGAGGGTAGTTGAATTAGTTTGGTTTGAAATGTTAGCGCATTCTGATTCTTGATGACCAATTGTTTTACATTTGGAGCAACTGAATCCGTCTATGAAAAGAAATACTCGGAAGGAAGTATTATCATGAGTTATGGTAAAAGAGTCAGGAATAGACATATTTTCCAGGGGTGTAATGAATGATTGCCTTCTAAAGCTCAGAACATGACTGTACTCACTTTCAGACATATCTACTCGAAGAAAAGTCATTTTAGATACAGAGTGAATACCAAGTTTTTGTAATTCTTGTTCAATTATTTCGTTCGGGATTGTAGGACATGCATTAGATATTAGAAGTCTCTGGGCTGCAGAAATTAATCTTCTTACTTCGACTGGACATCCATTTATTTCGATATATTTATAAGAATGAAGAAGAGCATCAACAGTGTTTTTTGAAGAGAAGTATATGCATATCCTATTGTTAGCAATTCTGGAGACAAAAAGTACATTAATTGGACCCACTAGTGATTCAACAGCTACGACGTAATCATGGATTTTTGTGCCTTCAATGCTGGAAATGACTATTGCTTGTTGTTTTGTTGGATGTTTAAAATAATTTACGACATCTGAGTAACTGTGTTTAACGGAGTTGTGTGTAGTATTATTGTTGTATGAAGTCATTTTATTAATTTTCTTGATCAGAAGTTGAGCCGGTCCTGTGGCGGGTCCAAAAAACTGGTCAAGACCCAACTGGAATTTTTGTTATCTCTTTACGTAGGTATTATTTAAAGGTTATTTTGTTATTGTTACAAAAATAATACGAAAAGAAGTGCTACTCACTTGAGATAATATTGTCAGCACTAACTACTGCACTTAAATTGTCGTAGAGTTATAAAATATTAAATTATGATTTGTTTTTACCATTTTTAAAATGACTATATTTCGGGACAGCTGATAACGTTGTAGATTTGATCGCTATCAGGGCCGAACTCCTTTTTTCTAGTTTAAAACTGAACGTTTTGTATTTTTTAATCTGTGTGGTTCATAAATTAAGCTATTTCTCTTACTTCCAACGTATTGGTGTGTGTGTATGTGTAGGTATGTTTGTGTGTGTGCGCGTATGGTTACGTGTGTGTGTGTTTATGCGTGAATGTGTGTGTGTGTGTAGCTTAATTCAGAAAAATGTAGTTTTTAAATTATTATGTTTATTCAAAAACTACATTGTTGAGTTATTGATATTAATCAGGATTTTCTAAAATACGAGGCGATTCATTGAAACGTTACGATTTCAAACAAAAAAAACTAAAAATATCTTTTTATTAAATTTAATAAAAAAAGGTATACTACACAGATCGGAACTAATGTGTGAGAGAAATGCTCAGTTCTAGAAGAATATATTGAAAAGATGTCCTCTAGTTTGTCGGACACATTCTTGCAGCCGTGGTACAAAGCTATTGAGTACATTTCTTGTGGTATTGATTAAATTTCTTCACACATTTATTTTTTTAAAGTCGTGATAGTTCTCAGAGGGTAACTTTGAAATACTTTTGACTTTAGATATCCCCAAAGTAAGCTGTCGCCTAGGAAAATGTCCGGACTACGACGTAGCTAGGGAATATCGCCGTTTTTACTCATAAAACAATCGGAAAACAATCGTCTTAGTAAATCCATTGACAGTTGACACACGTGATGTGTAACATGTTGCTCCATCCTATTGAAAGATCATGTATTCATTTCTGTATTTCTTGATTGTCGGAAGACAAAAATTACTTAACATGTGCACGTAGCCATCAAAGTTAATTTTTCTGCATGCCTATCCGCGTCCTCAAAAAAATAAGGTCCAATAATCCCTAAAGAAGAAATTGCACACCACACGTTACCTTTTCTGAATATAGGGGTCTTTCGTGTCATTGCTGCGGATTACTGTCAGACCAATAGCGGAAATTTTGTTTGTCTACATATTCACTTAGATGAAAGTGGGTTTCGTCACAACATTTGTTCACAAAACCCTAGTTGGGTGTGATAATCTCGAACTTTAAGGGCTTCCACAATGTGGATTTTGTATGGATAATACTAGAGATCTTTATGCAAAATTCTGCTCGTAGTGGTATAGCTTAATCCCAGATTTAAGCTTCGTCGCCGCAGGGATCTTCGAGGACTCACTTGTAATGAGTTTTACACCACTTCAATATTCTGTGGTGTGCGAGCAGTTCTAACACTGCCACCTCTTTTATGTAATGTTGAGCCACTACTTTTAAAGTTTCCAATCCAGGTCTGAATAGCCCTGTAAGAAGGAACTGGAGTGCTTGGCGGCAAATTATTATGTAAATGAAACGCTGATTGTACACGCACAAAACTGTCACCATTTTTGTAATACGCTTTTACACCAAATGTGTGTAGTCCACTCGACCACTTCTCCATGATAACTAAACTTCCCACTTCTCAGAGTCACAACGTTTACGTCGAAAGCCCACGGTTCTTGTATTTTTTCACCAGTAGCATTGCCAAATCGTGCCATTTCAATGAATCACCTGTTATTTACAAAAATTTCAATTAAAAATATAGTTTCGAAATACAACAAATCGCCTACATTTTGTTTAATGTTTGTATAAATATCAAACCACCTTTGGAAAATCAGTTTCATATTCTGTCATTAAAGAGTAGCACAACTGGAGGAACTAATTATTAGTCCACGATGCTCATTAATTTAAATTCGCTAACTTCTACATGTAACTGACATTTTAATGGATCCATCTGCTTTTGCTATTTCCAGTCAACGACTATTTGCGTTGCTCTCTCCTCGTTTTAGATTTGCGCCGTAATAATTTTCTAAACAGGCATTATTCAAATAATAGATTACTCAAATACTAGAAGAAGTAGTGAAAGCAAAAATGTATATTGTCAAATATACATATTAAAATCATGAATTTTAATCTGAATTATTAGTATAATTTAGAACCTATAAATGATACTATTTTACTGAAGAACAAGGAATGTTTATAAAATACTTGAATATGTAAAAAATTAAAATGTATTTTTGTTAAATGTGTTCTTAAAATAGGGTGTAAATATTTTAAACCTCATTTCTCATACACGGAGCATGTGTACAATTTTCGAAAAAATTTTAAACCTTCGTATAATATGGCAATTGGAACAAAATAATCTTTACTTCCCTTCTTCTTTTTTAAGTGCCGTCTCCCGATCGAAGGTTGGATATCATCGTGACTATCTATCTTTACTCTATCTACTGCTGCTGTGAAGAGTTCTATAGAACTGCATTTAAACCAGTCCCATAAATTCTTTAACCATGACACTCTCCTTCTTCCTATACTCCTTCCTCCTCTTATCTTTTCCTGTATTATCAGCCTTAGCGGTTCATATCTCAGTCCCCTCATTACGTGTCCTAGATATTGTAACTTTCTTATTTTTATTGTGTTTATTATTTCGCATTCTTTTTCTATTTCTCGCAATACTTCCCTGTTAGTTTTCTTTTGTGTCCATGCTATTCTAAGCATCCTCCTGTAACATCACATTTCAAAGGACTGCTACTTGTTTATGTTTTCTTGCTTTAATGTCCAGCTTTCAAGTCTATATTAAAGTATCGAAAACAAGTAGCATCTCCGTCCTCTTACTCTTAGTTCTAATCTAAGGTCTTTGTTGCAGAGAATTGTTTTTATTTTTACAAACGCATTTCTTACTATTTCTATCCTGGCTCTTATTTCGGTTGTTTGATCATTATTGTCTGAAATCCAGGTTCTTGTGTATTTGTATTTATCAACTCTCTATCAATACATTTCCCAAATGTATGTTTGTTGGTATATTTGTTTTCTGTGATATTATCATGTATTTGGTTTTTTTAATATTCACTTTTAAGTCCATATTTTTCGCAGAAACTGTTTGTTTTGTTTAGCAGTAATTGGACTTGTTCAGCAGAGCTTGCCATAATCACGGTGGCATCTGCATATCTTATGTTGTTAATAGATCTTCCGTTAATTATTATTCCTTCACTTTGAGATAGTAATGATTCTTCAAAAATGGCTTCACCAAATACATTAAATAGTAATGGGAACATAATACATCCCTGCCTAGCTCCTCTCCTGATTTCAATTTCTGGACTGGGTTCGTTATCTATTACGATTTGTGCTCTTTGATTCCAGTAGAGGTTTTTTATTATTCGTATGGTCTATGTTTTTTGTCTTTAGAATTTGGACTAATTTTTCATGTCTTACCTTGTAAAATGCTTTTTCAAAATCAACGTAATAAACATGCACATCAACATTCATATCCATGCGTCTTTGAGCTAACACAATAAAAGAAAATTACGCTTCTCTGGTTCCTAGTACGTTTCTGAACCCAAACTGACTATCATCTATTCCTTCTTCCAGATTTTTATTTATACGACCATGTACTATTTTCAGGAATAATTTGAGAATGTGATTTATTAGTAATACTGTTCTGTACTCATTGCAATATTTAGCGTTTGTAGTTTTAGGGATAGCACAAAAGTTGGAGAGTAACCATTGTTTCGGTATGTGCCCTGTTTTGTATACTGAGTTAAATAAGTCTACTATAATGTCTAAGGTTTCGTCATTTATGCGTTTTAAGGTTTCTATAGCGATTTGGTCTGGACCTACTGCTTTACCCCCTTTGCTGTTTTTAATGCCATTTGAATTTCCTCTTTTAATATCTTTAAAACCATATCCTCTTCTACTTTTATCTCCATCTATTCTGTTCTATTGTCTTTGAACAGTTCATTGATGTATTATGTCCATCTCTTTAATTTTTCGTTAGTATTCAACACAAGTTTCCTATTTGCATCTTTCAGTATTCCCGGTTTACTTGTTCTATTGTTGTGAGTTAATTCTTTAATTTTTTTATGTGTGTTAAAACTGTCATGTCTTTTTTAGTATTCTTCTATTTCTGCGCATTGTTCTTTTAACCATTGTTCTTTCTCTTTCTTAATTCTGTATTTTATTTGTTTATCCAATTTTTTTATACATCTAATTATATTTTATAGAACATGCAGGAAATGGGGCATACGACCAGATAGAAATACCTGCGGAATGGACACAAGCATACATCACATCCATACATAAGAAAGGAAACAGGAAAAAATGTGAAAACTATAGAGGAATTAGTATAATATCGTCGGTAGGTAGACTTTACGGGAAAATTATTAAAGAAAAACTAGAAACTGAAATAATAGGAAAAATTGGAGAAGACCAAGCAGGGTTCACAGTAGGAAAATCATGCCTAGATCATACGTACACATTAGAACAACTGATAGAGAAGAAAATGGCAAAAGGTAGACCGGTCCATCTGGCCTTTGTTGATCTAAAGAAAGCATATGACTCAATACCTAGAGTCAAATTATGGGAAGCAATGAATAATCTCGGAATCGGACAAACACTAATAAAAGCAGTTAAAGCACTATACTAAGAAAACAAAGTAGCTATTAAATATGGAAATAAAGCCTACAATCCATTTAAGACGACAAAAGGACTTCTACAAGGCTGTGCTACGTCCCCTACTCTGTTTAAAATATTCTTGGAAAAGACACTCAAACCATGGAGGAGAAAGTGCGAAGGAATGGGCATACCAGTAAGAGACGAATACCTATACACCTTAAGTTTTGCCGACGATCAAGTAGTCATCGCACAAGATGAAGAAGATCTCAGCTTTATGCTCAGAAAACTAGAAGAAGAATATAAAAACAACGGAATGGAAATAAACTTAGAAAAAACCGAATACCTAACAACAGAAAACAAGGATATGAGAAACCTAGAGATAGACGAGGGAAGACAAATAAATGGAACAGATAAATTCAAGTATTTAGGAACCATAATATCGAACCAGGGAACAACAGAAGAAGATATAAACAACAGACTGAGACAAACAAGAAACTGTATAAGACAACTAAACTCAGTGTTGTGGGAAAAGAACATTACGATAAAGACAAAAAAGAGAATATATAATACCCTGACAAGAAGTATCCTGACATAATATATGGGTCCGAAAACTGGACAATAAACAAGAGAAATAGAGGTAGAATAAGAGCAGAAGAAATGGAGTTCCTGAGGAGAAGCTGTAGACTTACAAAAAGAGACAGAATTGAAAACGCAGAGATTAAGCGAAGAATGGGAGTGCAATCAGACTATATAGAGGAGAAGAGACTATCTTGGTACGGCCACGTCAGAAGAGCGGACAGAGGACGCTGGATAAACAAAATCACAGAATGGAGCCCGATTGGAAGAAGAAAGAGAGGAAGACCCCGAAGGTCATTCAGAGATGAAATCGACGAGGCTATGGAGAAAAGAACCCTGCAAGATGGAGACTGGAATGACAGGGAAAATTGGAGAAAACGGTTGAGTGAAGGAAGACAGTGAAAACTGTGGAAATCCTTAGTAGTAGTAGTAGTATTATATTTTTTTTATATTGACGTCTTTCTTCCATTAAATCTAAAATTTCTTCCGTCATACATTGCTTCTTATTATATCTGGTTGGTATTAGAATTTCATTTTGACTTTTATCTATTTCTGTCTTTATTAATAACCATTTTTTATCCGTCTCAGTATTTTGTAGAATTTGTTTTTTAACATTCATTAATCCGTTGTTGATTTCATCTGCCATGCGTTGCCTTATGTGTGGGTTCCTTAATTTACATGTATCGATGTTTGCATTTGTTGTTCTTCGTTTTATTATTTTCATTTTGAGCCTAATTTTGGTCACTACTGGATTGTGATCTGATCCTATGTCGGCACTTGGATAGGCTTTTGCGGATATAATTGCGTTCCTATATCTTTGTCTAACTAATACATAGTCTATTTGGTTTCTTTAAGTTCTGTCTTCTTGATCTGCTGGTGACTTCCAGGTATATAGTCTTCTCTTTGGCATTTTCAATAATGTATTAGCTATAACAAAATTATTGTTTTGGCAAAATTCGATCAGCCTGTCACCCCTTTCGTTTCTGTTGCCCAGACCATATCCTCCTGTACATTCTTCTACTTTTTATTTCCCAACCTTTGCGTCTCCCATTATAATTGTTACATCTTGCGTTTTAATGAATTTTAAAATGTTGTCTAGGTCTTCGCAGAAAATTTCATTATCGCTTTCTGGTTTTTTCGCATTTGGAGCATAAACTTGTAGGCTGTTTATTTTGAGTTTATTCTGGTTTAATTGTAAGAGTATAATAATTCTGTTGCAGTATGGAGTGAAATTTATTACAGCCTTATCAATGTTTTTGCTTAATATTATCCCGACATGATATCTGTGTGAACCCTCTTGACTTCCTGAATAATATATTGTTTTATTGTTGATTTTTATCTTTCCTGAATCGGGCCATTGGACATCTATGATTCCTAAAATATCTATATTCATTCTTTCCGTTTCTTTAACGGCAATATGTAATTTTACAGCTTGATGTAGATTTCGAACATTACATGTCGCTACTTTGCAAGGTTTTCGCATGTTGACGACCGGGAAGGCCTTGCAGTCTTGTGAGTTTCCTCCTCTACCGGATCTTGTTTTCCGAGTTTCATGATCAGTAGAGTGTTTGGTTGCATTGTTAGTCATGATGATTAACTAGGGCTCCTCTATGAGCCTTTAATGCATTGGTTTCCCGTTGCCTTATGCATCTCCACGCCGTTGACCATGTCTAGTTCGTCCGCCTTTAGAAACGATTTTTTATTTCTAGGACAAGAAGGTGCCCTTCCACTTACCGACTCTTCCACCCGAAGTTGTTGGTCATTAAGTGGAGGATTGCTTATTTCGGCAATTACTTCCCTTAGGAACCATTTTTTGAATAAGATAATATATGTTAAATCGACATAACATCACGTCCACTATCAGCCGTACTTCTACCCGGCCAATCCTTTGTACCAGTAGGTTTTAGGGATATAAATTATGTTTATGTACTATTCACAAAATGTTTGCAATTCGTCCGGCTATTCACCATTCGACTAGAAATATCCTGGTTGAAACCATTCGCGAATGGACCCTGTTAAACACGCAGATGCTTTAAAAAAAAGGAGAAGATAAGACAAATATTTAATGGTTATACCAAACCTTCATTAGTGGAATGAGCACCAGAAGAAGAAAAATATTTACTATTTCTGTTGTTTTATGCCATGTTTTGCCCTTCTGTTTAAATATTTTGCGAAACGCATTAACCCAGGGATATCAATTTTTACTTCTATCAATTGATTAATGTCAGTGTCCCGTTTTACGTTTTGGTAAGTTTTTTTATATATTTTAGGATAACGTTTTGTTACTAATCTTGTACATTTAAGAATCTTGACAAAGGTAAGGGTTTACTACCAAAACGTTGATTTCAATCGGCAATAAAATCTAGTTCCAAAGGTAGTATTACTTATTAAACCTAAACTTAAGAAAAATTAATTTTATATTAAATATAGTATGGTTCAAGAAACTCTTCTCCTTCTTCTTTCTTCTTGTATGTAGGCTTTGGTACTTTAGGCTGTAGTAGTAGTTTATATTGAAGAAGCCAGTTTCTTCTTCAATATAAACGTCCTAAATTGTTTAAATTGTCGCACCATATTTTTCTTGGTCTGCCAATACTTCTTCGTCCATTTGTTGACTTATCTCATGCTATTCGTAATATCATATCATCTGATATTCGACTAATGTGTTCGTTTCACTCCTATTTCCGTTTTGTCACCCATCCACTTATGTCTTCTATATTGTATGCTCTTCTTATATTTTCTCTTCTCTCCCTATCCAACAGACTTTTCCCTGATATTTGTCGGAGTATTTTTATCTCTGTTGTTTCTAGTAGTCATCTCGTTTTAGATTTGTCAGGTCTTGTCTTCGCCGTGTATGTTAATATAGGTCTAATTTCGGCTTCATAGATTCTTGTTTTTGTGTCTTGTTTTAGGTGTTTGTTCTTTAAGATTGTGTCATTAAGAGATCCCGCCGCTTTACTTGCTTTTAAGCTTTGTTGTCAGACTTCTTCTTCAACATTTCCCTAACTAGTTATATCTATTCCCAGATATCTAAACCATGCTTCCTGCTTTATTATTTTCCCATCAATTTTGATTTCACATCATAGTGGGTATTTAGATGTCATACATTTGGTTTTTTCTGCTGATATTATTATATTGTATTTCTTGGCTATTGTATTGAAGATGTGTGTTAATCTTTGGAGCTTGTCTTTTGTCTCAGCGATTAATCCGTCGTGGTCTGCATAACATCATATTTGGATTTCTTTGTTCCCCATTCTGTAGCCATGACCTTTACGTACTGCTTGTATTATTTCCATTTTTATATTAAAGAGAAGTGGGCTCACCCTGTCTGACTCCGCTTTGTACTGATATATACTGTGTTGGTTTTCCATTTATCTTTGCCTTTATTTGATTATAGAAGTAGATATTTTCGATGGTTTGTATAATATTGATTAGTATGTTTCTTTTATACAGTAGGTGTAAGACGTCTTTCACTTGGATACGATCAAGTCTATCATTTGTCAGGTCCATCAAACATACATTTGAGGATTTGTCAGGCCTATCAAACATACACGTGCTGGTTTACTGTACTTAATGGCCTTTTCTGTGATTTGTCTTAGTACAAATACGGCGTCTACGCAAAATCTTCCTACTAATTTTATATTAAATATCGTATGGTTCAAGAAACTCCGTAAAGCTATTATATATATATATATATACCATATGTGTATGACCATTTAAACTCTGCTGCTGGCTAAAGCTTATATTTTTATCTAAAGTAACCGCATTAGATGATAATAGGAAAGAATACATGGTGATTTTTTCTTGCCTTCCATGTCCAGTAATAAAACATTTACTAGCTTGTGATACAACGCTGCTGGTGTATTTTTGATTGTTAGTATTGTTAAAATCATTCATTTTAAGCCGAACCTCAGTACTGATGTTGCTTCTGTCGATTTTGCTCCATTTCTATTGAAATATTTTTAAGCTTTTCTTTTTCGTTCTGGTTATTTCAGTTAAATTTAAAACATAAAATCTTACACCACTGTATGTTTTGTAGTCCAATATTTGTCTATAATATGGCGAAATTATGAAAAATTCCAAGTTTTTCATCTGGATCGAAGCGCAAAAAGAATTGTGTGTGAAAAAGTGATAAATCTGTTATTATCATACGGTTTTTCCACAGTTTGGTTGTTATATTTTTCTCTGGATCATTTATCTAATGATTAATCGTCTAGAAGGTTAAATGACATGAAAATGGAGGTTCGCTTCGAAAACACTGGTAGAACATATATGGGATTATTAAGATGTCCTAAAAAATTTTCGAAGTTATAGTTTATGATTTAAGACATTTATAAATTAGATTTTGTGTTAGTGCCAATTTATTTATTTAAATTAAAAACAATTGGGTATACTCCTTTTAATTTTGCAAAATCTTTTCTAGAATCTGGATTTAAGAAATTCTGTTTCATAGACAAAGACACACTTTTTTAAAAACGCTTCTTCCAAAATACAAATTATCACAAGTTATTGGTTATAATAAATCGGTATTGAATGATACTCTTAAAAACCACTATAAAATAGACTAAAACTCCAACATGTGTGCGTTCCTAACTTTATATACAGGGTTGGCCACTTAAAAGAGTCCACCATGATATTTTGCAAATTAAGATTCATTGAATTTGTAAAAATGCTGAAACAGATTGATTTTTGTTCCAAGGGGGGTCATCTTTTAACTATATAGACACCTTTCATTTATCAATTCCCTCCCTTTGAGTATCAAAAACCCACAATTTTAAATACAGAATAGACCATGTATGACACACCATTAGACAGGTATTTAGCTGGATAACTCAGGTATCTATGATTTTTCTTTTCACATAAGCTCTGTTCTTGTGAACAATTATCTATTTATTAAAAATGTTACAGCTCCTAAAACTAAACTTAACGTGGGTTTGGCTAGCGCTAATGACACATTTTTTCGGTCATGTCAAAAACTACATTGAAAAAATGTGCAGAAAGTTTAGTTATTTGAACTGTTATTGCCAGCGGTTAACAGCGATATTAAATAAGTATTTTTTAAAATCGTTTGAAATGATCCATTCTATCTCAGAGCGCGTTAAAATTATCTTCATATTTTTTGAAAATAGAAATTGTGGAAGGGGAAGACAACAAAAAATAGCTCAAGAATTTGGTTTTCGCGCACTACTGTCTAATGAGTACTGAACAATATTACAAATTGCACTTGGTATAGGAAATAAATGAACATGATCCAGACAGGCGACTACAGTTTTGTGAGATTATGACTAAGAAAATAAATAGTAATTAAAACTTTCTATTTATCATTTGGTTTAAGGATAAATGTTCTTTTTTTTGCATGAGAATCCTAGAGTTTGCACGGAACACATACCCAACAGCCATTGAAATTAAATGGATGGGTAGAAACTTATGGGGAATGTATTGTGGATAATTCTTATTGCAACAAAATTTGAACGGTGATGCATATAATCTAGAATTATTAGAGGACACAGTTAATTCCATTTTGACAAATATATTTGAAAATTATAACAGGTACTTACAAGTTTGCTTTTCTTTGGTTTGCTTTTCGTTCAAGACGGTGCAACTCCACATTATAGCATAAACGCTAGGCGCTGCCTTTATAAACGGTTTCCTTCACAATGTACTGGACGAAGAGGTTTTATTAAATGGCCTGCAGGGACTTTTCGCCTGGACTTTCTTTGAGTTATTGAAAAAGTAAAATTTATAATACTACTTCTGCTTCATTGCAAAAACTAAGACAACAAGTAGTACATGGATGTAGTCTAATAACCCCTAAAATACTTCAAAATTGTTATGTTCATCGTAATTTCGATCAGCGACTTCGTAATTATATGGACGGTGGTAGATGTCATTTTGAACATTTAATTAAATAATTATAGTTATTGAGTAAACTGTTTTCAATTATGAAGTAATTATTTTATGAATAGTTCATTTTGTTTATATTACATTTAATAAAGTTTCCTATTAATGTTGCAAATTTATTTTTAGTATAGTATTTGACATCCGAAATTGACAATACAAAACATAAGCGTTAGGTTTAGTTCTTAAGAGCTATAACACTTTCAATAAACTGATACTTTTTCACTAGCATAGAGTTAATATTGAAAAAAAAAATGCAATTCTCCAGCGAAATACCTACTAACAATATGCCACACATGATATATTCCCTATTTATTATTTAGGAGTTAAGGTGCTAAAAGAAAGGGGGTTGACAATTGACAGATATCTATATTTTTAAAATATGAACCCTTTGCCTGAATTGCCCAGAAAATCCGTGTGTAAAGATTTTGTGCGAATTTCCAGCAAAGCTTGCACTTCAATGATCACTATCACATTGCTACTAATAAGGCTTTTAGGATGTTAGGATTTATAATTAGAAACACCAAACATTTTAAGATGATAGATAGCATAATTAAACGATATAATTCCTTGGTAAGACCACATCTTGAGTATGCTTCTGTAGTTTGGGTACCCCATGCAAAAGTAAATATAGATTTAATTGAAATGGTACAAAAAAGGTTTTTAAGATATCTATAAGTTAGAAAATATAATTCTTGTCCACACTTGGTGTCTTACCGGAGTATGCTTGAAACTTTCAAATTTGTAACAATGGAACAGAGACGGAAAATGCAAGCAATGCTACTTGTATATTATATTGTGAATAACTTAAAATATAAAGACTTATTCTTGATCAACTATATAAAGTTCTTGGTACCTAAGATTAAGTCATAGAGGGCTGATTTTTTTGATTTGTGAGACAGACTGCTCGCCCAAAAACAACATGATGAGGCAGTGCAATATAATACTAAAAAAAAAATAGCGACATAGATATCTTCAACACTAACACCAAAGTAATTAAATCTAGCTTTCTATCCGCTTTGATCACTTTATCTTAGCATGTAGGTATATCTAATGTCAAAATCTCTACTTGTAATTACATTGTATTCTGTAAAATGTGTTTGTTGTGGAGTAAATAAATAAATAATCATTTTTCTTAGAAAAGTAGACCACTTTTTCGGTTGATTACTGCATACTTAAATCTCAAAAACAGAATTTGGAGTTGTAACACTCTTCTTCAGCATGGTGTCGATATATATACAGTCCTCTCTCTATATAACGATATGCAAGGGACCGGGAATTTTCATCGTTATAAGGAGAGATTGTTATACATCAGAGAGATAAAATTCGTTACTGTAATATTAAAAATACTGTACTAAATAACCTATTTTAATTTAAAAAAATTATCAAAACGAATATAAATGAATTAACACTGTATTGTACACCACATAGATTTATTAAGGAATAATATAAGCAATACAGTATAAAAAAAAGACTACAATTAAAACATGTCTACTGTACAATAAAAAAATAATATGCTACTGTAAAATATATTTAGACTACATTACCAAAAAAGTCTGTCACCTTGATCTGTTTCCTTTTCCTTTTTCACAGAACTGACCTGACTTTGTCCTGAAGACGCATAGACTCTTCCACAGCACTCATATCGCCTTTCTGGTGGATGAAGAATCGATGCAGTACTGAGGAGTCAGCGCTGATTCTGGCTCTGCTTTCACTTCTGGGTCACCGTTTTCTTCTTCTTCTACACGAACTGCTTGTAGGATGTTCTTGTCAGAAAGTCCAGATGTTTTAGCTACATTTTCATCAACTTCTTCAAAATCTGTTAGCTCTTTCGGTCCTTAGGTGATAGTAAGTTCAAACTGTCGGGTCCAAACATCTAATGGCAGTTCATCTTCATCATCAGTCAACCCTTAATCTTCCAGCCACCTTGCGTGTTTAAAGGAATGTTTTATTGTATTGCTCGTCACCTCGTCCCAGGATTTACTAATCATTAGGATGGCTTCAAGAATGTTTAGTTTAAGATCGCCATTGTTCTCAATCAATTCCATCAAAAGTCTTCTCCTGTAAAGGCTTTTCAAACTCTTGATGACACTTTGGTCCATGGGCTGAAGGATACTTGTTGTGTTTGCTGACAGAAAACAAAGTTCAATGCTTTGAACAATTGTCCATAAGCAGAAAAAAATTTTCCCTTTAAGCTCGATATCCCACTTTCTTATCGCTTCTTCAAAAATTTCCGAAGTTATCCACGCACTCTTGTTTGCTTTATAGGTCACCGGTAGATTTTTTATGTTTTTAAAGCAAAGTGGGTTTTTCGACTTCCCTATCACTAACAATTTTCGCTTCACAGAACCTGCCATGTTAGCGGCCATTAAAACTGTAATGCGTTCCTTAGAGAGCTTTCCACTAACGCACTTTTCCGATTTCAATTTTAAAGCTCTGTTTGGTGTCATTTTATAAAACAATTCAGTCTCATCAGCATTGAAAATGACACATATCGTGCCTTCAGTTCAGGCCACACGTTTTCTAGCCAATCATCCGTTTTTTGTTAACATCGCGAGCTTCTCCGCTGATTTGCCCGTAGTTGATCTTGTGTCGCAGCTTCTACTTGCTCAGTCAACCCTCAGATGCCTTGAAATTCTCAATTACAAGCTTAGTTGCAAAAAACTCAGCTTTTGTCCTAACAACAGGCCCAGAAAGTTAAATATGGTTCATACGCTGTTGCTGGAGCCACTGAAGCAGAGCGCTATCTAAATCTTCGTGCTAAGGTTTCCGAAACTTCTTCCTGCCACCACCCTCCATCTGTCCTTTCATATCGTAGCCACAGTTGACTGGGACAGCCCCATACGGCGAACGACATCCGATTGCTTTTCACCTTTCTCTATTGCTCGAGTTATGGATAACTTTTCCTCCACCGAGAGCACTTTACGCTTTTTCAAAAACATGTTGACTGTTGACACACTGAGACATAACTCAAACTGGAAATGAAAAGTCGTCAATGGATGACAACATTTGTGTTATAACAGTTAGGCACGCCGCTCGAACAATAAAAGCGAGTCACTTAACCCTCTGATAAGAATGAGTAGAATGGGTGGCCGCATTCCGTAAGCGCAAATCAAAACAACCGCTGGACAATGACCTTGCCACTCGTGACTCAGGTAGTCTGAAATTTAAATACAATACCACATTTGTCATCGACTATTGAACGCTGAAAAGTCATCGCTATAAAGAGAGAACGATATCGGTAAAGAGAAAGAATTAATACATTGTCCTTATGACGAACCAACCAACGTTTACTAATATATATATTATATATATATATATATATATATATATATATATATATATATATATATATATATATATATATATATATATAGTAGAGGAGTAGAGGCTTGGACACTAAAACAGTTGACCACAAAAAACATCGAAGCATTCGAGATGTGGTGCTATAGGCGCATTCTCAGAATATCATGGATGGACCGCGTCACTAACACGCAAGTACTCCAAACTTTAGACAAGAGATGCGAAATTCTAAATGAGATAAAAACTAGAAAGATGGAATACTTGGGGCACATTGTGAGAGGTGAAAAGTACGAACTTTTAAGAAATATCATACAGGGCAAAATTAAGGGCAAAAGAAGTGTGGGAAGAAGAAAAATATCGTGGCTTCGTAATCTACGTGAATGGTTCGGGTGTAGTTCGATTGAACTTTTTAGGCGCGCTGCTAACAAAGTCGCAGTGGCCATGATGATTTCCAATCTCCGCCAGGAGTGGCACGAGAAGAAGAAGATGTATTTATATATATATATATATATATATATATATATATATATATATATATATATATATATATATATTTATATATATATATATACATATATATATATATATAATATATATATATATATATATATATATATATATATATATATATATATATATATATATATATATATATATATATATATATATATATATATGGTACTACTCTCCCATAGTTCCCATTAGTGATTATTTTATCCTTGTGTATAACAACTCTAGCCTTTTCTACTTTATTTATTAAGATTTATTTATCATTATTCTTAACCAGCAAACATCAAATATTGTAGATCATACCAGCATTTATGGTGGACTTATAGAGTTAACCTTCTAGTCGAATTTTTTCATTACACTACATACCACATGCTTCCTCTAATTCATTCTGGATATTCTGGTTTTTTATTAGTAAATTTATTTCATGAGTCTTCCTTTACTTTTCATATTTGTTCTAATTTAAATTCGATCTATATTCTTTGATATTCCTACCAAGCCTTTCGCTAGCGGTTTTTTTATCTGGTGGAAGTAGAGACAAAGACATAAACTCCGTTTTTAAAACTTAAAAAAAAAGCACAATCGAACGAAAAACATAAGCAAAGATTACAACGAGAACCAACCTACATATAAAGGCAGTATTTATGAAGTTTAATTTATTTAAAATATGCAGAGGTGCAAATTTTCAGACTTAACGTTCTATTATTTTCACAGATAAGTCAAATTTGCGGTCTACGTGAAACACACTATATTTATAACACTAGTTGTACTATTTACTTGTAATAACCAATATTTTATAGTTTTGAATCACCAATATTTCAATCGAGTATATAGTTGTTTCGTCGTCATAACGACTCATACAAAGTTCTATTTAAACTTGTCTTATAGGGTTAATGAAATCATTAAATTTGTCGCAATACTCGGAAAATTTGTACCTGGATACTTGAATTAGAATATGCAAACATTTTCAGATTGACCATCCAGCTCAATTTAATTTCGGGCACAAACTGAGTTTCTCTCTGTATTGCATAACTACACGGACCAATTTAAGTAAGATATACTACGCCTGTGTTCTAAATAATATTTATGATATATTGTGCTTTATCAATTTTTTTTCCACAACTTGTAAAATTTAATCAAATATTGTATATAGTATAAACAATGAGAATATCAGCAGGAAAGACATGTTTACCTTCATTATTAGTTATTTGTGTCCTCGGCTGGAGATAGACTTTCTTTAATATTTTCTTATTGGAACCGTTAATCACCCAACATCGAGCACATTTTATCGAAAATTTACATTTTATCGAGCCTCGTTACATACATTGCTTACATAGTAATGTACTGAATACTGAATTGAACTGCGCGTCTTCGCTGATATTCATTTAGGTATATCATATTTTGAATTTTTGATATTTATCTATATTTATTCTCGTTTTTGTAATGTAGACTTTGACTGTGGATTGTTTTCTTTACTTTGCTGTTTTTGTTTTTCAAGTAATGTCTGGATACTAGTATTCCGTTCATTTTCATTAAAAGATGATTCGAAATTCACCTGGGACATACTTAAGTCAATATGTTCATTTTGAGGTGGAGTGATTTCTAAATTGAAGTCTTTTGTAAGATCATCTGACTCCTTTTCATCAGATGCAGAATTCACCTGGGCAATAATTAGTTCATTATGTTCATTATGAGTTGGTGTAATTTCTAAATATGTCTTTTGTAAGAGCGTCTGACTCCTTATCATGACTAAAAGAGGGCTCTGCAGTAAGCTTAGCTTGAATAAAATTATGTCGTTTTGTTTTAATACCAAGCATCAAATAGCTCTTTGGCCGACTAATCACCATCACCATTTTTCGCCACTGCTTCGGAACTAACGAACACGTCAATAAGGGAGCATTGACTCTGGAAACAGTAAATGTTCGGTATTAAATTGGCATGGTTTGTTATTCCACATTTCTTGAAACCATTCTTCAAGATGTCTTCGTTTGCTGCTTGTAAAGCACTTATTTAACCAATCAAAAACACGTTTCTCCCAAGCAACTTTAATAGGCTGAAATACTCAAATGTCTGCTGGTTGTAAAATATGAGTGGCATTGGGTAGCAATGAATACAAAATTTATATTTTCCTTACAAAAAGTAGCAACTTGAAAGATCTGTGTCCATCGACTATGTCTTAAACTGGAAATGTGGTATTTCTTTCCTTTAGGTACGGCAACGAACTGTTTGTAACATATTCATAAAACACTTGTGAAGTCATCCATTCACTTTTAGATCTGCCTAATAACCAGCTAGGACTTACGTTTCTGCTAACTTCTGCAGGTATCCTTTCATAGGGATAAATGATGCAAGAAGGTATCATATTTCCACCACCTGTAAATGTTACCATTACCTTAATACATTCCTTATCACTGATCTTTACCTGAAACCTGATACAGATCTTTAAATCCTTTGGGACCTGTAACTAAAGAGGTTCCTGGGTTAGTTCGAAAACCCGATTCATCCCCATTGAGAATTCTGGAAGGATCTTTTAGCAGATCGCTATTTCCAGTTTCTTCTATTTTATTTTCTTTAAGTTTCCAAGTTCTGATGCCATTCACGAATTGCATGTTCAATAGGGTAAAGCGAAAATTTTTTTCCTTAAATTAGTCATGCCTGGCCTACAGAAAGTTGTGCATGTACAAATCAAATATTTTCAGAAAATTACAAAAATATATGTCGAGTCCTTCTACCGCCCCCACCACTTTCATTATATTTTCACTTTGAGACTGATGTGGCGGTGGAAGAACAGGTTAGATTGCTTTTTTTATTAAAAGTTATTGCTTTATTTATTATAATAAATATTTTCAGTGGTTAGCGGTTCCTTTTTTTTTTAATAAAAATTTTTTTTTCTTGATATAAGTGATATTACGGGCCAGTATCGTAGTAGGCGTTTAATACGAGGCCGGGCCTGTATCACTGAAACTTGTGACTTTCACGACAAATAGCTCGCCAAAAAAAGCACCTGGTACCGATCAAATAACGAACAGGGCTCTAAAATACTTACCAGCGAGAGCCATAGTATATCTAACAAATATTATCAACGCGATGCTAAGATTCAAGAAATTCCCAAACAGATGGAAAGAGGCTCATGTCATAATGTTACCAAAGCCCGGAAAAACCAGCACATTCCCGCAAAACTACAGGCCAATAAGCTTACTACCTGCAATCAGCAAGATTGTAGAGAGAATAATACTTATCAGACTCCAAGCTGAAACAGACAGGTTAGATATAATACCCGAAGCCCAATTCGGTTTTAGATCAGAACACTCCAGTGAGCTACAAGTACTCAGATTAACAGAGTAAATAGCAGCTGGATTTAATGACAAACAATTCACAGGAGCTGTCTTTCTAGATGTAAGCAAAGCTTTCGACAGAGTCTGGCATAAAGGACTGATCTACAAAATGAGACGATACGGTTACAGCGGAGCAATGACAAGACTAATCTCTTCGTACTTAAGCAATCGTAGTTTCAGAGTCCGGATAGGACAAGTCCTATCTGAACTCGGGAACCCGGAGGCTGGAGTGCCACAAGGAGCGGTACTATCACCTCTACTGTACACGATATACACAGCAGACATACTTAGAACACCAGGTACACTACTAAGCCTCTATGTCGACGACACAGCGATAGCGGCCAAACACAGAAATGTAGACATAGCGGTAAATAACTAACAAACAGCGCTAGACGACATAGAAGAATGAAGTTTAAAATGAAAAATCGCTATAAACTCCGAAAAGACACAGGCTGTACTTTTCAAAAAGAGGCACCAACAACCAGAAGAACAGGTAACTGTGCAAAACAATCCCATCGAGTGGAAAAGTGAAGCAACATACCTCGGAGTAATCATGGACAAAGGCTTAACGTTTAGCAAACATGTAGAAGCTAGAGTACAAAAAGCCAACATGGCAAGAACATCAATAAGAGGCCTAGCAGGAAGAAAAAGCAAACTTAGATTGAAAACAAAAATAAGATTAATAAATAGTATAATTCTTCCTATACTAACATATGCATTTCTCGCATGGGGACACATATGCAATACATCAAAAAAGAAAATACAAGCGGCACATAACAACAGCCTAAGAGAAGCAGTTAACGTACCGAGATACGTAGCAGAAAGATTCCTCTTTAGAGAACTACAACAAATCAGAGTGACCGACACAATGAAAGAAAAAGCTAGGATAAAGTTCGCGGAGATAGACAACCACCCCAGCCACATATTGCGAGAGATATTGAGGTACGACGCTTTCCACAGATGAAAGCACAAAAGACCCAAACAACAAATAGTAGAATAAAATCATAATACTAGAGAGAAAATCAACAATCACGCCAGAGAGAAAACAAAACACCAGAGAGAAAACACTTCAAAAAACAACAAGAACGCACAATGAAGATAGTTCGTAGCTCATAACCCTCGTGGACAATCGCAACGTACAGCGTGGACCCAGTAAATTTTATGTAGATAATTTATTATATTAATATGCACTAATTCTGATTTTATGTTTCAGGTATCCTACAAAAAAAAATCCAAAAAACAACAAAAAACGGCTTCGGCCACCAAAAAAATTAAAAAACTACTAACAAAAACCGGCGCAAGCCACAAAAAAATATTAACAAAAACCACTAAAAACTCGGGCATGTGGGGCCCAACGTAGTTCGCGGATAAGCCACATTAAGATAACAGGAATATAGCGACAATGCGCTGTCCTGAGTTTTGAATTCGGTTAGGAAACCATGTTGGGGTTCTATTACCCAGGATCTCCACATGAAGAGCATTTGGCTGATAGTTGTGCCCCTATCGCGCATCAGAGTGCTATAGGGGGAAAGGGATGGTCTGGAGCAATGGAGCGCGATGAAGTGGCTCCTGTTTTTACTCGAGTTAATACACCTCGCTCCAATGAATTGTTACACCCGAACGTAATTCTTAGGGGTGAACATTTCTCACAGGCTGGGTTTAATTAAATTGCTTGCTTGCTTACTTTCACGACAAAGACGAACTACTAGACCCTACACCGAACACCGTTCTAGTCAATGCCTAGATACAGCGAAGAATGTTACTCGTTAATCAATTTTTTACTTACTACTTTTTACTAACTTAACTTTAACTTAAAATGTCTAAAAATACAAGAAGTGCAATAGAGTGCCCCCTTTTTGGTGTACCAAGAGAGTTACAATGTTCTATTTTACCCACATTTTGTGATGTAATAAAATACTTTTTATGGGTTCGATATAATTTGGAAAATAATGGTACTAATCGAAATCTTCTTGTGTCTGAGAGTTCAGAAATTGTTGCTCAGAAGGTTGAAGATATTTGAAAAAACGCTCTGGAAAAACTACGAAGAAAAGATCGTTTTCACATTCAGAGCGTTTGTAAATAGCCGCTCCAAAGATTCCTATTAGGGTGAAATACGTATAAGCGGATATACAGACGCACTGTACATGAAATCAAATCTTAACTGTCTTTTCTTTTATTTCGGTATACTCTTTATGAGTACTAGAAACCAATTTGCTAAGGATTTTTGCTTAGTTGAGGAGATATGTTGTGGAATGCAATTTTAGATTTCCCATGTCTGTAATTACATATTTAATAACGTCTGTTTTGCCTTGCAATTCTTAGAAGGTACAGATTAAAGCAGAAATCTGAATTTGGTTTCGACAATTAGTTTTCGGATTTAAGTTGGATTTCTTTAATATCTTATTTAAACAGAAATATCGATATTTTTAATTCTATAATAATTTCTCGTCTTTAGAAGAATAGCTCTATGTAGATTTAATTACTGTATATTAATATTATTTTCAGTTATTGTTTAAAATATTATAACTAAAGGCGCGTATGTGGGAGCGCGACCGTTGTAGTTACTTTTGTGGGCGCGCCTGTCGGAAGTTGAATTTCTAGGTTACTTCTAATTTCTCTGAACCAATAAGATAGTGCTTTTTTCAAAACATACATACTCTTTTGCCTATTTGGACCTCACTTTGTTGCTCATACATACACACTTACTTCTCTCCTTTTATGTTCTTATTATACCTTTAGTAATTTACACACATTTAGTTTAAATGAAATTTAAAGTTTAAATTGTCTAAAGTACTCCTTAGTCAACACTTCTGGCAATAGTGCATATGTTTCCTTCTTTTATATGTAATACATTCTTACGTCCATGTGATTTACTTGACATTGGTACACTCACACATGCACTTTGTCAAACAATAAGGTACTGCATGTTTAAAACATAGATATATTACACAAACTTTACCACAATTGTATTTCTACATCTGTTACAACTGTTATAATTTTAATTTTTAATTTCTAGACTGAATTTTCATTAAAAACAGTGTGATAATCAAGTTTATCTAAGATCAACTGTTGAATCTGCAAAAATCGGTATGTAAACAAAGGTTGTTTACATATATTTAAGCATTTATTGTCAATCAAAAAAAGCCCATATAATGAGGTAATAAAACTAGGTCTAAATCTATTATCTCCTATCAACTTTCTTAAAATAAACGCGTCTCGCCCAGAATTTAGTCATATTCTCAGTATTCGCCGACAAACGTATATTATGCCTCTAGAAAAAAATGCAACATTAGTAGCTTCTTTCATAATAAATTTCGACAGCACATCATACAGAATTTTCTTTGCAACCGACAATCTTGAATGTTTCTCTTGTAAACAATCAAATCACTTAGCTACAGTATGCCCACTTCGACCACATAACGAGCCAACTTCATAAGAGAAGTTCACCCAATACACAGAAACTGCCAAAACTCAAGTGTCTAATGATGAATCTTGTCAAAATATAAGCGCATCTTGAGTTAATCAAAATGTCAATATATATTCCAAAGAAAAAATAAAAAAAAAACGGAATCAATGAAAACATCTAAATCAGTAGACAAAGAAACTACAAAGGTTTTGATTAAATGACCAATGTCAGAGTCTACACCGTCGCATGAAGACCTCCAAAAACAACGCACATTTCAAAACCCAAACCTATGAAAATAAAACCAGGAAAATCTATCCAGGATGAAATGCAACCATTACAACAAATGTTTGAAGACAATAAAAACAATTTTATAGTGAACTATCACCAGACTTTAAATTTCTTTGAATCAGCTCCACGCAACGCAGACATATTGGATCGTCTCAGAACCTATACAGACAATATTCCAGGTTTCCTTAAGGATCTGGACACTATGTTTTCTCAAAGATCAATAAAGTTGAAAACAAAAATCACAAACATTAAAAGAAAACTACAGCATCAACTATTCAGAAAATCTGCAACAATGAACAGCGAACTCTCATCCTCTTAAGAAACCTTAAGTACTTAATATTCAGATCCATAACACAAGAGAACCTTAACGGGTACCACAGCCGTTGCGAAATGTTACAAAAGCTAATTGCTCAACAAACGCCATCAGTTATTTGTCTTCAAGAAACTTATTTCAAAGATTCTTACCATGCTAGGTTAAAAGCTTTGAAATGCTTTTATAAAAACAGGAGCAATATGGATAAAGCAAGTAGTGTAGTAGCAATCTATATCAACCAAATGTACAAATCATAACCAATACCTTTAAATACATCCTTAGTAGCTGTTGCAATCACAATTAATAATGATATAAAAATCTGAATATGCAACATTTATATTCCACCGAGTGAATTTTTTTCAACTGCCGTAATTGAGGAACTACTATAACAGATCCCATCTCTCCGTATACTCTTAGGAGATTTTAATAGTCGTAGCCCCTACTGAGGATCTAAATTTCGATCATTAAAAGGAAAAAAATTTACTTGATAGTGAGAGTAACAGTAAAAGTAACAGTAACAATATAAACATCTTGAATACAGGAGAACCCACAAGATTTAATATACAAATAGGGGAATCCTCAGTTATCGACCTACTTATACGGTAGTGATCAGTTTCCTCTTCTTATAGCCCGTCCTTTTAAAACCGCCTTAACCACTCCTCTCTCAAAATGGAAATTGGACCTGGCAAACTGAACACTCTTCTCAGACCAAGTAGACCAAAACCTCCCATATCTCCCTGGCCCTATTACCTCAAATAAATCTTCAACTTATCTACAATTCTCTGAGGTACTATTAGAAGCAGGGCACAAAGCAGTCGGAAAAACCAAAACTCCAAAAACTCACACGCCAGTACCGAGGTGGAATAACAAATGTGACGAAGCCATCAAAAAGTACAAGCGAGTTTTCAACAAATTATATCAGATTAAGAAAACCAAAAAACAAAACTGGAAATCTTTCATGCCAACAACTCTACTGCCCTGTCTGCTTTATGGAGTAAAATTCGTCAACTATTTGGAAAACAGCAAAACGCCCAAATTAGTTTCTTAAAACATAATGATAAATTAATTACCTCAACAGCAGAAATCACAGAAATATGTGCAGACCTTTATGAACAAAATTTCAGTACTAACAACTACTCTCCAAATTTTCTTCAATTTAAATTTAGAAATGAAAAGAAGGAGATAATGATCACAGAGAACACGGATGACTACAGAAACTCACCAATTTCACTAGAAGAACTGGACGATGCATTGTTTTCCATAAAAATCTCTTCTTCGGGCCCAGATGATATACCAATAACTTTTCTCCAAAAACTAAACACAAACGCTAGAACCAATGTTTTGAACCAAATGTGGATACAGCACTACTTTCCAGAGTCTTGGTCAGAATTATATATTATCCCAATCCCTAAATCTCAAAAACCGAAAACAGATCCCCCGTCCTATAGACCAATATCTTTAACCTCGTCAACCTGTAAGCTATTTGAAAAGATTATAAACCGTCGCCTTACATGTTTTCCGGACGATAAAAATTACTTATCCTGAGCAAAACGACTTTCGTCAAAATAGATCAACGACGAATAACCTAGTTGATCTTGAATCCAAAGTTCACGAAGCACTCATTAACAAACAACGCTGTCTAGCTATTTTCTGTGATATAACAAAAGCCTACGATTGCACATGGAGATATGGTATAATGAAAAAGCTTCACTCCTGTGGTATTAATGGAACATTCCTAAACAGAACATTTAAGGTACGAGCAAATGGAATACTATCATTAACTCGAATCCAGGAAAACGGAGTCCCCCAAGGACGGAGTTAAATATAACTTTATTTCTTGTTGCAATTAACGGTATCTTGGAACAATGTCCACAGCTAGATGAAAGTCCTTCAAAGCGCAATAAATAATCTCCAGAAATTAACTGACAAAACAGGACTCTGCTTCTCTAACGAAAAAAAAAATGCTTATTCTTCTCAAAAATGAGAAAAGGGGATAATCCAATTTTACCATTTAGTGATAAGAATCTGATCTTTGTACAAAAGTACAAAACTTTGTAAAAGTCACATTAAAAATTTACATGGTACTTGCCAGCAAAGCATTAATATTTTGAAGACATTGTCGAACATCACCTGGGCCAGCGATACGGCAACTCTTTTACCAATCTTTTTATCTTTAGTTCAATTAAAAATTGACTAAGGCTCAGTGGTATATAACTCAGCCAAGAAATCTGTTCTTAAAGAACTAGATGTAATTCAAAATACGGGACTGCGAGTCGCTTTGGGTGCCTTTTGAACAAGCCCCATACTAAGTACATGCAGTGAGTCAGGGTAAACCGCTTCAGAATTTAGAAGATATTTTTTAAGTTTGTCGTTGGCTTGTAAAGTTCTATCCTCTCCAGATAATTCAGTCTACCATAACACTCATAACAATCGTTTGAGCCACTACTTCTCATCTCACCTTTAATGCCATCCGCCTTTCTATGAACAAATTAACCGATAATTTCATAAATATAGCATAATATTCCCGACAATACACCACTCTTCTAAAAACCCTCCTCCTCCATGGACTGTAAATAAACCACCAGTGATCACTGATCTAAAAAAAATTATTAAACATGAATCCCCACCAGCTATATCAATAAACCAGTTCAAAGATATTATGGATAGATTTAGCGACTACCGACAGATCTACACAGATTCATCAAAAACAACTGACGGAGTGGGGGCAGCCATTTTCTCTAATACTAATAATGCTAAATTTAAGTTGCATAACAACTAGACTATCTCCTATGCAGAACTATACGCATTCCTTGAAGCTCTAAAATTCATTGACAAAACGGACCAGAGAAATTACACAATCATAACTGACTCAATGAATGCTCTTTGTGACATACAAAACATATACTCCAGCAACTCTATTCATAACGGCATTTACAAAGAAGTTCACAATGCTGCAAAGAAAAACAAACACGTGGTAATAATCGGGGTTCCATCTCATTGGAGTACACGGTAACGAGGTTGTGGACCGTCTATCTCAAGATGCAGCGACAAATGGTGGTCAAGGTCAAGTAAATAAAATAGTGCCAAGTAATCTTTAATTGTGTTTAAAAAACATAGTTAGTTGTGCGTGGCAAAGCAAAACAAATAATCGCAATGTTCCGAAAAACTGAATCAAATTAAAGACACTGCTTTACAAAAACAAGCCTTTTTGGTCTCACCCGCCATACACATCTTTACCGAATCACAAGGAACAAACCCCCCATACTGCAACCAGTGTCAAACCAATAGTACAGTAAAACATATTTTAACCGAATGTCAAATTTTCCAGGAAACGAGCAGTAAACTCAACCTTCCCAGCGACATAGGCGAGCTTCTTAGAGACAATAATCATCTAAACCACATTACAAAGTTTTAAACGGCTAAAGGCATAAAAGATATTTAAATTAAAATCTAGGTTGTATCACAAATTACATATATCAATCTTCTTTTATGTTAGTATGTAATTAATATTATAACCTTTCTCGGTTTGATTATGTATTTTCCATTGTTGTGATCTATAACCTCAGTGATTCGGACGACATTAAATAAATAAATTAAAAAAAATTCTAGACTATTTCTAAATTCTATATCATTAGGTACTGCTTTTTACGAAACATACAAATACGATTGTCTATATGGACTCCATTGTTTTGCTCCTACATGTACACTAGCATCTCGTTTTATTATCTTATCCTACCTTTACTAATTTACAGACATTTAGTTTGAATAGAATGTAATTTTATATTGCCTAAAGTACTGAAGTACTAGAGTACTATTTCACCAACACCCTTGGTAGTAGTACGTATGACCCCTCTTTTTATGTAATACATCCTTATGTGATTTACACTGACGCTTCTTTTCTCTTACTTATTTCATTTCTACATAATTCTGATACTATTAAAAGTATTTAATTGAAATACAAACTATTATTATTGTAATTTAATTAAGAATCTATACTTAATAACTCAGATAATTTAATGACGGCTTTGCTTAAATGTAATAAACATTAATATACATGCAATCCAATAACATTTAAAACAATAATATAACTATACTACAAATTTGATTCTAAATAATACCCTGAATGAGTATGCAATTTCTGATCATTCACCAAAAACTACCTTTTGCTTATCTTGAAAGTCTTGTCCCCTGCGAGTAATTTGTACTTCCTGTGTTCATCAGTTCGTTGTTATCAGTCGTTGGACCAAGTCTCTTTTCGAGCTGGAAATTTGTACGTTTCCTTGAAAATGTACTCCTTTATCATCAACCTAGTGTCATAACAATAATGTTTATTACTTAAATTATGTAATTTAAGGGTCATCTGACCTTGTTATGTGACTCGTTTCAGATACTATATATACTAAAACAATTTTTAATTGAAGGTAATTAACCCATTTGGTCCCACTGTACCGTCTAAGTACAGCAGCAAAAATTGCTTAGTAGTGACACATCTGGTAAAAAAGTGGTACTTTACTAAAGTGGTTAAGTGGTTTTACTTTTTACTGGATACCATAGATTGCCAGGAGAGCGCAACTATTGGTGTTTGGATGAGGATCTTCAGGTTCCCCTCGTGACTAATGCAATTTCAAGGAACCGTTTCCAGGAAATTAAAAAATAACTACATTTGGCAGATAATTAGCAAATTGACTCAATGGACAAAATGTATAAAGTGAGGCCTCTCATGAACAAACCAAATAAAAAATTTCACAACAATTTGGCAAATTTCACAAAGACATCAATTGATGAAGCGATGATAAAGTATTATGGGCATCACTCATTTAAACAGTTCATAAGAGGAAAACTAGTAAGATTTGGGTACAAGGACTGGATGCTTTGTAGTTCAACTGGTTATTGCTACAATTTTGACACATATTGTGGAGCATCAGTGGATAAATCAAAAGTCGCGGCGTTGCCTTTAGGATCACAAGTAGTTCTAAAAATTCTTGATGTCGTTGATGTGCCTACTGACCACGAAGTATTATTTGACAATTATTTTACTAGTTCCAATTTGATGGAAACTTTAAAAGAGAAGGGCAATAGGCACAGCAAGAGAAAATCGTATAAAAAATGTCCTTTGTTACTTTCCGCTGTAATGAAAAAGAAGAATCGTGAATATTTCGAATATCTCTTTGACAAAATAAGTCTACTACTTTTTGTAAAATGGAACGACAACACTGTGGTCACAATGGCATCAAATTACGATAGTATTGAACCACTTTCAAAAGTGAATCGTTGGCGTGCTGCTGCCAAACGAAAAATTGATGTACCCCAACAAAAACTTTTCTCATTATACAATGCTTCAATGGACGGTGTTGATCTCCTTGACCAATCGGTTAATAACTACCGAGTCAGTATACAAGGTAAAAAATGGTGGTGGCCCATTTTTACTCACATGCTCAACTCAGCTCTTGTTAACTTGTGTAGGTTACAAATATTTTCTTAAAATAAAGAAATGGATCTATTGGCTTTTCAACGAGATATAGTATGTCATTATTTAAGACGTTTTGGGAAATCTACTTATTGTAGAAAACGACTAACAGGATCTATACCAATTAGTCTAAAAATGGATGGAAGCGGTCATTGTCTAAAGAAAATAGACAAAAAACTTCGATGTCGCTTATGCCATCAAAGAGTACGTTGGATTTGTATAAAGTGTGAACTTATTCTGTGTATTGAACGTAATTGTTTTGTACAATTTCATACTTCTTCTTCTTCTTTCAGTGCCTATTCGTTCCGAATATTGGCAATCATTCTGGCTCTAATTATTTTATTGACTGATGCTTTAAATAGATTCGTTGTTGTTGTGGAGAACCATTTCCTCAGGTTCTTCAACCATAATATTCTCCTTCTCCCAATTCCTCGCTTTCCGAATACTTTACCCTGTAGGATTACCTTTAGTAATCTGTATTTAGTGCTGTTTCTCATTATATGTCCGAGATATTCCAACTTTCTCCTATTTCATACTAGTTAGAGTATAGTGTTTGTGCTTACAGGATATACCCAAGTATATACCTATATTGTAAGAAAATAAAATGTTTTCATTTTTACACAATGTTTTATATTTTTGACTCCCAATCAGCCCATTGTATCGTATGAGTACACCTACTTTTTGCTAAAAATTTAATTTTTTAATGTGAAATAACAATGAATTGTTGCTATTTAACCCAGATCCAACAAGGACATTCAAAAAAATCTTGTATTATCGAAAACCCGATAATACCGAAAATTATATAATGAAACCCTTAACGATAACTTCTCAACGAAATCATGAACTCGAAATATGAAATAAAGATGGCGCTATCTACTAAAGAGTTAATAGCTTGGTTAGAAAAAGACTCAGATTGTGAAAATGCTGACTCAATTATGTGGTTTATTTGCCGTCGGAATTAGATGAAGTTTCTGATGTAGAAGACATTCATGATAATATTATTTGTAAAGAATCAATAAAATTGGATATTGCAGGTACATATGAAATACAAGTGATTGACGATTCTGATTACGATATTCCTCTGAAGTAAAGATAAAACGTCCAAAGAAAAAACCAGGCAAAAATAGTAAATCCAAATTTGCCTCAAGTTGGGTGAGAACAAATACTCCTTCGTACTCAGTAGTAATTCAACAGTCTGATTGATACTTAGACAATATAAAAGCCAACCATGGAGGCAACTCATATACCTATTGAAGTTTTTACACTCTTTTTTGATAAACAAGTAATGAAGAGCATTCTATATTTTACAAATATTTATGCATCGCAAAATAACCGTCACGATTTTGAACTGAATAACATAGATTTAAAAAAAATTATTAGCATATATATATTATCTCGTTCACACTCTGCTTCAAGTTGATATGCATTGGCCAAAGGATAAGAATAAAGAAGTGCACATTATAAGAGTAAGCTTGGGCCGACATAGATTTAAATTTATAATTTATAATAGTAAAGAAACCGCTACATCAATGTCAGACTTAGTACATGGACGTCAATCTAAATTTGCTTTACCAGATGAAACCAGATTCGACAATATTGGCCACATTACAAAAAGAGACGATAGTGCAAGAATGTAGGATGTGCAAAAGTAATACTATTTATTTATGTAAAAGGTCTAGAATGCATCTACACCCCGAATGTTTCGAAAATTTTAACCTTAAAATTTAATTTTCATTTAAGGTACAATATGTTCTTTTATTAAAAATTGTACTGTTTTCCTTAAAAATGAGAAAAAAAATCTTTTTGGTTGTAAATTAGTCTTAATTTATGTGTTTTTAATGCAATCTAATAAATTAATTCTCAAATTTCTTTTTTTATATTGAGCGGTCGTTAATGGGTTAATACTATATAAAAAATAAACTTACCTCAAATTTACTTGAGGTACCTCAAAACTATTTTAAAGTTAATAATAAAGTCTATTTAAAAGATATATTCTCAAGAAATAGAACACACTACGCCTATGCAAATATAGAATGTGGAACGAATAAACTAAAATATCATATTTCTCTCGTTCCCATTCTTTCTAAAAACGTAAATATATATAGACCAACGAAATATTGATAAGTTTACCGATGTTTCAAACTATTCAATGAATTTGTCTAATTATAAACTCGTGAATCGCACCAATTTATACTGTTCGGGGGCAAATTTTATGGGACTGTCTTATTTTTTCACTTATTTACATGGACGAAGCATACACAATAAAATGACCCTGGTAAGAATTTACTGCTGCCATTTCACATGGTTGCCGTTAGCGTTTAGTTCAATTTGTAGATTAGTCACCTTTAATTGAAAATTGTCCGATTATAGACATAAGTATCCACCACATATTTACCTTAACAGTCCAAATTTACCCATTTGCTCTAATTTTTACCGTGATAATATTTATTTCTAACTTTTTCACTGATGGTGGCCCGATAAGACTGAAAAGATGATGAAAATTTATAAATCAATTTTGAATGATTTAAAAATTTAATAAATTTTATACTATTTTACTCAAGAAATGTCTACTTTATACCTAGTAAGTTTTTTTAAAACTATGGTATGCATCCAACCACTTGGAATTTCCCTTTTAAATTTTAATATTGTATTATACTGAAGGAACATTAATGTTTTGGGTGAAATTAGAAAAAAAGGAGTAAAACCATTTACGTAGTAGTAATGGCAAGGGAAAAGAGATTAGCTGAATTACAGATCGCGGGGGGAGCGATAAAAATGTAAGGGACTGTTTAATGTTACGAAAAAGAATCGAATGAGATTTCATCTAAATTTCTACTTTAGTTTATACCGAGTCCAAATTATCCTTAAAGAGGCACAAGGCAATAAGAAAATCGGAATTCTTTTGTTCGAAATCTTTCTGTTGTATTAATTTTCAAATTTACTGAAATAACAATTAGAGATAAAAAATATTATGTACTTCTCTATTGGACACATTTAAAAAATGCTAAACTAAATATGCAGATACTCTATATAAAACAAGTAGGAGTGAAATTAAAAGATGCAGCTAGGATACAAGATATTGGAAAAACGGACCTTTTTAGATTATTGGCCTTTTGTTTTATTCGGTTTCAAGGCGTATAGGATAGCTGTGGCTATGTCCTTACCTAGGATCAGATATCGTTGTTTAATGATACTTGGCAACCACAGGAAACCAACCTCACTCTGTCCTTGTGATTTGAATTGCGACTCTTAAGGAGTGTGCGGGTTGCTCACTGTTTTGTGTTTGGTGTGTGTGGGTATTATATAGTTATTTACTGTTTTGTTGCTATGTTTCTTGTTTTGGTATTTATATGTTTATTGGTTTGTGAGCTTGTGTGGATGATAAAGTGTATGTGTGGGTTTTTTAGTTGAACCAGAACAGAATTGCTAGATCTTGGAATCTCGCAATTCAATCGTTCTGCTTCGATGTTAATACCATTTGTGAGTGCATTAGCGAATTTAGTTTTTGAGTTTGTAAAAACTCTAACGAATGAAGTGGGTTAATTTGTAGAGTAGGCAATTATACGAGCTATTTTGGTGAATGGGAATTTTTTTTTTTTCGGATAGATTATTCTCGATGTGTTTTTGAAATAGATTTTTTTTGACGCCGGGAATGACTATATGGAAACTTTGTTAATGTTTTAAAATAGGTTGCAGATTAGTTGGGTCTTTTTGGCGATTTTTATATCTCACGGCAAAGCCATGAGATTTTTGAGGTCTACAAGGTTGGTAGTTCATACGTAGGCTGGCTTTTAGACTGGGAAGATTTTTATTAAGTTTAAATATGGGATTAGATTATTGTTATCTTTAATAAGTTGATCAGTTTACTAGTTCTTGCCCAAAAATGCTACGACCAACAGAAAGATATATTTATATGCTTTATAGACTTCGAAAAAGCATTTGATAGAGTAAGACACGACCTACTATTAGAACGTTTGCAAGAAGTCGGTTTAGATGGAAAAGACATCAAATTCTTAAAAAACTTGTACTGGAACCAAAACGCCAGAGTTAGGATCGAAGGTTCCACATCCGCAGAAGTAGAAATTAGGAGGGGAGTTAGACAAGGATGTGTTGATGTCGCCTCTGCTGTTTAATCTTTACTCCTATTTTCTATTTAAAGAAGCATTGGAGGATTCCAGGGATGGAGTCAAGGTGAATGGCGTAAATATCAACAGTATCAGATACGCCGATGATACAGTGTTAATTGCGGATTCCGACGTAGGTCTACAACGACTCATCGACAAGACCAACTCGACCTGTGAGCAATTTGGTATGAAAATAAACATTAAAAAAACCAAAGTGATGTCAATCCGAAAAAACCAAAACGTACCTCAACCTTGCACAATAAATAGACACATTTTAGAACAGGTCAATAGATTTAAGTACCTGGGATGTTGGATCGATAGCAGCCTAAATCCTGATCTAGAAATAAGATCGAGAATAGAACAGGCCAGAAAATCTTTCGAAAAAATAAAAAAACTGCTTTGTGATTCTCGAATAAAACTCGAAATTTGACTACGTTTATCAAAATGCTACGTCTGGTCGACTCTTCTATATGCAGTTGAAACGTGGACCCTAAAAATATCAACCGTAAATAAATTGGAGGCCTTTGAAATGTGGATCTACCGGAGAATGCTCAAAATTTCATGGACATCGCATACCTCAAACGAAAAAGTGCTGCATAGAATAGGCAAGGAAAGAGAACTTTTTAACACAGTAAAAGTTAGAAAAACATCATACCTAGGCCACATACTGAGAAATAATAAGTTCCAATATGCCCAACTTATAGTGAAAGGAAAAATCGAGGGAAAGAGAGGCCTAGCAAGGAAAAGAATATCGTGGCTCAGAAACATCCGACAATGAACAGGCTTAAATTTTGAACAGCTAATAAGAACAGCTGAAGATAGAGAAGATTTTAAAATTGTAGTAGCCAACCTCAATTGAGGAGAGGGCACTTTAAGAAGAAGAAGAATAAGTTGATAGAATAGTCTTTGCTGACAGATTTCTGGGGGGATATCCTCGATTCTGCAATTTTTGGTGGTGTGTGGTGGTTATTGTGTGCTTTGTGTAGTGCGTTGTGTGTTCTGTGTTGTAGTTGTTGGTGGTTGTGTAGGTGAAGTTTGTTGTAGTGTAGTAAGTGAGTGTACAGGTGATAGTGTTAGCTGTGTGTGTATAGGTGACAGTGTGGTTTGTTTGGGGGAGTTTTGGGGTGGGGAATTACGGTAAGGAGTGGATGTTCTGGAAGTGGACGGGATATGAGTGTGTTGTTCTGTCTGCATAATTCTTTGTGTTATCTTTGGCGTGGTGAGTGTTTTTGATGCTGTGTTGTTGTATTTGTATATTCTGTAAATTTACGCTTATGTTATGTATACGGTTATGTGACTGTGGTCTGTGATCCTATTCCCATTCTCTTATGTTGGGAATATAACCTGTTGTGTAGAGGATGGCTTGATTTTCGGATGGTTTAAGTTCTAGGTTAAAGAAGATATCTCCCAGGAGGTTGTGATTTTTGGTGATGAGGTAAAATTTTCTTGGACTGGAAAATTTTTGTGGGATTAGTGTGACGTAGTATTTGTGTATGTTTTGTTTTGGTGTGGTGTGTATTGGTGTAATGTATGTTGGTGTGTGTTGTGTGTCTTGCATGTGTGGTGAGCATATTTTGTGTATTATGTCCTTGATTTGTGTAAGGTTCGGTGGTGATTTTGATTTGTGTTGTGCTTCTGTGTTTTTCATGATTAGTGTGATGTGTTTGTTGGCCAGTTCAGAATTTTGAAGGCAGATTTCTGTCATAGCCTGCATTCTTCCTGTCTGTGGTTGGTGTCCATCTATATTGAGAGATACTTGTAATGTGTGTGATGTCGTGGATAGTGTGTCTTCTTCTTTGTCTATGTCTGGTGGTTTTAATGGTTCTTTTGGTTTTTTTGATTGTGCTCGTGATCGTGTTTGTAGCATGTTTGTGTGGTATGTGTGTGTGTGTGTGTGTGTGTGTGCATGTTGGCTGTACCTGTGTTAGTGTGTACTTGCGCAATTTAGTTAAGTCCTGCATCGTGGAGCTCCTAGTAAAGCACCTAGTGTCGATATTCCCTTGTCGCCTATATTTTTCAATAAACTGGTTCCAGAAATTATCCACTGGCTGGCGCCACGCCTTTCAATTTTGATGCGTTGATTGCAGGTTTTGGTACCTTACACTATACCTCCACACGTGCAATTTCACATGTAAAGTCTGTTTCTGGTGGTCCACGCGTCCAGATTCGCGAAACGTTGATACCGTATATACCATTAGCGGTTTCGCGCCCGTTGATACACGTGTATTGACCCGTTTCGCGGGTTTTCTGATTTGGACCGTTGCGTAGTCTTCTCTTGATGCACTGGTTTTTTGGAACTGGAACTGCTTCTAAGGTGGGTGATTGTTCACTTTTCGATACGACGTGCTAATTACGATATATTAACCCCGATTATCAGCGGTATTACAGTTCAATAGTCCAGCCGATCAGCAGTTTCGACACATATTGCAGATAGGTCGTCATCAATTAATTTCAATAAGCTAAAGGAGCAAACAATTCGAAGGCCAACTCATAAATATTTTCCATTATCATAACGCGTTTATGAGCCGGCGCACTGTCTTGGAGAAAAATACTTTTTTCTTCTGCATTGGAAAAACATGTGTATCTAGAAAATTCTTTTATTTTATTTGAAATATTTCCCGTTTAGATCAATAATACAATTTCATCGGTTTTCCAACTTCTTTATGCGATTCTATTAATACGATTCTGAAAGCTCTAAAAAATAGTCGTTTGTTTCGTCAATTATCTCTTCGTTTAAGCTGATTTTTTTACTTGCGAGCTATCTTTTCAGATTTGGGAATACATAATAATCGGAGGGGATTAAATCAGAAGAATAAGATTAAGGAGAAAACAATTCGAAGGCCAACTCATAAATGTTTGCCATTATCATAACGCGTTAATGAGCCGGTGCATTGTCTAGAAGAAAAATACTTTTTTTTCTGCATTTATTAATTTTTGCCATTTTTCCAACTGAAATCTATAGCGCGAAGAGTGATAAAACAAAGTAAAAAACACTGTTGGAATATTTACATATCTTCCATATCCATTGACGCCCCTTCCAGTCAAGTTTCTAAGAAAATTAAACAAATGCACGGAAAACAACACACTTGTCAAATTCAGCGCTCATTTATCATAATTCAATAATAACTGAAGATGATAAAATTGCTAAAGTTATGGCAACTCATTTTCATAATAAAAGCAAAAACGACAACCAATCAAATACTGTGACTGTCCATAAAGATTTTCCTTCTACTACAGATCTCTCAAATGACCTTCTCATTTTAAATGCACCTTTTACTTTTCAAGAGCTTTCCTTTGCTGTATCTATCTTAAAAAAATCTGCAGCAGGAATTGACAATATACTCTCCATATTCCTCAAAAATTTAGCCATCAATGGACTCTTCTTTGGATCAACAAAAAGTTTCCCAACCTGTAGAGACAACCAATCATTCTTCCAATAAAAAAACCCAATAAACCATCAATAGAACCATCCTCTTATAAACCTATCTCATTAACATGTTGCATGTGCAAATTAATGGAAAAACTAATCAATAATAGATTTAACTGGTTTTCTGTAAAGCACAATATAATTAGCTGAGTTCAATCGGGATTTAGACCACATCAAAGTGCAATGGACAATCTAGTATTACTACAAAACCATATAACCGAGAATACTAATAAGCAACCTGTTACAGTTGTGGCAGCCTTCGATATTGAATGCGCCTTCGATACTATTCCAAAGAATGTAATATTACAGAAACTTATCGATAATAATATTACAGGCAATATTTACAAGTTCATAGATAGCTTTTCAAAATCACCGTAAATTTAAAGTTGCAATAAATGGAAATGAGTCAAATGTTCTCAAAAAACTCAGTGGTGTACCTCAAGGCTCTGTTTTAAGTTCAACTCTGTTTATCGTCAACCGGTAAGAGCTCTACTGTACGCTGATCATCTACTTATTTACTGTAGTGGAGCAAGCGTATCCAGTACATCAAATCATAATGCTGTAAACAACCTATATTATTGGTCCACACAACACGGCATCAAACGTTTCAGCTCAAAATCTAAGGTACTAAGATTTACCAAAAAGCAAAGTGTTAAAAACCCGAAAATATATCTAAACGATGTTTCTTTACCTACAGCAAATCATCATAAAATCTTGGGGCTAATATTCAATTTGTTAAATTGGAAAATACACTTAAAAAATCTAAAGGATAACTGTGCTGGTAAACTAAACATATTGAAAACACTTGCACATCATTAATGGGGAACTCAATAAAATATGTTATTGAGAATCTATACAGCTCTTATTCGCTCTAGATTAGATTATGGATGAATGCTCTACATGACCGCCTGTAATACTTATCTTAAATCTCTAAATTCAATACAAACGACCTCCTTACGTATATCTCTAGGTGCATTTCAATCTAGCCCCACCGAAAGCATGTGCATTGAAGCTTTGGAACCTCATCTTTATAGACGTCAGCTTTTACTCTCTTCTTATTTTACTGGAGTTTCCGCCAATCCAAAAAACCCAGTAATTAAGCTTATTAACATCCACCACGCTCCCGAAAATAGAGAACGATCTGTTTACCCTCTTCCACAATTAGTAAATCCTTTGCAAGCAGCTATAGACCTGAATAACTACCCCCATCAGTACTTCCAATATTTCTCCATGGACCAAAAAGCTACCTGCTTTCAATACTAGTCTAACTCGAAATAAAAAAGAAGACACTCCTAACCACCTCCTTAGACAATTATTTCAAGAAGCAATAAATGCAAAGCAGTACAATCAAGTTCTTTATACCGACGCATCTAAAGATGAAAAGAATACTGGCTGTGCTGTCTGCACCGAAAACATAACATACGCTCTACACCGACTACCAACCACTTGCAGTATTCATACTGCAGAAGTATATGGTATCCTTAAAGCTCTTGAAAGGACTTCTCCCAATACGAAATCTCTAGCTATATGCACCGATTCTCTTTTTTCAATTCAATTAATTGCCAACATATACTCGTTAAATACGATAGTCCAAAAAATCCAATACATCTGTCATCAAAACCACAGCAGAGTAACATCAATAACCATTCTTTGGACCCCATCCCATGTGGGGATCAGTGGAAATGAGTCTGCAGATATCGCATCAAGAAAAACAAGTTGTTATGACCTACGCCTAGAAAAAATTCAACTGCATCAAGATCTAGCATGAAACCATGAACCATGAAACAAAACACTCGTAAAGCATGGCAAAAACATTGGAATGGACAAAACACAAAACTGCACATAATCAGTCCTACTGTATACTCATTTAAGATACGTACAATGACCAGGAGGGACAAACTCATCATTCGAAGACTCAGAATAGATCACTCGCTTCACTCACGGACACCTGATGACTTCCGAAAACCCACCTGCTTGTGAATATTGTGATTCTCACCGCCTTACAGCAGAACACTTACTCAAAGATTGCAGATTATATTATCGTATATAACAAATATTGTAACATTGTTCGTTCAAAAAAAAAACAAAGTTTGTAACATTTTTTCCAAATCTAATGTAACCTACTGTATTTATCTTATATAATGTAATACTCCAAACGTTTTTGTAACCGTGTCAATAGCCATATAATTATAAGACACGTTAATTCGAATAAAAATAATCCTAATAAACCCGTACCATAAATTTATTTACTAATCAGCGTCCTTTCCAATAACAAATTTATACATATACACAAATCTATTTTATTTGAATTTATATAAAAAGTATATAGAAAAGCTTTTAGCGATAAATTGTTTAGTATTGAAAGCAAAAATGTGTCTATCCGAATCATGTCAATTCTAAAACCACAACAGGTAGCAAAGCACATTAAAATAATTGCTAGTTCCTGTAATGTATTACTTATGTATTCACCCTTCTCGTAGACGCATAGATACGTCGCTAATAAAGAACATATTATCGACGAATCAAATGACTTTTCATTGAGATTTAACACTTATTATTCGTTTAAAGTAGAAACAAGGTGAACCCCAAGGGCCACCAATTTAAGTATTTTAGGTTCTACGTAAAAGGGAAGAACGGTTTTTAATATTTTTTGAGCTCGTTTGAGCTTAACACTTTAAACGCCACGAGAAGCATGTGTACATCCCATACATTGAACTTTCTGACGCCACGAGAAGCAACATCTCATACCCTTAGTGTATTTCAGACTGCGTGATACAATTGTGCTTCACAATAGCCATTCATTTATTTATAATAAAGTTTCTCAGTCGCCTGATGAACTCTTTCATATATTTAGCCTGCATTTTTAGGATACTACTGTCTAGTAATAAAACAACATGTTATTATGTAGCTTGAAACTAAGTTTTATTTATATATAACGTAAACGACTGTTTTTACGGCAAAAGATCAGTAAATTTCCTTTAAAATTAGCAATACATGTTTCTAGTTAAGCAATAAATGAAAAAATATAATACTTGTGTATATACAAATGTCTATGGATTACATGAATGAACCTCGCAAAAGCACATTATACAATAGAATTTATTGCACCGAATGCACCTGAAATGAGAAAACGGAGTTTTAGTCTGTGCCAATTTTCTACCAGTATCTGCCGAATTTTTTGCGTAACACGTGACACATCTTCTTCTGGTCGAACTTTGGATTTCCTCTGTAGGGTGACCTTCACGAGCATGTGGCATCTGTTGTTCTGGATTAGTGAGTCTAGAGAAATCTGCCTGTTGACAAACCAACTCTTCCTTTAAAGATGTGATGGACATGTTATTTTTGGTTAGTTTTTGGTAAATTATATAGGCGTTGACAATAGCTGACCCTAGAAGGAGCTTAATTGCTATTTTACGATACCATTTGACTGATTTTCGTAATCCTGTAGAGTAAGACTTTAGTTGGTCGGATATATCTATAAATCCTTTGCTTTTATTGTAGTCGACAACAAAACAACAACAACTGACTTTTCAACTATTCCTTCCCTTTGATAGATGTCTACCATTTCAGCAGTATGCTTTGTACTCAGCATCAGCACTTCGTGTTTGTCCTTTCACTTAGTTACTACTAACACCTATGTTACTCTCCATCCCAATAATCTCCCCTTATTTAATTTTGCACCTGTCACTTCTTTCGGATTAATTTTTCTGTTTTGGCTCAAAGTTCCCACCCAATTTGTGTTTTTGTTTAGCAACCTGTGTGCTAATTTAACGCTAGTATAAAAATTGTCTGTGTATATAGCACGTCCAACATCTAATAAGTTATTAGCTAAACGAAACACTACACTATGCAGAACTGACATATTTTCAATTGTATCATTACGACAATAAATTTGTAGATCATAAGTATAACAACCATCCAAGCAGAGTTTGTATATTTTCACTCCGAACTTATGTCTCGTGTTTTTTATATACTGCCTAAATGACATCTGCCCCTAAGTTCTTCTCCCGGCCAGTACTAAACGTTGTTCAGTACTGACACATTCACGAGTGACGGTATCTTTTTTGAAAATGAGTAGACCAACTTTTCCAGCAACAGCGAAAAAGTGAAGTTGTCCATTCTAAGGTAGCTTTTGTAATCATCCCCATCAATGACATTGAGCAATTTCGTGTCACAATAGTTCACACGATCAACAAATAATTTCTTCATACAACATTTTTTCTTCTTTTTTGAAATGATAAGGATAACAAACAAAATGCTGCCATTTTTATCCTAATTATATTTTCCGTAGAGTTTACTCGGTAAATTTTTTGGTTAAGCGATGTACACCGTCGTGAAAACAAACTAAAACTGAAGTTGGGCCGCTAGTTGGATAGCAAGTCGGAGCGTGAGTGGAGACGAATATCCAACTATACTTTTATCCAACTTTTAGTAGTCCTACTAAGTGGGACCGCAAGTTGGAACGTGAATGCCCAGCTTAATGATATTAGAGAGTGAAGTTGAATACATTAATATAAATAGACAAAAAAAGACCTTTTTCAGATTAATCGCTATAAAGACTAAGAAAAAAAATTACTGGAAAAACACTATATATTAACTTCATATCAAAAATATTAATGTATTTTTCTATTAGTAAATACCAGTGATTTCAAGGAATTCAAAAAGCTGACAAGAAACAAAAGAAACAAAGGATGTATCCCAACTATCTGTTAGCAATTTAGTCCAACGATGTACCTGATAGATTTAACGGCTATTACAATAGCCCGCTACCATTTTCGGTCTGGTAAACATACCGAACAAAGTAATTTGAAACAGGAAAGAAAATTAAGGAATAATAGACCTTTTGGGTTTAGTATATCGGCGTTTCACAGCATGGCCATTACAGAAAAGAATTGTTTTGAATTGAGAAAGGATTTTCTACAATCAGATACTAATGAAATACTCGAACTTAAGATTCCTTTAAACGTTTTGTTTCGTTTATCTGTAAGAGTATTTAATGGTTAGTAATTTTAACTGTATTATAACCCTATGCCGTTATTATAAAATATTTACAATACTAACTAATTTAAAAACATTTTAAAATATTCAATTATAAAATATAATTTCCGAAAAAAACCCAAATTTATAAATATATTATACTAGGAAAAACAAAATTAAGTTTATATCGTCTAGGTTGACACTCTAAGACACCCTATGGTGATATTAAGCTTTTGGATAAACTGTGCAAGTAACTAAATACAGACCTAAGCTGTCATCTCTTTTTAAAATCGTCTGCTAAATTTTTATATTTTTTATAGTCTATTATAGAGAGTTCAAAGGAATGCCTTTGCTATGACTCATTATCTATCTTCATAGATAAGAACCCTCTTATTTTTGGATATTGCATTGAACATTGATTGCAGCTGTTCAGTTGATACAGTCATACATAAAGTTCATTCACAATTATAAGAACTGACTTATGCAGAATTTAAAAGTATCCCGCTGATAAAGTCGAAGCCATAAAGGGATTTGCCTCTTCAGGTAAATAGTAAAAAGGACCTGCTTAACGAATTTTATATTTTATTTGGCATTTACATTACATATTTAATTTAAATAAATATCTAGATAATTAAAGGAAAAAATATCTAAACTGATGGAGTATTAGAAATTATTAATTATTATATTTTTCTGTGTCGAAGAATATGTCATTTTAATTTGGTTGTAGGAATTAAAAATTATATTTAAATTTAGATTCATGGCCTTTTAATGATGTGTCTGTACGTGCGTTAATTTTTTATTTCACTTTAAATTTACCTTATTCAATATACAAAATCAACAAATGCAAAAATATTTTTTTATTTACTTTTTACTTTAAATGTATTATTTAATTTTTAGGAGGCCATGATAGATTCATTTGGACATTCAACTTGGACATAATTTTTAATACCTACAAACATTTTAAAATTACATTTTCTTGCATATCTAAATTTAAAATCACTTTCCTCTTCAGTATTAATTAATAATTTTGATTTTCCCTATCACCACTTAATACTTTATAAGGTTATTGATTAGTGATTTCTATGTGATGCATAACCTTTAACGAAGAATTTTTTTTCATGAAATTATTAATAACATGTTATGTTAGAAACATAACAAGTCAACATGAATGAATATGAATATTAAAAAACACGTAAATCGGTAACCACCAGAGGGACCGCAGACGTTCGGATACAATTAGCGTCTCTTTGTAAAGACAATGAAGTCGACTTTATTAAAGTAACAAGACATTTACTCAACAGACACTACACATTACTCCCCTAAGTTAGTGATAAGTTATAGTCTAAAAAATCATTATCAAATTGACTGGCCAGTTGGTTGTGAAAACCAGTGCCAATAATACACAAAACACACACACCCAAAACGAGTATAAATGTCGTCTCTTAAATTAATGATAATATTTGTTATATCATTGTTTAAATAGGACTAGTTAGACAATCCTTATGGAACAAACGTTTGACTTTTACTCTGCCGTCATATGGCGGCCTCTAGTCATAAATTTAAAAAACTATTAACAGAAACTTAATTCTCGGCAGGATTCTATTCGAGTATATTTTTACCTGTCTCATGACTAAGGCAAACCTGTACACGGATGCCAGATTGTGAAGAAAATATAAGACTTTAATAAAATGCTTATTGTTATTATCGTTGTATGCGTCTAGTGAAAGATAACTTGACTATTTCGAGAGAATATTTCAAATTGTTTTTATACTTTGAGACTTGCTAAATCTAAATCGGTTAGTAATCTATTTAAATAAAGTAGGTAAATGCTGACTTTTTTTTTAATTTTTATTAGTTTATCAGATATTTATTTTGGTTATATGATTTGCTAGAAAAGGATTAAATATTTAATTGAAACACACTCGATTGCTATCGTCTTAGAACACTCATGCGGAGGTTTATTTTTTAGTCAAGATTTAAGTTTTATCATTGTTTAAAAAAGAAAATCTTTTTAAACAATGGTTTTATGTATGTTTTGAGAAAATTAAATTTTCAATCTTTTAATCTTTAAAATGACGTTTGAAAATATAGTAAATATAAAAAAAACACATCGATATGCCACAACAAGAGGCAACACATATTTAGGGACAAATTAATCTATGTGTTGGGATAAAAGGAATAATAATTAACAACACTTTAATAAATAGTATCCTTTATTTTATTTATTTATGTATTTTATAATATAAACACCAGTTTTGTATTTCTGTTTATATGAATAAGAAGTTTAAATGAATGAGCTGTTTATTAATGAAATAATTTTAAATTACAAAGTGATAGAGATACAATTAGTGATAAAAATTGATTGTAACATTGTTTTCATGAACTAAAATAAGCAATGTATGTAGTGCGAAACACTATTGGCACCGTGGATGGTTGTTTTGCTATCGAAAACGTATGAAAAACGCGTGGTGTCGTTAACAAACCTTCCTCTTCTACCTCACTATATTTTTTTGGTTTGCATTTAGATAGTTTTGGTCAAAATGCTTACTGCATAGAAATTTTTTTTTAAATCGGGTAGCTCCAGACTTTCCAATGCAGCATTACCTACAACAATATTATTATTAACACAACTGAAAAAAAGGCAATTTTCTGCACAATAAAGTAAAAAAACAATTTAAGTTCTGTATTCAAAATATAAATAACTTGGCAGTTATGCCAACATATTTTTAATTTTTTTGGTAGTATGAGTATGGGTATGGGATCTAGTCTTTCACCCATTCTAAGTAGCTATATCAAGGATGATGTTATCAGTGATTGTAGCAACAATTGCACTTTTTTCATTCCTTTTTTTTAAAGATATGTAGATGATTTAGTTTTGGCACTTCCTAAACACAAAATTATTGAAACAGTCAACATTTTCAAGTATCATAATCAACATATACAATTTACAGTTGAGGAAGAGGTAGACAATTCTCTAGTTCCTTAGAGTAGGTTTCAAATCCAGTGCTTTATACAGGTTGGTGAATTGTTTGCAGTTGGTAAGTTTGGTATGGTTGATTCGTAGTTGTAATAGTCGATGCTTCTCTTCTAGTTATGAAGTCTAGGGAGAGATGACCAATAAAAGATTGAAGTTTATGAAAAGTTGTTTTGCTCTTTTGCTCTAAGTTTTGTCAAGTATCCTCTACCGACTTTTTAAAAACGAATTTCGAGATTCGTTAGCTAGTTGAATTGGAGTGACTTCAGTCACCCCATGGTTGGTAGCTTCTTTGGCAAAATGATCTGCTGTTTTATTACCAGTAATTCCGGTGTGAGAAGGCAGCCATATGAGAGAGACTGTTACATCGTAAGCAGAGAGATTTTGGTATATGTCATGAATGTTTTGAACTAATAGGTGCTCAGTGAAAATTGTATTGACTAAATGGATATATGAAAGATAATCTGAACAAATGGCAATATGTCTGTTTTGATGTGAGATGCATTTAAAAGCCAACACAATACTATATAGTTCACCTGTGCAAACGTTGCATATTAAGGGTAACCGAGATGATCTTACAAGTTCATGTTTAGTGGTTACTGCACAACCAATACCAGTGGTAGTTTTAGAAGCATCTGTATAGAGAATTAAATTCTAAAAATGCTTTCTTTATAAGAAGGTTAGAAGATTCAAGTTTGTTAAAAATAGTGAGTGAGGTATATATTGAAGGGATATCTTTAGCCCAGAGGGGAAGTAAAGGTAGAGGAAATAAACTAGTCAGAAAAAGGTCAATATTTTTAAGTAGTGGACAAATTAATTGAGGTATAGGTTTTATGATAAGGTGTTGGTTATTGTTAGTGGAAGAAGACGGCATTGTGGCAATTAGGGAATGAACAAGATTACATGGATTTGCAGATGTTGATGCAGCATACGAAAGTAGAAGTGATTATCGTCTTAGGGTAGGAGAAAGTTCATTAGATTCACGGTATACACTCTCAATAGGACTAAAGCGAAAAGCGCTTAGACCTAGAAGTAGTTTTATTGGCACCCCATTGAAGATGACTGAGGGTTTAAAAATGTTCAACCTTTTAAAACAATTGATTTTAAGTTCAGAGATTCGATTTTTTCAATTTAATCTGGAGTCAAACATAAAAACCGAGAATTTTACAATAATTAACACCAGAAAGTAGAGAATTGTTAAATAAAATTTGGGGTAAGGGAGTGAAAATCCCTATGGAAAATTTTATTAATTTGCTTTTGCTCTCAGAGAGTGATAATCCTAGTTTGTTAAATCTATCTTGAAGTAGATTTACTACACTTTGTATAAGTTTATATGAGGATGGGACATATTTAAGATGGCAGTAAATGATTAGGTCATCAGCGTATTGAACATATTTGATGGGAGGCAAATTTCGTTGATGGCAAGAATGAATAAAGTTAAACTTAATGCAGATTCTAAAGGGACACCTTAATTTTGAGGAAGAGATCGAAAAAGTTTACCCTTGGCAAGGACTTTAAAGATTCTTTCAATTAGATATTTTTTTACTAATGAGAAAATATTACCATTTAAATTATAGTGGGAGTTTTTGTCAATGATTGCTTTTCTGGAGATTGAATAAAATGCCCCTTCAACGTTAAATATAGTTGCTACGACATCTTGTTGATTATAGATTGCTTAAGAAATGTGTGTTTGAAAAATAAAAAAGTTATCAATAGTAGACCGATTACGTCGGAAGCCAGATTGAGCGTCGGGAATAATATTATACTGTTTAACGAACCACGTGAGTATTTCATTGATCATTGTTTCAAGAAGTTTGCAGGTAATACAAGTAAGAGAAATCAGACGAAAGATATTGGAGTTATAGAGGGCTGGTCAGGTTTTTTAATTGGAATGATTATAGAATTGCGCCAAACATCTGGGAATTTTTGTGTGTTCTAGATAAGGTTATAAATTTCGAGAAGTTTGGAGAGAGATGTATTAGAGAGATTTTTTAAAAATATATAAGGGATATCATCGGGATCATCAGCAGATTTTGTAAATGAAAACAAGGTAAATTTTAGTTTATTTAGGGTAAACAAGCCGTTCATAAACTTGACATCGTGTGGAGTTGACGAGATGGTGGAGAAAGATTGAGCGCGTAAAGAACTGGGAGTAAAAGCTATATTACTTTTATTGAATCTCTCTTCAACCCCATTAGCGAGTGTGTCAGAAATGAATTGACTGTCAGAGATAACTGTGTTGTTGAAGAAGATGATAGGAGAACCAGTTAGGATATAGGAATGAAGGATGACTAAATTCATAGGATGAAGGTTAGTTTTATTGCCTTGGATTTGTGAAACAGTTTTTTTATAAATGAGAGTGGAGTTATCATATCCACTGGTAACTTTAACATCCTAATATATAAAACTAAATAATGTAAACTAAATTGTAACATATAACTTTTATCGGGTTTTTACCCAGATATTTAGTGGCTCAAAAAATGTACACCTAGACACTGATGATGGAATATGGATTCCGAAAACAATTTGTCTTCATGACATAGCCCGTTTGGGTTTTTTAATTTATGTACCTTTTATAAAGGATTTTAACAAAATTTTTTTTTGTAATGATTTTTCTTTTATCTTAGTATAGATTAGGGCAAGATCTTTCATTAACGATTGTCAGCGGTATGTCAGTGGTAAATTTACTGGCTTCATTTAGAGGTTCGTTGGTGCCTAAGGAATTTTCGAGAAATTTTTCAAGATAATTCTAGAAAACCCTAATTTTTGTGTTTTTATAGGATTTGAGTGCAGCTTTTAGTTCGAAATAGTTTATAAGAGAGTTCGGATGATTGGTATCTTGTTGTGAAACTGAGGATGAATAATGAAAGGGCGAAGGAAGAAAAGAGTATATATAGTTAGGTGCAGATTTGTTGCAAAACTTTTATTTTAAATTTTCTGCCAGAATCTTGGCTGTCTCTTAATTGTCAAGGATAACCTTTCGATTAAAAAAGAGATTGGATATTTTAAGGTTATTTTTTGTTAACAATTTTTTTTCCAAACTGGACTTGGGCTAGTATTTGATGTACATAAAGTTTTCTTACTTAATTAAATATCGTGTCTAAATTTGGCAAAAGATGAAGTAAAAATATACAGAGAGCAGAAAAAATGAATAAATGCGAGAGAAAGAGAGAAATTCTATTCATCATGTATGCTGTGATTAGATTTGACATCAGAAGATTTATGAGAGGATGCACTTATATATACTCTTGTAAGTCGGAGATAGGCTGTTCTTTTAACTTTTTTAAGATTCTAGTGATACGGTTTTTTAGTGATCTTTTCCTTGTACCTATGTTGAGCTGCAATAAGTCCTTTTGAATACCATCTATGTTGGAGGATTTTTAAGCTTCTTGTAGTGGGGTGATACATACAAAAGAGTTCTCAAGAAATGTAATAAGTTGCGTGGAATTGAGTGTAAAATTAGTCGGATTATCTTTGTAAATCATTTCTATAGCGGAAATATAATAAGGTTTCATCGAGTAATCCAATCAAAGATTAGATTTGGACATTTTTTGGCTGGTTTTGGTGGCATTGAAAATGTCGAAGGAGGAAAAGAACTTAATAGAGCAAGAATACCGGATGAAGATAGATGGTAGGAGTATCATGAGAACTGTCATTGAAGTGTCCCCTTTTTTGTCCTACTGCCAACATGGGCTTTGAATTAGTACGACGAGAGATGGATAAATCCATAATGTCAGCCAGGATGGGTATGCAGTTAACGGAGATGGACTCAATTTCCGAAGATAGAAATTCTTTTGATGAAGTTAAGGATTCAGGATTAAGGACTCCTTAGAGTCAGCTGAAAATGAAGAAGAGGGAGGAGCATTAGCTGCAATGAGTGTCTGATCTGGTCAACTGGAGACTTTGCAATCAGACTCCACGGTACGACCCGTAAGCTTACAAAGAAAACACTATAGTCTGTCAGAGAATAAAAATATTTTAAAGGATGTATTTTCATGGTTAATTAACAGAGAAGATTGCACTTCGAAGTTCACCTTGTCAGCTATTTCAAATGTTACCCTAGGAAAACTCATGATATATGTGTGGGGTATTAACAAACAAATGTACTATTACAAATTAATAGTACTTAATTAACAGAACTATTCCTTCGATAACTCTGGCGAGAAAAATGGACTTTTCCTCATTGGTGCAAATAATTATTAAAATTTAAATGGTTGCAATAAACAATCAAAAACAATTTATAGGTTTAGGTAAAACTAGGTAAAAACTTACCGCTGGGTCTAATTACCAGGGTTTGCACTACAAAACAACGAACGAAATCAATTTAATATGCGTGCATGGGTTCCCGTGCCGGGTTGCGTCTTTTCTTTTCAACGACTGGTGCTCTTCTCGTCAAAGGGACGCATTCCACGAGCCCGATGGCGGTACTTATAGGGATCGTAGGAATACAGGGAGGACAAATGTATTGATTAATTTATACAACCATATTTGAATTTAAACATTCTCCCCCCTTTAAAGGCCATAAGGTCTTTAAAAAACAAAACGAATTCCAAATACTATCATTACTTAAACAACTAAAACGATAATTAATACAAACAATTCCTATACAAATCTTACACAAATATTCAAAACTTAAACTACAATAAAAAAATTAAAATTAAAATGATGGTTTCGTCGCGGTTATATTGACAAAAGCCGAACAAAACAAAATTAATAAAAACGTTGTAAAGCGGCCAAAAAAGCTTCCGCGGTCAAATCACTAGCTAATTCAAGATTTAAAGCCTTTGTAGCGCAACATACAAATGGACACAAATAGGGCTTTTGAGTTCTAACTCCCTTGTAACGAGACATGGTTATCGAAAACGGTCCACCATAATCTAATCCACAAATCGAAAAGGGTTTAATGGCACCGAGACGAAATTTAGGCAAATTACCCATAGGGGGTTGTAAGTTTTTAGGAGATTGTTTCCAACATCTAATACATTTGGACAATACCGAATTAACGGCTTGTTTAGAAGACATTATCCAAAACCTTTGACTAACCAAAAACTGAGTACTCTTAAATCCAGCATGTAAATACTTCTCATGATAATGACGAACTAGAAGAGTAGTAAGACGAGATTTTTTTGGTAACAAAAACGGGTGTTTTGCTTCATACGATAACGAAGACTGAGATAGACGACCACCTACTCTTAAACACTGAGTACTATCATCTAAAAATACTCCCAACTTACGAAATGGTTTTGGAAAAGAATTTGATTGAAGATGTTCTTCAAAATACTTTTCTTGTGTAAATCTGACGAGGATAATCAACGAGTCTTCTAATTCTACGAAAGTCAAGGGTCCTGACCGTTTCGACCTTTTATAACGAGAGTTGTGCGCGAATCGCAGCATAAAAGCCAAAATTCTTTGGATCGAGGTAAAAGACGATTTATTTTTCAGCAAACAAGACAGAAAATGTTCCTCACGAGTAGAAACAAACACTAAAGCTTTCTTTATCTCTTCCAAAGAGGATTTTTCCTGCAATGAGGGAGGAACCTCTGGAAAAATTAATGGAATATTATACAAAAACGAAGGACCTGTTAACCAGTCTAATTTTGATAGAAAAGCGGCCGGTAGCATGCCTCGCGAAGGCGCATCAGCTGCATTATTTCGAGATTCGATATAATGCCAAGAATAATTTTGACTATGAGACTGGATATACGAAATGCGATTTGCGACGAAAGTTTTGAATCTCGAGTGGGAGCTTTTAATCCAGTGCAATACGATTTGAGAATCTACCCAAGCATACACATTTTGAAATATTATATGCTTCCACGACTCTAACACAAACGACATAAGTTTTACCAAATGAACAGCAGCTAACAATTCTAATCGAGGTATAGTAATCTGTTTTATAGGAGCTACTTTCGATTTGGCACACAGTAAATTAACTTGAACTAGGTTACGAGTATCAATACTACGAATATAAACGACACAAGCATATCCCTTTTCACTAGCATCGGCAAATCCATGAAGCTCAAAGATGGGACATGAGGAAATATTCAAAAAACGAGGAATTTTGAACTGTGAAATAAGAGATAGTTCGCTCTTGTATTGCTCCCATACACGAATTATTTCCGAAGGAGGACGATCATCCCATTTAAGACCGGTTGCCCAAAGTTGTTGGATTAAATGTTTAATGAAAAAGGTAATAGGTGTTAAGTAACCACAAGGATCATAAATTCGAGCTAATTCGGACAAAAACGATCTTTTGGTACAAGGGACGTCTTGCAATTTGACTGAAAATTGAAAGACGTCGGACTGTGCAATCCACTTCAAACCAAGGATTTTTAATGAAGGACCATTTGCTTCTGGATCAAAATTAATGGAGTGAGGATTAATATGGGATTCAGGAAATTGCGACAACAATTTGGATTCATTCGAACACCATTTCCGTAATTCAAAGCCTCCTAACTTTAACAAAGCGACTAATTCGTCAACTAAAGTTTGTGCTTCTTCGAGAGTCGAAGCACCAAAAACAAAATCATCAATATACGAAGCATGACGAATAAGCGAGACGGCGTTAGGAAAACGAGAGCCTTCGTCTAATGCTAATTGTTGGAGAGTTCTTAAAGCGAGATACGGCGAAGATACTATTCCAAAAGTAACGGTTAATAAACGATATTCCTGAATTTCCTCAGCGCTAGAAAATCTCCATAACACGCGTTGATAGTCCGTGTGTTCAGGAGCGACTAAAATATTACGATACATCTGACGAATGTCCGCACACAGCGCAAAACGATTAAGTCTAAAATTCAACAACAGCGAGACTATGTTCTGTTGCAGCTTAGGACCGACCAGTAAATAGTCGTTCAAAGATTTACCGCGACTGGGACTTTTCTGAGACGCATTATATACAACTCGAATTTTACTTGAAACACTATCTGGTTTCACAACGCAATGATGTGGAATATAATACTTTCCCCTTTTCTTTTCGGCATTAGAGACTAACTGCATATGACCTAAATCAAGATACTCCTGCATATGAAAAGAATATTCTTTTTTCAAACTTGGTTGACGAGATAAGCGCCGTTCTAATGATAGCAGTCTATTTAAAGCAATATCATAGCTATCTTGCAAACAAGGCGGCGATTCACGAAAAGGCAAAGACACAACATATTTACCCGAGACGTCTCGATTATGCGTTTCCAGATAAATGTTCTCACACAGAACGTCTTGTGGTTCTGAAACTGGCTCTTCCGGTACGTTTTCCAGTTCCCAAAATTTCGTTAACGAAGAATCTAGTGGGTCTTCAATATTTGAAAGACAAACAAGCGAAGTCGACGAAAGGTTAGGTGTGCTAGTAGGTCCTAACAAAATATAACCAAAAACGGTATTTAGGGCATCTGGTTGTCCCGCTTTACCTTCAATTTTACCTTCTAACAACACCTTCGAAAATATGCTACAACCAATTAACAAATCAATAGATTGACTACAGTTAAATTCGGGATCGGCTAACTTCAAATTTTTAATATAATTCCACGTCGATATGTCAATTTTGGCGCTCGGCAAATCCGAGCAAACCCGATCTGTAATAATAGCCTCCAAGTGAAACACCGGTGACTCCTGATGACGAGGTTGGATAGAAAAACTTATTTGACCTTGATTCAGTTTCGTTTGCATCGAATTGAGTCCGTTAACTTCAAATGAACAAGGAGTTTTAGGCCAACCTAATCTACTGGCAGCTTTACGACTAATGAACGAACTCATTGAACCTGAATCTAGCAGACATCTCAAGGGCTGTTTACACCCCTTACTATCAATCGCGTGAACTAAAACGGTACCGAGCAAAATTTCCTTTTTTGTCTCGTTTTTCTTCCCTATAAAACTAGCAGCACAATGTGATATTTCAGGCGAATTTTGTTCGACTCCCGATGCCCCTGGATTATTAGTATTTTCTATGGACGACTGACTATTGGAACGGTTTGTATCAAAGTGCAACAAACTATTATGAAGGTGACTATTACATTTACTACATTTAAAGGCCTTTGGACACGACTTGACAGAATGATTAGCCTGATTAAGACACCTAAAACACGAGGAAGATTCTTTACAAAATTGGTATCTTTCTTTTGGAGATTTTTTCAAAAACAACGAGCAATGGTTAAGAAAATGACTTTGTTTACATAAAGCACAACATATTGACGACGAATTTGTAACAAAGGATGAACTACTATTATGCCTTGACTCATTGGAATGTTTATAATTACACTTTGGCTCCGTATAAGTTGGAGCCCTCGACGATTTCTTAGATTCACTTAAGCTACTATTCAAATTATCGTAAGCAATGTACTGAGTTTCAATAAACTCTACCAATTTTTGAAATGACGGGATTTTATTCGATTTATTTTCTAACTCAAATAACTTTACTGAATCCGCGTCTAATTTCGACAAAAGTAAATTAAACATAATAAAATCCCAATGTTCTGTCGGAAGACCTAATGTTTTCAATGCGGCTAAATTTTCTAAAAACGTATCTACTAATTTAGCCAGATTTTTCGAATTAACTACCGATATTTTCTGTACGCCCAAGATCGCATCCCAATGCGCGGTCGCACAACGACGAACATTTGTGTAGCGTTTAACAATTAGATCGTAAGCAATTTGATAATTATCGCTATTTATTGACAAATTACGAATCAAACTAAGTGGAGTCCCTTCTAAACATCCTTTCAAATACTTAAACTTTTCTACGTCTGCTAGGCCTGCGTTATTATGTACAACCGAATTATATAAATCTAAAAACGAACTAAACTCCTTAAAATCACCCTTAAATTTAGGCAGCTCTATTTTAGGCAAGCGAATATTTGATTGTGGAACTACTACCGATCTAAACGGTTCTGTAGTTTCAAATTGTGGCTCAGATAATTCCGCACTAAATAGTTTTATTTTATAAAATTGTTCCAAAAATAATTCCCGAACATTTTCTTCAACCCTCGTATCCGCGTCTGGTACAGAAAGAATATTACTAATAATATTAGTGTGATGTTTTAAGAACTCTTCGCGAATCGAATCTAAATCCTCTAGTCTAATTTTAAATAAAGGGCGAATAGAAACGTCTGAAAGGGACTTAAAACCTAAATCGAAAATTAACTGAATATCATTTAAAGCAGTTTTTCTTAAAAATTTGAGCTTCCTATTCTTTTCTTCAAGTTTTTCCATTTTAAATTTTTAACAAGTTCCAATAATATTATACAAACGAAAGTGTACAAAAATGTGGTCTAAAACCCCGAAATTACCGATTTGTAATTCGATACTTTATTAAAACGACGATAATTCCCTTCTAAAAAGTCCCATATGGTCGACTTTACAAAAAGGTCATAAATTATTCTCGAGCCACGACAAGAGACGCAAACTTAAGATAAGAACCCTCAAAACGATAAAAAATACGACGAGACGAAACCAACCATTTAAATTTAAATATAACAAAATATATTTTTTCAATAAATGAGTTCAAATCCGGCTAGATAGGCCAATTGTGGGGTATTAACAAACAAATGTACTATTACAAATTAATAGTACTTAATTAACAGAACTATTCCTTCGATAACTCTGGCGAGAAAAATAGACTTTTCCTCATTGGTGCAAATAATTATTAAAATTTAAATGGTTGCAATAAACAATCAAAAACAATTTATAGGTTTAGGTAAAACTAGGTAAAAACTTACCGCTGGGTCTAATTACCAGGGTTTGCACTACAAAACAACGAACGAAATCAATTTAATATGCGTGCATGGGTTCCCGTGCCGGGTTGCGTCTTTTCTTTTCAACGACTGGTGCTCTTCTCGTCAAAGGGACGCATTCCACGAGCCCGATGGCGGTACTTATAGGGATCGTAGGAATACAGGGAGGACAAATGTATTGATTAATTTATACAACCATATTTGAATTTAAACAATATGCCTATTGATCATCTGATGTTCCGTATTTTTTAGGGACTGCTCGATTAGGAATGCGGGATGAAAGGAGATACATTTGAAATAAGGATTCTTTTGGTCGCAGAAAGAAGCCTGCAGATAAAGATGACGGTGGAATTAATTATGACGTTCGGTGTATTAGTTGATCAACGATGTCGGTAGAAGTGAGGAAAATGCAGATTCGATTATTCGAAATGCGAGATGTAAAAGTAATATTTTTTGGATAAACTATTTCACCAATTTCTTTAATATATTTAAATAAAACAGTATTCAAAATGGAGTGCATGACAATAACTTGTTCCCTTTTAGAAAACGAACGGGAAGGAGGTCTAGAGACTGCGTCAACGACATATGATTTTGGGTTGGAATTGAAGTTGTTTTGTGTAAATGTAAATATTTAATTGCTGTTCATGATGTGTAGTCCTGGTTACCCAGACCGTAACACAATACCTAAATGTGAGTACCTAATGGACCCTCTTCCAAACTGGAAAGAAAGAAAAAAAGGATCTCACCTATTTCTTGGGATTTTCACTGGTTTTCTTTAATTACACTAATATAGCCGCAATTAAATTCGACTATTGAAATATAAAACCAAATTTGATACTCGTTTTCTTATCACATTGTGATTAAAGAACTTCGCTTCGTATTGTTAACTCGTCGATGAATTACTTTATCTGTTTAACACTGTTTAAATCTTTAAAATCCGTGAGGAACTTTAAAAAGGGTGTTTAACCTTTGACAGTTATTTGACGTTTTTTGAATCGATTATTTGAAGCTTTATTTATAAACTTCAACATTTTATTAAAAAAAAAAACAGTTTGAAAAAGTGCTTTTTAGCTTCTAAACATTTATACTACTTTTGATATTTTTCATGTCATACGGCTGTACGTAGGCTCAATGAAAAGCTGGTGTAAAAGCACTTAAAAAAAACAGAAATTTCCATAACCAATAACAAGAAACAAGCTGAGAAATTGCAGCGGACAGATCTCCCTTGCATTTTTCTGTGGCGATATTTTACGAGTACCATTATTTTAATGTTTCAAAACTAATTTACTTCTTCACTGTGTATGCCATTTATAAATCGAATTATAAAATTTAGATACTATTTTACAATGTGTTCAATTTTCAGCTCTTAATGTTAATAAACAATGAAAATATTGGCAATTTCTTAAATAAGAAAAAAAATGCTATTTGATTTCCTCTGGGCCATAGAAGGTTTTGGTTTTTTTTTTAAATGTTTTTTTTATTAGCTTTATATTGAGCCTACATACAAGTGTATGACATAAAAAAGTCAAAGTTATTAGAAATTTTTATATGCTAAAAATTTGTTATTCTTCAAACTGATTTTTAAAAACAAATTTAATATAATCTTGATGTTTTTTTTCAATAATTTAAAACGAAGCCATAAAAATCGATATCTATTTACAAAATAACCCTAGAGTGACTGTTTGGACAAGTACAGTTGTTTAAATAATCGGTCTCCTGAATAAACAAATTGAATAACTCATAAACTGTATGGTCGTTCTGTACGATATTTAGCACACTTTAAAAACTCATTAACTGCCATAATTTTAAATAGTTATTACATATCGTTATGCAGAAAAGAAAGTTATTTATATTTATATTATTTATGTTTATATTAACATTTATAAATTTTACTTTAAAAATAAGGGTTTTTAAATTATCTCGGTCAATTCTTTATGTATTTTAATTATAAAAATATCAATATTAGAGAACATTTTATGATCTATAACTTTTATTTTAACCATATATCTCTAACATGAATAAGAAACGTTTTATGCGCATAAACTTTTTTCACTTTTTACGATTGTTTAATAAAAAAGCAAAGCAAAATTAGCTGAAGTCTTCACATAATTGTCATCAGCTACCCCTCATATACCTTTTAGAGACTTTAAATACCTGTTTAAGATTTTTTCAGCTTTTTTAGAGTTGTAGATCATAAAAAGTTATGTAATTTTTGAGAGTATCCAAATTAAAATACATGAAACTATTAACCGAAATAGTTGCAAAAAAAACCTTATTTTTGCAGTTATTTATAAATTATAATAACTCTTTTTTGGGCAAGGACATGTAAGATAGCTCCTTGAAATTATGGAAATTAATAAGTTATTAAAGTGCGCTAAATATCAATCAGAGCAAATAGTTTATAGGTTATTTAATCTGTTTATAAACATGTATAATAACGTTGATATCGTTTATGCCACAAACTTATTTAGAGGCTTATGAAAAACTGGTGAAAAACACACTTTCTAAAAAAAACAGAATCTTCTATGACCATTACTAGGCAAGAGAGCATTTTATATTTAAAACCAAAGAATTTTATTCTTAAAATCATACTTCCATTGTCTATTAACAGTAAGAGCTGAAAATTGAAGGGACCCTAAATGAAGATCTGAATTGTGTGTTCCAACTTACATAATGGTATATGCGGTAAAGAAGTAAAAATTTATAACCCGTTAAAATGATGGTATTCGTAAAATTCCGCTTCGGAAAAGTAGAATGGAGAACCATTTGAGCTCGGTTTTTTTTTTAGATTTGAACTTTTTCAAAATGAAGCGCGATTGCAGAATTTGCAATATCTTGGCATCTGTGGCACGTAAAACATAATTTTTTTTTAAACTGGGATAGGTCAACAAAAAGTTGTTTACATAATCGCTTTCTACGATAAACAAATTCTTACTATTTTTATTAGTTACATTACATACCATTATGCAAAAACAAAGTTATTAAAATTTATAAATTTCTGCAAAATCAAGGGTTTTTTGCAACTATTTTGGTGAATTCTTTATATATTTTAATTTAGAAACTCACAAATGGAAGAACTTTTTGAATCTACAATTTTTATTTTAACTATTTTTCTCTAACTGGATAAAAAACATTTATAGCCAAAATCACCTGTATGTCTTCACAGATTTATTATTAACTAACCCTCATATATCTTTTAGAACCTTCAAATATCTGTATAAAATTTTTACGTGAAACCAATAATTTTTTCCCAGATGGACCTTTGTATAAATTAGTTCTCCGATAAAGATGAACTTATTTCTACTTTTCAATACAATAACTAAAAATAGCTAAAGAAATACATATTTAAATATCTAATACTTTGTTTATTAACTTGATATTTATTCACTAATTTGTTTTTCCGAAGTTTATTATATCATAATTATAATACCAACGAAAACGTAAAATTCAAATTAATGCATCTCGAATATGACTCGTGCACCCTGGCGATAATAAAAAATGATAAATGAAAAAAAAAATTAAACATTTTTTCAAGTTAATTACGTAACGGAAACGGTGTAAAATAAAAGAATATAAAAAAAGTTTCTATTTACTTACCAGAGTGTAATATCCATCTTTGACAAGCCGAAGGATTTTTGTTGGAAATCTGAACATTCTTAATCCATGAATATTGTATGGTGATAAACCACATTTGTAATAACAACAAATATTTCCGGCCATCTGTAAAAAACCATTTATTTATTATGGAAGTAACATTATTTTAATTTAAAATCACTTTTTTCAAATATTATCGAATGTATGTAGTATCCGGTAAAATTTATTTCTAAATACCTAATTTGTTTTCTCATACAATGTTTTTTTATGTTTTAAACACATAATTAAAATGTTTTACTTACCTCGGACCAAATTTTTGTAATACACTTCCAAATAAAATAAAATATTTAAATTCTTTAAACTTATTTAGATATAGGAAGATTTAGAAGCCACAGTACGTTTATGTACAATTTTAGTTGACACGATATTTACTAGTTGATAGTAATAACTCTATTTTAAATGAATATCTTAAGTGATTCAAGGTCTGTTTTTTGTAACATTTTTAAGTAAACCTGTTGCTACTATGTCAGTGAAATATTGCAACGCTGGTGAATTTAATTCAGTGGATCAAAAATGGACGTTTAGTTTAGTCCTTAACTTTTTCACATAGCACCATCTAGTATAATGTATATCAAACAAACAATGGTATATTAAAATCTATTGAGACAGAAAGAGTGGTGACATCTAGTGACTGTCTCAATTAGAATCAAACAAATTTATACATTGCGTTGGCTAACTAGTCCTATTTAAACAATGGTTATATTATATGTAGGAAAATATGAATTCTCAGCTTTCATGATATATGAGACTGCATTTTTCCAACTATTCGCATCAATGTTGAGTACTCCCCTTTCAACTGTAATGTAAACATAGCAAGGAAGTAAAGAAGGAAAAATTAAGAGGTAATTAGCCTAGTAAAGAGTAATAATTATTTAAGTAATTATTATATATTCCAAATTAATAAAGAATAAATTCGACACAGTTTAACGTATACATTTCAAATTAAAAACAAAACAATTGACCCAGTTTAACACAAGCCTGAATGTTTAAAAAATTACGACACTTAGATCTTGTTGGAAATTAATACAAGGTACGAATTGTTAATCAAGTGAGAAGAATTGAGCTGACTAAGAAGTTTTACATAGCGTGATCCAGTTTAACACATGGAATAGATGGCATAACCAGCAAAATCGAAAAAACAAATGTCCACTTCGGACGTGACAAAAAGAATCTAAGGTACGAGTTGGCAATAGATAAAAACGGAACAAAGCGGGCCAGCGGGCAGTAATAGCGCGGCGCCTGAGAGAGCCCCACGCGAGGGGCGGACTAGTGGGAAGTTGGCACTCTAGATGCTCTACGCCAGAAGTGTGGAGATCGGACGATACGCAGCCAGTGGACGCGCTATTTAATATGACGGGATAGTGTGACGTATAAGTGTCGGCAACTGGAGATTCGAAGGTTCGCAATCTCAAATCCCTGTAGGACTGGAGGCGTATTCACTAGCTAGAGCCTAGATACGCAAAGGTAACTAAGATCTATATACTAACCCAAGGTATATCTAATGATACGGAATTGTCCGACCTTTAATTCCTTGCTTGTCTCTTCTCGTCTCCCTTCGCGCCTGATCGAACATTTTGGTCATAACTGATATTTTGTAGTGTACAGTCTAGTTAATACATTGTAAACTCGAAATTTGTTTTTGTTATTCCTAGCCGTTACAGGTCGAGACTAGAAGAGATACACATTTCGCTTATGCAGTGCTCCGGCTTCTAACGTAAGCCCATAGCCTCTCACTCTTTGCAGGACCTGAGACCGAGAAGTCCTTAATTCCCTTCTTTCCAAAAATTTCCCTACCCTCTTGTAAATCCGCGAGGGCGGAACCAGTCAGTCCAGACTAGTGGAACCAGTAAGCCTTGCCCGCTCGCAGGGATAAGTATCCCCTAAGAATTGTAGAGGCATTGATAAGGAGATTGAAACAGACGTCTTCTACAATGGTGACAGCCTTTATCAGAGTGGAGACAATTCATTAGAGGGGTTTATTAGATTTATTTACAGCTTCAATTCTAAATTATTACAGCTAGCCACCCCAATTTATAAGACAATCAGATGCAGAACAGATGCATTTAAATGTGGCGAAGTATTATTTCTTCGAACTCTTGACTCAAGTTGTTGCCACATATGTTCGATTGGGTTAAATACACAGTAATATGGCGGAAGTCTTAAAATCGTATGACCCATATTTTCGGCATAATTATCACAAAAGTTTTCTTTTTTCAATGCGAAACTTTTTAAAATGTGCAATAAATCCTTCTTAGTATTATTTTTGTGAAAATAAATATCTTTGTCATATAAGTAATTCTATATTGTTATTTTCGTATCGCTTGAACTGAAAATTTTATTTAATTGCCTTGCTATGATATGTTGCATTGTCCATAACTATAACACTATTAGGGGGATGTTGGGTATTAAACTATTTTTACACCAGTCTTCAAATATATCTGAACTTGTGTTATCATGGTAATCGAGACAAGAATCACTGATGTTTTTAGCTTATAGAGATAAGGCATTTGGAACCCATCCATCGACTGATCCAGCATGGAATATTGTTATTCTTTTTCCTCTATTAGAAGGTGCTTTTATTGAACAAGATTGACTATTATCTACCCAACCGTTAGATGGCGTATCGTGAGTATCAAACCACGTTTTATCTAAATAAATAATAGGTCGATTCTCTCGACGATACTGTTTAGTTTAGTTTAAATATTTATACATTGTACAATTATATATTGTACAACTCTCTTCAAATTAAAAAACAATTAACGATAAATAATATTGTACGACCGCATTGTACGACCTTTAGTTTATGTTCGATTTCTATCCTAACTTTCCATCGCTCCCAGAAGCTCTCTCTCTCTCTCAGTCTTTATTTTTCCTATTGCTTCCTCTAGTTCTTCTTCTTGTATACATTGTTTTGATTTTCCTTTGCGTTTTTTTGTTCTCCGTTATTAATCCGTTAACAGTTATTCGAAATGTTCTTTCCATCTTTCTATTATATTACTGTCATTGGTTAATATTGTTCCGTTTTTGGTAGTTATTTAATAGTTTTAGTTTTATTGGTTTGTTATTTCGTAGGGTTTTTTTATTTTCCTATAAAACAATTTTACATTTTCTCTAATTTTTTCCCCAAAGTTATCCCAACTTTTCCTTATCACCTTTTATATATTTCATATTTTTGTTTCATTTTGTTTTGTAGGCATTTTTTCCATAATTTCTTCTTTTCTTTAATTTCGTTTTTTAATATCTTATTCGACCATGGTGTCCGTTTTTCTTTCCTATTATTTCTTGTGATCCCATATACTAGTTTTGCTGTGTCTATGGTAACATTTTTAAATTTTCCCCATTCTTTTTCTACTAATTCTGTCATTTCTCCTTCTCTGCCCATTTCCTTCTGTAACTCCATCTTATATCTAATTCTTGTTAATTCCTCCTAGTTTAGGTATTTTAATTATTTCCTTATAGTTCTTATTCTTGTCTGCTATTTTTTATTTTTTTTTCCTTTGCTGTTAACTGTAGTTTCCAGTAGGTTACTTATTACTGTCTATTTCATACATTATTTTCTCCCTTACGTCTTTTATCCACCTCTATAGTATAGTCTATACCATAGTTTAGTCAATTATAGTTGATTGTTCATTTTTTGATATTATGACTTCTCTTGTGATCTCATGTATCTTTTTTGTTGTAAATGTTTGGATCTCATTCCATTTGGTTCTACATCATTCCATTTTTTTCCTTTTTTTCCACTTTAGTATTCAAACTTTCTGTGATTACTATTTTCGATGTGCAATCATTTTTTAATTCTTGCAGTTTGTCCCGGAACTCATTTTTTTCGTTTTTTGTTGCATCTTCATTAGGTCCGTAACATATCATTAGGTCTGTACTTGCCTCTTTTGTGCTCATCTCTATATTATTTTCACTTATCTTCTTCTTCTTTGCGAATCACCAATTGCGAAGATTACCATTGCGACGGCTTATTGATCTTCTGCAATATGGAATAATTGTCCTGCATTTGATATCTAAGTCCACACACGAATATTTTTTACTCAAGAAACTTGTTTTTGTTTTTTCTTCCTACACCTCTACGGCCTTTTATTTTGCCTTTAAGGATCAGTTGTAATATTTTATATGGATTTCCCCTTACTATATGTCCCGGATAAGACATTTTTCGATTATTAACAGTCTTTAGCAGTTCTCTATCTTTGTTGACGCTCCTTAGTCCTTCTTCATTAGTTTTCCTGGCTGTCCTAAGTATCGTCAGCATTTGTCTATGAACCCACATTTCCAATCCTTCAATTTTGTTCATGATCGATACTTTAAGCGTCCACATATACAAAAATACGGACCACACATAGCACTTAACCATTCTTTGTCTAAGTTCTAAACTGAGATGATTACTGCAAAGAAATGACTTTACTTAATTGAAGCTTTGTATCGGGATGTGGGTTACGACTAAACACAAAATTTTTTTTTATTTGAGTTTATTTCAAATATTCCTGAATATTTTTATTCCATATGGTTGTCTCTCAAGTGCCTCTTTAAATAACTGCTCCGACAATAATGGCGTGGAACAATGTTGGCGACAAAATGCAACCTTGTCTGACTCCTCGTTGTATGGAGATTTGATCGGTGTAGTTTTCTCGAATTTTTACGATAGCAGTTTAATTTCAGTACAAATTTTTAACGACACGACTATCCTTGTAATCTATTTCGATATTTTTCAGTATTTGCATTAATTTTACATGATGTACTATATCAAATGCCTTTTCAAAGTCCACGAAACATGCAAATACATCATTTCTTTGGTCACGGCATTTTTGTAATAAAATGTTAAGCGCAAAAAGTGCGTCCCTGGTTCAAGTATATCTTCACGTAGTTCAGTATATCTTCAACTATACGCTCATTAAAATATGTCCAATACCTTACTTCATTAATGATATTTGCTTTACCTTTCATGCTACCCCTGGCTGATCTTTCTTTTTATTTTCTGTTCCACTGTATCTTAGTAAGTTTTCGTTTTTAAAAGTCATGGTTTCTCTTACTTTTCCTTGTTTCTGTTATAGCTACTAATTCAATCTTCTTGTTTTCTGTTTCTTTCTCCAGTTCTACTTATTTTCTGTTTATACCTCTTACATTCCATGTTGCCATTTTTAAAATGTTCTTCTTCTTGTTTCTCAATATGTTGCCTTTTAAATTTGGTTTCTTTCAATCTGTGTTATCATCTTTATATTTACTTATGTTCTTATTCTGTGCCTTTTTGATTCCCTTTCTGTCCACGTATTTTTTAACAAAAAAACAATTTTTTTGTAGTTTTTCTTGTGTTTTTTTTTTGTTGCAATTCCATCTTATATCTTCTATAATTATAAATTCATAATCCGTTTTTGTTCTTTTTCCATTTTCTCTGTTTTCTTTGTATTTCTTCTCTGTTAGTATCAGGTCACATTCTATTTATACTCGGAGTTGTTAATTGTTAATGTTGTTAATTTAACTTTGGCATTTAATACTTTTAATTTTTCTTTTTTTTTTTTATTTACAAAGAAAATAGTCGCTTCAACCACTTGGGTCATTAGCGACATTAGTTTTTACATTAGATTAAATTATATAAAGATGTATCTTTAAGAAAATTAATTAAGTCTTTGATGTTTAAATGTTCACCTAATACTGTTTTTAAATTGTTGGAAATATTGTTATTTTGTCTGTTGACTGTATATTTTCCACATTCTGTTAGGAGGTGTTTAACAGTAATGTTGATTTGACAGTAATCACACACTGGAATGTCTTCCTTATTCATTAGGTACTTATGTGTAATGTTGGTATGACCTAATCGAAGTCGAGAGATTTTGACTTGATCAGCTCTTTTTAAGTTCACTAAGCGCCACGGACTCACTGTTGATTTAATTTCTTTTAGTTTAGATTCCGATAAATTCCACTCATTTTGCCACGCACTGATCACTTTTTCTTTGACGAACTGTTTTATATCACTGGAAATAGTCTTTGACACTATTGTAGCATGATCGTTTTTGTAAGCTTCCCTTGCTTGGAGGTCTGCTTTTTCATTACCTTGTATTCCCATGTGAGATGGAACCCATATAAATTTGACGTCGGAACCAGTTTCTTGTAAGGCTGCAAGTTCTTTCTTGATAAGTAAGGCTATAGGGTTCTTAGTGAATAGTTGATCAATTGTTGTTAACGAGTTTAGAGAATTTGAGATAATGACGGAGGAAGATTTTAATTTTTTCTTTAAATTTATTAAATTCAACGATACACATATGATTTATTTTTTTTGTTTTCTGTTTCGATTTTTAGTTGCTCTTTATCTGATATACCTATTGGAAAGCGTTTCATTGTTAAATTGTTTTTTTTGTATACTTCCATAGTTAATTCTATTTTCTTCATTTTTTGTTTCATGATCGCCATCTCCTTTTTTAAATTTTCATTTTCTTATAATAACTCTTTCATTTGTAGCTATATTCACTATTCTCCTTCCTGATTTTCATTTCATCTAATATATTTCCCATCATATTTTTATATCATTAACTCCCTGGTTTTCCTTTTGTTATCATCTACCAGTTGTCTTATTATTTCCATCATTTTATTCTGGTTATCTATTTCATTTGTTTTTATTTTTATCTTATCTGGTGTTCTGTGTATTTTTTATATCTGCCAAATATTTCTTCTGATTGATATTTTTTCTTCCTTTTACCATCACCTGATCTAGTGTCGTTACTATCTGACATGTTTTACTTCCTTTCTTTGTAAATATACATACAAAAACAGCAATAACTTTTTTTTTAACTCTTTAAACGTTTAACTTTTATTTTAGTTTTGCTAGATATCGCTCACAATGAGTTAAATTTCGGAGCTCACCATCTTTTTTGTTTAAATTATTAATAAACACAATATTCACTAATTGTTTTATAATTAGCTCGTGTTTAATTATGTTTTTACACTACGAAGTTTCGAATCACACTCTCCTGGTATGCTTCTGCTGCGTATATTTTCTTCAAGCGGTTAGAGAGATGATTTAGGTCTATAATAATAGTTTCAGTATTTTCCAGTGACACTGTCCGTTCGTTTTATTTTGATTTATATACACCCACTATCCTAATATATGCAATATTTAGACTCTGTATATTACAAGTCAAAAATACTAATCCTTTTTGTATACCAACAATTAAAAATCAACCAATTGCAAAGCCTCTAATAGTTTTTATTTATGAAGATATAAATATTTTACGTTTCAAAAATATTGTTGGCTGTAAATATTGATATAACTAATGGCAGTAAAACATGCAAAAACTAAAGTAGTGCATTGATTTTTGCTAATACGGTGACATTTTATGTGAATTATTTGGTTTTTTTATTGACAGCAATCGACACGTTTTGAACAAGAGGTAAAATTGGTAACCACAAATTGTTTCATTTTATGTTATAACTTGCTGTTTTAACATTGTGTTTGGCTTTAGGATTTGTTATATTTTGTTTTTTTTTTGTAAATTTTGAGTTTTGATTGAATAGTTAGAGGCATAAATAAAATATACATTTCCGATTGTTATGTCCAACAATATGTTTCTATATTTAAAACGTGAATTAATTAGAGATTTATGTAGCAAATATCTGTGAAAGTGATATATTATTACAATATTATTTAGTAAGGAAATAAAACCATTTGACGAGATTGTTAATAATTGCCATTTTTCACTTCTCGTTTAACACTTCTTTTTAGAAGCTTTTTAAATGAAAGCTTTTAGCATTTCTTATGGAATATGAGGTAGGATGTTGCAAGTGTCTATCCCGCCTTTTCCCTATCTTCTTCACACCTTTCAGTTTTCGACCTTTTATTTATTTGTTGAAGTGTTATCTCTCTCTTAACCTATTACTTCTTTCTAGAATTACTAGTATGTCTTCGTACCTGTTTTTTGGTCTCTGCCACCTTCCATATTAATCTGTTGTCTTCCATTCTAATTATGTGTCCATAAAAGTTAAGTTTTTTATATTTTTTTTTTCTATTGGTTTCTGTTTTAATTTTGTTCTAATATGTTTGTATATTTGCCTATCCAGCTTCGTCTTTGCAGATATTTTTTTAGTTGCTTCATTTCTGCCAAATTGATGGTACGTTAATGCAGTTTAATTTTAACCCATGTCTCGCTGGCATAAAAAAGTGTTGCCAATCGTCTGCTCATGATCTTATATTTTCATAGTCTTGAATTTTTAATGTTTAGTTATAATTAATTTGCTATTACCTCTGGCCTAACATCAATTAGTCGTTGCATCTTTCTGTGATTGCAAGCTTTGATTACAATATAGTCCAGGGAAGACCAACCGGTCGATCGCGATTGACCAGTCGATCGCGGCCCCTAGGTCAGTCGATCGCGGGCAAGGAAAAAATTATCAGTATAATATAGCTACCTATTCCTGTCCAAAATATTACGAAAATTATTGGAGTGCTAGCAATCTTGCATCAATCATCGCTAGTGACTCACATTAATTTTTTTTTCCAATCTAATATAGTTGGAAAAATAAATAAATAAGAACTATTGTTTTATGTAGGTATTGCTTATATACACTGGCGAGCAATAAAGCTAATTAATCCAGAATTTTAGCGCTCAGAGCCAAATCGGTTTCAGATTAAAAATTCTTTCAGATCTCGAAAGCTGATGAAGTAGTCTTTCAGAATCAGATAGAATAGAATAAACAACACATATTTGGACCACACAGACAGACACAAATATACATTTAATAACACCCGTGGACAAGGACCTATGCTAGATTATGTTATAAGCAACAGAGATATACATTCTTTAAAAATAATCGACGTAAGATGCCTCAAGTCAGCAGATGTAGGTAGCGACCATAGCCTAGTATTAAGTAAAATAAGAATCATCCTGAAACACTTCACACCCAAGAGAGCGGCGCCAACACAAACAAAAATCAAAGTCGAAGGACTAAATACGAAATCCACGGAATACTTATAGAGAAAAAGAATATCAGAGAAGATCGCTGAGAATGAAATATACGAAAACGATAACATCGAGGAAAACTAGGGAAAACTCAAAAATAACATAATTAACGCAGCAACAGAATCACTTGAAGAGAGGAAAGTAACGAACAATGACAGCAAAAAAGAAAACATCATGGGTTAGAGAGGAAGTGAAGACAAAATGTGAAAAAAAGAAGAAAGCCTTTTTACAATACAGAACACAACAAACACAACAGGCATACAACCACTATAAACGAATCAGAAATGAAACAAATACTTTAGTTAGACAAATAAAAAGGAACCACTGGTAGAGCTTCTCAAAACAGATGCGGAACAGACTTCTACGGAACACAAGAAGAAATATGGATAATGATCAGAGAACAAAGAAAAGAGATGAACGAACTAATAAAAAAGAAACACATTCTGAAGTAAACATGAGTAGACTACTTTCGATCCCTATTTGCCGAAGGTGACGATAATGAACCACCAACACCATAGGTGATCAAGCATCCTAATTTCTCTCTTCAAAAAGGGAGACAAATCGGACCAGGAAAATTACAGGGGAGTTAATTTATTAAACACAATACTAAAATTAACAACCAAGGTGATAACAAATAAACTGAATGAAATTATAACACTAGCAGAAGAACAACAAGGTGTTATGTCGGGAAGATCATGCACCGACGCAATACATATTTATAATGAGGCAGGTGCAAGAGAAATCAATAGAATACAACAAACCGGCATATCTATGTTTCGTGGACCTTAAGAAGGCCTTTTTCAGGTGCAAATTAAAGGACGTTATCCACTCATTGTACGCCAGAGAGATACCTCTAAGAATAATCAAAACGATCGAAAATATCTACCAAAACAACACAAAAAGTAAAAGTAAAAGAAGAACTTACCGACCCCATTGAAGCTGGTAATGGGATAAGACAGGGAAAGTCCTCTATTGTTCAACCTGATTATGGATGAAATAATAAAAAAAGTAAGAACTAAAAAAGGATACCAAATGGGAGAAAATAACTTAAAATAATCTGCTATGCAGACGACGCAATACTACTCTCTTAAAGTGAAGACGATTTACAACGTATGCTGCACCAATTTAATATAACCGCCAGAAAATTTAACATGCTAATTACCCCAAAAAAGACAAAATGCGTAATTACAACAGAAAATTTACTAAGATGTAAATTGGAGTTGGAAGGTCAGATAATAGAACAAATGATGGAGTTTAAAGATCTAGGCATCACATTATCTAGTTACGGAAAGCTTAAAACTAAAATGGAAGATCAAGTGAATAGATCAAACAAAGCCGCAGGCTGCCTGAATGAAACAATACAGAGAAATCAAAATATCGGGAAAGAAACGAAAGGTAGAATTTACAAAACATTCATCAGACCAATATTGACATACGCGGCAGAAACACGACCTAACACAGAGGACAAAAAGGATGTTAGAAACAGCAGATATGAAAACACTTAAAAAAATTGATGCAAGTTATTATGGGACAGAGCTAGAAGTACAGAGATATGACGTAATTGCAAGATAGAGAACATCAAGAACTAGGTAAAAAATAGAAGAGTAGAATGGAACGATCATATAAGCCGAATGACAACAGATAGAGTAGTAAAGACATGTCTACATAAAAAGTAGAAGAAGAGGATCAGTGAGTAATTTTCTAAGATATAGTGAGCGACTTTGAGATATTCAGCTCACGTTTAACGTTAAAATTATGGATTAAAAGTTTTATTACTCGCCAGTATCGCTAAAAATTTCCAGACCTGAGACTTCTGAACCTGGGAGACCACAGTTTTAGAGTTATATATTGACCTGGTCTTAATTTTTTAAAGTTAAGCTCAATATTTTTAAGGATGCAAGATCTTATTCAAAAACATCATATATGCTACGTTTTCCCTTGGTCATGAATAGCCAAATTGTAACATAAAAGTTGCATCACAAGACATTATTGTGAATAAAATTTGGGCAAAATAAAATAAATATACACAAAACTATATGTTCAGAGTTGACCTTCGCCTTATCATTTCTTTAAACCTTATAGCTAAGTAGCGAAATTAATGCACGTATTTCCAGCGGGAATCGTACATACTATGCTAATAAAAGATTGATGACATCGAAATTATTAGACAAAAGAACCAAAATTACTATCTACAGAACACTGATCAGACCCGTAGTAACTTATGGATGTAAAACTTGGGTAATGACGAAAAAAGATGAAGCCCAACTCAGGACATTCGAGAGAAAAATACTGAGGAAAGTATATGGCCCGGTACAAGAGAAAGATGCCACATGGAGAATCAGGAGAAACGACGAGGTTAATGAGTTAAATGAAGGTTATGACATTGTAAGATTTGTGAAAAGTCAAAGACTGTCATGGCTGGGACATATGCAGAGACAAAACGATGCAAAAACAACAAAGAAAATGTTACAATAGAAGCCCATAGGAAGGCGAAAAGAAGGAAGGCCCAGAACGAGATGGTTGGATGACGTGGAAGACGACCTGAAAACAATGAACATAAGACAATGGAGAAGAAGGGCACAAGAGAGATCTGAATGGAAGGACATAGCCAGACAGGCAAAGACCCATCCAGGGTTATGATGCCAAAAGAAGAAGAAGAAACCTTATAGCTAGAGTATATGTATGTAATGTAATTTGCTCTCAGTTTAAATTTTTTGTCTGGTATGTTTATATACCAAAACTAATGTTCACGACTAAGGGTTTCTTTTTGCTTTTATTCCTTTTATTGAAGTTTTCTTGACAAAGCAAAGAAGAAATTTAAGCTTTAATCTGCTCTTTTGTTTCATCAGAAATCTTAAATCGATTGTCATACAGGTTTCTTCTGTCAGTTAAGGGCTTATTAAATTTGATTTTATCACCAAGAATCTGAAGCCGTTGTCGTGTGTAACATTTGTGTGCATAATGTTTTTTGAGAAATCCGAAGATTTATATCTTTCTTAATAAAATAATATTCTACTATACAATGTCTAGTGAGCAAATCTTCAGTCACTACACAGCGATTTATATTTTACAACATTGATGCAGGAAGGAAGGAACGATGACTGTTTATTATAGTCCATATTATGGAAATCCTTGAACAGATTGAGCTCTTCCTCATAGGCCACCAGTCCATATTTATGGTTGCAGTTGCAAACTCTACCCGGCAAACCAAACAACGTAAAATAGTATATTATTTGAAGAATGCTTTTATTTAGAATTAGTGTAAATTCTAGTAAGAGCCCAAATTTACTTAAGTTGAGTACTACACTAAAAAAGTAAAGTTCAAATAAGCTTAAAGGAAGGACAGTATACTATAAAACCGGCTTGCTAAAATTGTGGATGTTTAATATACCTATGGATTAAAAAAAAATTTTTTTACGACAAGAAATGAAATTACAATAAATGTTGTTTTCAAAACTTCCACAAAATTTATTATAATATTTTATCACTACAGCTGTTTTGGCAGAGTGCCTTTCTCAAACGTGTGCCTTTCTCAATATTATAATAAATTTTGTGGAAGTTTTGAGAACAAAGTTTTCAGTGTTTTCTTGTTAAATAAAACGAATTTCCGTCAAGTAATAGTCGAATCCATCACTTATTTAAAATAAATGTGTCGTTTGCAACTTTGCTTTTCTTACCTCTTGCGGTTAAGTTTCCTAGAATAGGCAGCTTCATTTATGAATTATAATGGTTATTTAGCATCTCTTGCTTTATAACGATACTTAGCTTTCCAATTGCTCACATTAACTTTTTCTTGTTTAGCCATTACTTTGTTTTTTTTTATCGCCAAGAGACAGAATAACACAATTTTTTTGATATTTTGACGCTTGCTACGTTGTTCTCGCCACATTCAGCCTGATTCCAGTGCTTTAGACTATTTGTAAGCAATGTCAACTCAAAAATGTTTAAACAAGAAATACAGCACGAGGTGTAGAATCTCGTTTGCAACGTTGTTTTACAAAAATTTTAACTTTACAAAAATTTTCGCTTGCAAGGTTGTTCGGCGTAGCTATTCATTTATTACTACTCTGAGTTCGCGTAGTGGCAAACAATCCAGACTTAGGCACTAAATTTTTGGTTATAGCAAAATATATTTTAAATGCCTTTTCATGTCTGGGAATTACTTTTCTATACCCGTCTGAAATTATTTAAAACCTACAAATGAAACCAACGTACTCACACCAATAAACAAATTTTCTACTAAACCACTTCTGAACATTGTTTGTTTTAATTGCAGTCGTGAAACTTCTAAAATTTCTACGGTAAATATAACTATTATTCTTAATGCCTTACTTGGTAAAAGATAGGATAGCGCAGATCATTTTCTTGTTTCTTTTTTTCGAATTTGAAAAACAATGGTTCTTCTGGTTTCAGCTGTCATAATATATTATTTTTTTATTCTCAAAGTGCCTCGTACAAAAATTAGAAGAAGTAATATAGGTTCTAAAGATAAGGCATACGCCGAAATAAAAAATGGTATTCGTGCAGCGGCAAAGAAGTACGATTTGTGTCATGTTTCTTTAAGAAGATTTAAAATTAAAAAGGAAGCACCAGGTAAAAGTTTAAATAATTCTGTTTCCATGGGTTATAGAGCCTGGAACAAAGTTTTTACCGAAAACCAAGAAAACATTACGGCACATTATATTGTAAGAGTGCCAAACATATATTATGGTTTTTGTCCAAAAGAAATCAGAAAGTTTGCATATGAATTAGCCAATAAATATAAGTTAGAAATGCCACCACAGTGGGAGCAAAACCAGATGGCTACAGAAGATTGGTTTAGCAAATTTATGGAGCGACGACCCCAACTCTCGTTAAGGTGCGCACAACCAATAAGTTTGGCTCGTGCCACTAGTTTTAACGAGAATAATGTTTCCTGTTTTTTTTTGATAATTTGCAGAAAGTTATGAACAGAATATAAATTCGAATCTAAAGACATATACAATGTCGATGAGACTGGGATCACAACAGTCCAAAGGCCCAATAGAATTGTCACTAAAAAGGGAACAAGGCAAGTTAGAGCATTGACGTCTGCAGAACCTTAGTCACGTTAACCTGCGCGGTACATGCTGTTGGAAATTTTGTTTCTCCGATGTTTATATTTCCGAGTATTCGGTACCAGGAACATTTTATTCGAGTTGGTCCAACTTTTTTTTTCGTCTTCTTCTTTTTTCCGTCTAGAGGGAGGTCTGGAATCTTCAAAAGACATCTCAGTCCAGGACGCCGCCTGACTAACTTGTGCAGGGTTAGTTCTTCGTACTTCCGGCCATAGTTCCCAAGGTACTTTATAATGCCCACTCGTTGCTAAGTCTACGCCTAACGCCTACCTGCTAAACCAAACCCTTCTCTGTCATCCAGCGATCCGGAAGCGGAATGGACGCTGAGGCCGGCATCACTTCCGAAGCACTACCTTTATTCATTCATTTTCCATTCATACACATCCACACTCTATTCATCAGCAAGGAGGCTCCCTGTCTCATTCTAGGTAGCGCGTAGAAGACACTCATCGCTCCTAGTTCGGAATCATTTCCAGATGGGCATTTCCTCCTTCCCCACAGTCTGACTCATGCATTCTAACTCATACAGTGTCACCCACTTTTCTAGCTTCACCTTTCAGCATCATTCACTCTTACCTTTAGCGTTGGTCCAGCTGTCTTTCTTCCTCTTCCTTTTTCTTGATCACTGCACGGATACAGCTGTGTATGTTAGTCCAACCTAATTTATTTTCTATTATTCTCTCAATCATTTCTCTCACTGTAACAAAATTCACACCTGTCTCTCTCTCCATTTTGTTCCTTTCCACTATCCATCTGCTGCAATCTAACATCGTATGTGTCACAGTGTCCGAGTATTCACAGTATAGGCATTCATCTGTATCAACTTTTCCGATCCTATAAAGGTAGACCCTCAAAAACCCATGTCCTGTAAGCACCTGCGCCAGGAAATAATCCAGTCGCCTGTAGCCACAGACCACCCAATCTCTTATGTCCGGGATCAGCATTTTCGTCCACTGTGCCACATCTTCTGTGTTAGAATTAGAATTGTGTCCTGTATTTGCACTGCTTTCTGATGAATCATCGGTACTTTCTGGATATGAGGCTTCATCATTTTGAAAATCAGGATCTACCATATTGCCGTCAAATTCACTCTCCTCAGATAAACCTGTGTACCGGCCTTCCATAGTTGTATTATGAGCCTCAGCTATACTATTGTCCTTACTTACCATTTTGCTTTCCTTTTGGATAACTATTTTTGTTATTACCTAAGCTATTACAGAGTACAAAGTAGTCCTGAGTACAAAGTTATAAGTAAGTGGCATATTTATACGGTAACCAGTATTTTTTTCAAACTGACTATAAAAAAACGGTATCTAAATATATTTTGATTTATTACAAAACACCAGAGTAATTTTGTCTTCTTCTTCTTCTTCTTCGCGCGACTAGGATTACTCCTGTTTTTCTGCCTCTTATTCTGTTTCAGTCGTTGTTGGCTGTAGGTTATCTTTCCACTTTTTTGGCGGCCTTCCAACGGGTCTTCTGCTATACGGCTTGTTATTTTTACAGATGTTCGCTAATCTATCTGGTCCCATTCAGTTTATATGTTCATTCCAGTTTTTTTCTTGTTTTTATCCACCTGTTAATATTTTGAATTTTGCATTGTTCGCGTATACCTCTGTTGGTTTGTCTGTCTCTTAATGGTATGCCCGCTATTGATCTTAATACTTTCATTTCGATATTGTTGATTTGTTGTTTCGTCTTTCTTGTATCGGTCCTTGTCTCCGCTGCATATGTTAGGATTGGTCTTACTGTTGTCTTGTATACTTTCATTTTGCTTTCCGTGGTCAGATATTTGTTTCTCCATATGGTTTCTCGGAGGCAACCACTTACTCTTGCCGCTTTTGATGCTTGCCTTGTGTTCTCTGTTCTAATATCCCTGTCACTAGTGATCTCTACTCCTAGGTAATTGAATTTTATTACTTGTTCTACAATTTTGCCGTGTATTTCTAGTTTTCATCTACGCGGCTCTTTACTGATCACTATAAATTTAGTTTTTTCTACTGATATTCTCATATTAAGTTTGTTTGCTGTGATATTGAAGGTGTAATTATGTCTGACTACCTAATTTGTGTTCATCGAATAAGATGATTAGGAATATTATCGTGCAAATCCTACTTCATAAAACATCTTAACAAAATACAAAAACATCTAGGTACCTATATGCACATCACTTCGAATTACATAAATATCATATTTCTTAACAAAGAACCAATAAGAAGAGAATCCATATTATTCTTACTCGACATTTTAGAACATGGAAGCGGTATCCAAAGCGTAGAAAGAGCATCATAAACTTTTTTGCCGACGGGTACTTTAACTAAAAGGTCTTGATTATGTATAATGCCATTATTTTGTTTAATTTTGCTTTACAAATTTGTCAGCTAATACGGTTGTAAATTTTTCACAATAAAGCTATTACTACTTAGTAGAAAAATTTAGTAACTATTAGTAAATCATATTTGTTTTATTTAGTGTTTTTGATTAAGTTAAAAGTTTTATAAATTCGACAAAATGAGGCGTATATATTTAAAGCTTAAATATGAGTATTCATTCATAATAAAGTAATGTTCATGTTATAAAACATGCCAAAATTTAACAAGAGTAAACTGAATGTTTTAAAATAATAAATAGAAGTACAAAACTTTCCTTAAAGCAAAATACTTATAATTAACCCAAGTTGATAATTGAAGCTAAGTAAATCTTTAGATGGGAACATTTCAACAAAATCAATGTCATAAAGTATCTGCAGTTGATGAGATGATAAGCACATGTTTAATTAAGATTTTGGTAATAAAGTTTTTCTTCTTAAAATATAAAGCCAAACTGGCGTTCTAACATCAAAGGGATTATTTAAAATTAAAGAGTTATATTATATTAAACAAATGAACCTTAATTTATTTTTACGCCGATTAATGTTGTAAGATATTAGCTTCTAGTTTAAACAATTTTCAATGAGCCTTTTACCAGTTCTATATTATTTTCTAATTAGTCTTTTTCGTCTGTTCTTTAGTCGATCTTCATTTTGTGCAGGACAGCATTATCCCCATTTGCTCATTAATATAATTTGTTTCTTATTTTATTCCACGAATAAACCCAAAGTACGGTAAGCGGAGAAGTTATGTAGTAACTATAAATAGTAATTCACTACAACGCTTACAATATTTAATATATATATATATATATATATATATATATATATATATATATATATATATATATATATATATATATATATATATATATATAAATTGGTTTTTTCGGTCAAAAGGTGGAGAAAAAAAAACAAATTTGATGGCTACTTCATCTATTTATTGAAGACGTTTCGCTTTCTTAATCAAAAAGCATCATCAGTTCATCTAAAAAGAACAATATGAAAAAACCACACAAGCATGGAAAAGTTGTTACATGTGTTACCTTAAAAAGATATGTAGCAGTCAGTGATATTAAAGTTGTAAAGACACTTAAGTAAATGGACATTATACGATTACGATGTATAAACAATAAATTGAACTAAATAAGTTAACAATTTGTCCAAACTAAGCACAGCAATATATATATATATATATATATATATATATATATATATATATATATATATATATATATATATATATATATATATATATAGTTTGTTATTTCCTGACCGCGAATATTTAAATAGAAACCTTTTTATTTCCTGGGTTTGTCGGTCTGATGTAGATTTTGAAAAAATAACAAAATTACAACAAAAGATGCATATTGGAGATGATTCACATAAAAAAAGATCCAAATTCCATCAATAATAAGACTGACATTAAAGATCTTTCCAATATGTATCATAATTTAATTGTTATTGTTTTTGTTGTTTTTCAAATGCACTATGGCAGATTTTTAAGATACGAACCTGAACCACTTATACATTTAGATATCTGCCAGATGTCATCTGTCAATGTCAGATACCAATTTTTAATGCATGTTAAACTTTTTAAAAAAGTGTAAATATGAAATTTAAATGTAAAATGTAATGTTTAAAGTTTAATAAAGTGCTTATTGAAAATGGCAAATTAGCCGAAACATTTAAGCAAAATTTAACACCCTAGAACCTAACACAATTGCGACATTTGCAGGCGACACCTGCATTCTAGCAGTCTGACAAAACCACGAGGGTGCAGCAACCATGCTACAGAACTCTGTTGAACAAATTAACATCTGGACCAGGCAATGACGTATGAAATTATTATCAAAGTATCAAAATTAAACAAAATCTGTTCATGTCAATTTTACTAAAAAAAGAGAAATACATATCCCAGTAAGTATAAATAGAAACCTAATAGCTTATGCAAATACGGCAAAATATTTGGGTATGACATTAGATTCCAAGCTACGTTGGAAAGCACATATTAAGAAAAAAAAGGAATTAGAAATTAAGTTCAGAGAGATGTACTGGTTGATGGGAAAAAATCCACTCTGTCTACTTATAACAAATTGTTATTATATAAGCAAGTCCTTAAACTGATATGGACATATGGGATATAGCTATGGGGCTGTACAAAAGACAGTGTAACAAAAATGAGGAATGTGGGGCAAAAATGTGCAGTGTAGAAATAGGGTGAACTCTAAAATGCACCTTGATACACCAACGAACTACTATGGGTAATAACGGAAGATGGAAGGGATTAGATAGAAATAAATTATGTAAAAGAAATAAATATGAATTTTATGAAGTAAATATGAATTTTAAAATATAACAGAATTAAGTGTTGGCTAGCGACTATGCAGGAGAATGATCACTTGACACTCAAAGAAGGATTTGGCCAATTTGCATGCCCTACAGAGACCGTAAGATATAAGAATTAATGACAAGAAAACCACCAAGAAATAAACAGATGAAAAAATAAAAGCTGCTCTAGTGAATGTTTGGGCGCCAGGAAGTTAAATGTTTTCTTCCGAGATATCTTGTATTGCTGAAATATGAAAGAGAGGTACTGATTGAAATATTGAATTGTTTTAACCCAACTTTAATAAATACCAATTTTATGTACAGACTATTTTAAACACTTATATATGACCCATCACCTCTTATATACAATTAACTTATCTATATTTACAGTAAAATCCCAGAATGTAATGATAAACAATTTCCCCCCTCCTAACGTACCTATTAATGTTAAATTTTGACAGAGGTTATACTCAATAATTATGTATAAATAATATAAAATAAAATATAAGATAATATAAATATAAAATACTACTCACTAATATAATAGTTTAGTTTTCGTTTAATAAATGTTTAAGTTTGAAATGAAATGAACCTCTCCGGATAAGTGTGCACACGATAACCTGATGAAGAGAGATTCAAGGGAGAGTCAAAATCTCATCCCTTGGTAGACAATAAATAATTTAATTAAATTGTACTATTGTTTTAGGAAAATTGAATGTAATTATTATTAATGATGTAAAAGTTAAAACCTTGAAGAGGACGTAATGTTATTAAAGATATTTAAATAAGAAACAAAAAGATAAAACTAAGTTCTTCCGGCCAGTTTCCGTAGGTTTCCCTGGAAGGTCCTCTGGTGAAGAACTAGCTGCAGGTGGGTAAATTTACTCCAAACCTGGGTTCCATATAAAAAAAGGAGGTACTTTAAACCAAGTCCATTAAATTCTTCTTAAAAAAAAAAACCATAAACTTAAAATTCTTCTTCCCCTTATCTTAATAAATTTTCCATACAAAAAAAATAATTATTCTTCCCTGACTTGCACTGGAATCCGTAAGTAGGCTAAAAAAACAGTTGTGTTACTCCAAGTCCTTTGTTCATACAAGAAAGTAAAGAAAAACCAAGAAGGTCAACAGGTTGCTTTAAATTAAAATAAAAACTATATTGTTTTTCTGTAAAAAATAACCTTGGGATGGTATGACAATGTTTTATAGGATATATTAAATAGATAGGTTTTCAGAAAGCATGGTCTATATATATTATAGAATAGAAAAAAAAAGAAATATTAGCCGGTTTAACGGTATGGAATTGAAATAGATAATTGTTGGTTTTCATCTTTGGAAAGAAATAAAGTTTGAGATAATGATAAAATCTAATACTTGTAATATATTTAGGTATTAATGAAATAAGTGAAATAGGACATATATAAGATAGAATAGATAGCTAGATAGCTAAGAATATATATCGAGAGCGGATTAAAATAGATTTGAATTTCACTAACAATGGCGGATGATATGACATGTTTTTACACATAATTTATTTATAACTTTAAACTTACCGGCGGAGGTGGTCCAAAATTAAAGTACTTTCCCAAAAAAAACTAAATAACAAATGGCTTCTTCCAACACAACAGCTTTTCCACAAAAAAAATAAAAAATAAACTTAAACCCAATTCATGAAAATGGCACCTACAGCCGCCTTGAACAAACGATGTTCACTCCACGAGACCCCAGCAACAAGTGCCGATTTGACGCTACGCTGTCACAAACGATGTACTTTCAGAGTCTTAGACAGAGGGCGGGATTTAATGCCAACTTTCGAAAATTATATTTTACTGGAGTTTTAAATATTTGGTTTAAGAATATTTCAAAAATGAATTTAATTTATAATTAAATTAAAGGATCCCAGTGACAAAAAGGTAAATGGTTCTTTAAGTAACGGACTCGTTACATTCCCCTCTTACTTGGAGAAAAAAAAATTTTTAAGTGAAAAAAAAATTTTTTTTCTTTTTACTTGACTGATTGGTTAGATGTAGGTTAACCAATACTTCAACCATATGTGGAGCAATCAAGAATCGAGAAAAAAAAAATAAACTTATATATAAAAAATTATAGCCATGGCAACAATTTGCCAAGTACAGCTATAAACTATATTAACTCACTAAAATACTTCCAAAACAATCTACATCGATTCACAAGATTATAATTAACCGCAGATTATGAGTGATGTAGGAATAAAGAAATGGTTTCATCTAAAGATACCCACATGTAACTAAGTACAAAGTCATGCTATTTAGAGTAAAGTTAAAGTAAGGTAAAACTCCAACATAGCATAGTATAGACTAGTAATACAAATACTCAATACAAATAATTCAAAATAATGTGAAATCGGACCCTGGTTCCAAAATTGACTCATCAATGGACAACAGATTTATAGAAGAGCATATCCAAGGAATAATCAATCAGGCAAATAGGTGGACCGATACACAATAATAAGTAATAATAAAAGTACCAACGTACTTATATAAAACAATATAAGTAACAATAAAAAATACCAAATGTATAGACAACAATATAAGTGTCGAATTGGATGGTAAATCCAAAATTGACCATACAGTGGACAACAGATTTATAAAGTAGCATATCCAAAGATAATCAATCAGGCAAATAATGACCCAATTCACACTATAACCAAATAAACCAAATAGGGTAGGTCCACATATACCCACATCCGGTAATATGTGCCTAACCTAAAAATTCATCAAATAAATTATTGGATCAAAATATGGGACTAACGGCTTGAACAAAAGGACAGCCATAAAATCGATTCCATCCTGATGATCTGCCATCAGTACATTTGGGATCCAAAATAAAGACCAAAAATAAAAACTAGAAAAAACAACAAAATTAACTTATGCTGATACTCGATAACTATAGCAGGTAGCTACAACAAATTTATAAGAATACCTAGCATAAGAGCACTAAAAAGAGTTTAATGTGCCAGTAACTCTAACAACCATAGCAAAATAGTAAGAGTTAAGGTAGGAGTAATAACAAAACAGAACATCCAGAACGAGTAGACCAATTTCTGAAGAAACTGCAGATTTATAATTCGTTCTGATATTAATAAAAGAGAACAGGATAATTCCTAGTTCAATATACCAAAATATAGATAAGTGCCTAAGGAAAAAAGTGAAAATAACTATAAATGGTCATTTGTTGCCAAAATATGGAATCACTATCAATAACTGCAATCTAAACATGCTAGCTGTAACGGGAGCAATCCATGACTTGAATAAACTATATTATAAGTAAGAATAATAAATCAGCTAAGGAACAATTCTTATATTAGACCAAAGTCTGAAAATATTAAGGATTAAAGCTAAATGTTCAAATCCTAAGACGTTCTACTGCCTAGATAACTGTACAACTTGTCATGAAAATGGTGAATTCCGAAATTCATTGCACAACTGAGGCCAACAATTGAACTAAAACTTCGAACCCACGTATTCATTCACCTATACACAGGCAGAATAGTCTATATAATATAGGAGTGTCCTAAAATTATGCATAATGATTGTCTATAAAAATTCCTAATGACTGATTTAAAAAAAAACAACCCACATAGCAAATCCAGGTACATGTTACTATATAATTTGATTATGACCAATAACTGAATCAAATCCATAAAAAAAATACAACATTCTTTCCAACTGGCAAAACAAGTAAGCAAAATGAGAACATAAATTATACACACATAAACATATAGCACGGTATAGTAGCATTACAATATTTAGTTCCATACCAATGCAACATCTAATATAAGTAAACACTCTAATGGCCTTAATAATTTTAACTAATTATAAACAGACACTAATCAAAGTATAAGCTGTAGATATATCAAATCTGGTGATTAATAACAAAAATCTAAGAAAATATCAAATCGTAACCAAACCGAGCCAAAACAATAACACTCATAGGAATAAGTTAACTTAATAGACATTAAGTTAATCTTCCTCTGAAGATGAAGATGTTGCCTCATCTGTTGTATTATCAGGGAGTAAATCCTTTATATGAAATTGACCAATTCGTCTATTCGTCGAATTGTCTTTTAATTCATATACTAAAGGAGATATTACCCTAACGACAGTACAGGGAACATATTTCTGACAAAACTTAGCAGAAATGGCATCACCTTTATTTGATTTTACAAAATTCCGTTTCAAAACTCGATCGCCCACAAAAAATCGCAAATCTCGTTTCCTCAAATTATACTGATGCTGATTTCTATGGTAAGAAGCTTTCAACTTCTTCCTAATGTCAGCGAATATTGGAGGTAAGTTTTGGAGATCTTCCATACGGTGAAGTTTCTCAGAAATTTGAGGAAGAGTTGTTGAATTTTCAGAAATTAAACCGAAATAATCACCTGACAATGGAACATGCCTACCAAAATTAACATAAGCTGGAGAGCACTGAGTGGTTTCATGAACAGAAGTTCGAATGGCTTGAGCAACTGAATGAATGTACTGATCCCAAGCTCTATGATCAGTGTAAGTGTAAGATCGAAGAGCAGTAACAATGCTACGATTTACACGTTCAGTGTGGTTAGCTTGCGGATGATAAGCTGCATTGTAGAATATCTTTTGGACCTTATATTTACTTAAAAGGTCTTTGAAGGCTTTAGAAATAAATTGTGGACCATTATCACATGATACTATTTGGGGAATACCAAATAGTAAGAACACTTGCTCCTCTAAGAACTTCAAAATAGCTGGAGTTGTAGCCTTACGAAGAGGGCAAACTAAAGGAAATTTGGTGAAGTAATCTACAACCACCAAACAATACGTATTACCTGCATAACTACGTGGATACGGTCCAATAAGGTCTAAAGAGATCATTTGCCAAGGAAAATTAATGTTCCTAAACGAACCCATTAATCCAGCTTGAGGTAGGTTACTCGGCTTGCATGTTGCACAAACTCTACATCTAGAGATGTATTTCTTAACTGAGTTGCGCAGACCAGGCCAGTAATATAACTCAGCTATTTTACTAAATGTTTTATAAAAACCAAAGTGACCTGATGTCACATCATCATGAAAAGTTCTCAAGACTTCATCCCTATTTGCTGTTGGGACTACTATTTTCCAATCAGACATATTCGATAAAGACTCAACTGGACTGATTACATGTTTATACAGGATATTATTCTCTACCTTGAAATCAGGATATCTAGTAGGTTCTTGGGTGACATTATGAATCATCTTTCGATACCAATTATCTGGAGATAAAGTGGACAGATCTAAAAGATTGATATCGAATGTACGTGACAACGCATCTGCAACCACAACACCATTGGCTTTGCGATGAACAATATTATAATCAAAGACAGAAAGCCTACAAATCCAACGGGATAAACGTTGTGACGGATTTTTCATGGAATGTAACCATAATAAAGAACTATGATCTGTGATGATGGTAAACTTACGACCCTCAAGATAGTACCGAAAGGCATCAAGACCATGGATAATTGCAAGAAGTTCTCTCTCTGTGGTGGAATAATTTTTCTGTGCTTTATTGAGCTTTTTGCTGGTATAAGCTATTGGATGTTCCGAACCATCCTTCATTTGAAACAGTACACCACCTGAAGCAGTGTTGGAACAATCTGTCATGAGATAGAAATGCTCTTTAAAATTCGGAGATGTCATGACAGGTGCACTAGTAAGAGCTTCTTTTATACGCCGGAAAGCATCATCGGCTTCTGAAGTCCATGTAATAGTTTGGCCTTTTTTCCTATTTTTAAGGAGATCTGTAAGTGGAGACAACAAAGTAGAATAAGACGGCACAAACCGACGATAATATCCACACATGCCTAATATCCTACGGACTTGAGTAGTAGTCTTAGGTATAGGAAAATCTTTGATAGCTGTAACTTTATCAGGGTCAGTCCTTAAACCTTTACTATCGACTACATATCCTAAAAATTTAAGACTAGGACGACAAAACTGACATTTATCTAAATTAATAGTTAAATTAGCCTCTTTGAGACGTAAAAACAATTTATCCAAAATTTCCATATGAAGAGAAAAATCAGGAGTGACAACCAAAATGTCATCCAAATAATAAAAAACATAGGGCTCTAACTGAGGACCAATGACTAAGTCCATCAGACGACACATTGTCTGAGGAGCTGAAACAAGACCAAAAGGCATAGTGACAAACTGAAATAATCCTTTCCCACTAACTGCAAAAGCTGTATACTTTTTACTTTCTTCACTCAAAGGAATCTGTAAAAAAGCTTTAGATAGATCGATAGAAGAAATATACCTAGCATTCTGGAGTTTACTTAGAATGACGTCTATTCGGGGAATAGGATAAGCATCCCGATTTGTAGTAATATTATTCAACTTTCGACCATCGAAGCAAACCCTAAAAGATCCATCTTTTTTCTTGGTTAACCACAAAGGACTACAGTAAGAAGACGTGGAAGGTTCAATGATCTTCAACTCTAACATGGAATCAATTTCCTTTTCCAAGTCAACTTGCCAAGCCTGAGGAATAGGATACTGATATTGTCTAAAAGGTGTGGTATCTCCCACTTCGATAGTGTGAGATATTAAGGATGTACGACCTAACTTGTCTTTCGACGAAAGAGTTGTAAACTTAGAGATCATATTCTCTAATTGACTTTGTTCTGAACTAGATAAACTAGTAAAATCCTGAATAGCACTAAGTAAGGACAGATTAAATTGAGAAATAGAAAACGAAAAATTAGAACAATTTAGTGTGCTATTAAAAGCATTTAAGAAGTCCATACCTAAAATTATAGAATTCTGAACTGAAGGAATAATATAGAATGTAATTTGTTTACATAAATCTGCTACTGTGATTTCAGTTTCAAATTTGCCTGTAATAGACTGAACTGTACCATCTGCAGTAGACACTTGCAGAGAAGAAATGGGCATAATAGAAATCTCAGCATTTTTCAGTAAAGCTAATGAATGTGAACCTATCACAGAAATGTTCGAGCCACTATCTAAAAGAGCTAAACAAGATTGTCCTAAAATCTTAATAGGAAGATAAGGTCTATTATCATTATGTTTTCTCACTAATAACGAATTCAAATCAAAGCAACAATTATCTGATTGATCAAAAATTTTAAATGGTACTAAACTAAACTTATTATCTCTACCTACACAATCAGAGGATGCAATAGGCAAACAAGAAGAATCAGAAATAAAAGAATCCTCCTGAATTGTGGTAGACTCTGGTATAGATACTGGAACTACTACACTGCTACTATTATGTTTATTACTAAAATTTGGGAAGATATTTGGGGAAGATAATCTATGCGAATCAAATGTATTATATTGAGAAGTTACTTCTTGGAATGACTTGGTGTGGTGTGTGTTGGTTTTTTTGGAACAACCCCTTTCCCTTTCCGACTGGAAGATGGGTTTGGGTGGCTTGACGTGGTTGGACCAGTGACTTCGCTTGATGTAACGGTTTGATTCCCTGATGGGGGTGTGGACGGAGAAACGCTCAGGGGACGGACCTCCGATCGTTCGTTTCCCGAACACTTAAAGCAATTTCGTTTGAGGGTATTTTCCCTACCACAACCGTGGCAGAAAATACGGGTACGAGGGATGCCGCAATCATAAAAAGTGTGGCCAGACTCACGACAATTCCAGCACACTACAGAACTTACAACTGAGATATTACGCTCAGGGCCCTTAGATTGCCAAGAACGGTGCCTAAAAGGATTTTGGTGACCGAAAGAGTCAGAAGAGTGTTTGGAAGTGGTGGGAGGTTGAGAAGACCAAGATAAAGTTTCCTCCAAACGTTTACATTTCTCGGTGATGTCTGCTATACTGGTGATGTCTACTAAAGCTAATTGCTGGTGATAAAAAGGCAATAGACATTTTAGAATAATCTTAATTTTTGCAGAATCTGTTAGAGGAGTCTCAAGGCGACTACACATACCCAAAATGTTATTGATAAACATCGTAACAGACTCATTTGGCTTCTGTTTACGATTTTTGATTTGGTCTAGAAGGTCATCTTGAAAAGAATATGGTAGAAAATCAGATTTAAGTTTCTGAGCCAAATCAGACCAATTAGAAAAATTATTGCGGTTGTTTCTAAACCACGTAAAAGCTGCGCCTGTAAACAATTCAGCAGAAGCTGCAAAAAGATCATCTTCACTTACTCCTCTCGATACTCGAAGACATTCCACCCTATCCAAAAAAGAAATTACTTGGTCATAATGACCTTCACCAGAAAATGTAATGCCCCATTTATGTACCTGAACAGGTTTGGGGTGTAGAAATGAGTTAGCTGCTTGGACAGAAGAAATAGGAGTTGAAGTAGCAATTGGATTTACTCGTGAATCAAGTTCACCCTCTAGGCTAAGAATTCGGATTGAAATTGAGCGTTTATAAGATTGCTGATCCTCATTCGAACACGACAATAAATGAACACGGCCTGAGACATGAGCTAGACGTGATATCAGCCTGGAGTATAGGCTATCTTGGACAGTCCCTCTAAAATCGGATATCCTTTTAGCCAAATCATCCACAGTCTCTTCAATCTCTTCTTGCTGCTCTAGAAAAGGAATACTTGTGGCAGAAATTTGTCGAAAGCTTCTGTTTCCTTCTTCTTGCCTTAAAGCTCCACGCAATAGTTTGCGTTTTAAATCCACATTGGAAGACTCATCAATATTGATGTCCCTAATTCTCAACTCATAATCTAATTCCTTGACTAATAAATGTTCTACCTTGAATGCAGACATTGTGAAAAAAAATAGATGAATAAAGGAATAGACAAAGGAAATAATGTATTACCACTCCACAAAATCAATCGAAGAATAATCTAAAGTTTTCAAAAAAAAATATGAATATATATGTACCAACACACCACAAAATCAATCCAAGAATAATCTAAAGTTATTCACAAAAATTTTAAAATGGTTCAGTAAAGTTAAGTAAATATAACACAATCCTTGAAGCAACACACAATGGTTTCAACAAGTATATGATTAACAAATAATTGAATATAAAAAACCCACCAATATTGGCTAATATATATATAAAAATAGTAATATCTAAATTATTAAATTCTTATAGTTCAATAATTAGTAAAATAGATTGTTAACTGTACACAATGATTAAGAAGGTGAGGGTTTAAATATGAATATAAGTAAACTGCAGCAATACAAGTATACCTATAAATGTAAATCTAATAAGAAAAGATAAATAAATAAGGAAGTTAAAAAAAAATGAACAGAGAGCAACAGGAACAAATTAGAAATAATAAAGAATATTTTGCAAAGAGAAATATACTACAGAATGTACGGTCTGAACTGAGAAAAGGCACCACGTTGGGCTCGCCAATGTAACAAAAATGAGGAATGTGGGGCAAAAATGTGCAGTGTAGAAATAGGGTGAACTCTAAAATGCACCTTGATACACCAACGAACTACTATGGGTAATAACGGAAGATGGAAGGGATTAGATAGAAATAAATTATGTAAAAGAAATAAATATGAATTTTATGAAGTAAATATGAATTTTAAAATATAACAGAATTAAGTGTTGGCTAGCGACTATGCAGGAGAATGATCACTTGACACTCAAAGAAGGATTTGGCCAATTTGCATGCCCTACAGAGACCGTAAGATATAAGAATTAATGACAAGAAAACCACCAAGAAATAAACAGATGAAAAAATAAAAGCTGCTCTAGTGAATGTTTGGGCGCCAGGAAGTTAAATGTTTTCTTCCGAGATATCTTGTATTGCTGAAATATGAAAGAGAGGTACTGATTGAAATATTGAATTGTTTTAACCCAACTTTAATAAATACCAATTTTATGTACAGACTATTTTAAACACTTATATATGACCCATCACCTCTTATATACAATTAACTTATCTATATTTACAGTAAAATCCCAGAATGTAATGATAAACAATTTCCCCCCTCCTAACGTACCTATTAATGTTAAATTTTGACAGAGGTTATACTCAATAATTATGTATAAATAATATAAAATAAAATATAAGATAATATAAATATAAAATACTACTCACTAATATAATAGTTTAGTTTTCGTTTAATAAATGTTTAAGTTTGAAATGAAATGAACCTCTCCGGATAAGTGTGCACACGATAACCTGATGAAGAGAGATTCAAGGGAGAGTCAAAATCTCATCCCTTGGTAGACAATAAATAATTTAATTAAATTGTACTATTGTTTTAGGAAAATTGAATGTAATTATTATTAATGATGTAAAAGTTAAAACCTTGAAGAGGACGTAATGTTATTAAAGATATTTAAATAAGAAACAAAAAGATAAAACTAAGTTCTTCCGGCCAGTTTCCGTAGGTTTCCCTGGAAGGTCCTCTGGTGAAGAACTAGCTGCAGGTGGGTAAATTTACTCCAAACCTGGGTTCCATATAAAAAAAGGAGGTACTTTAAACCAAGTCCATTAAATTCTTCTTAAAAAAAAAAACCATAAACTTAAAATTCTTCTTCCCCTTATCTTAATAAATTTTCCATACAAAAAAAATAATTATTCTTCCCTGACTTGCACTGGAATCCGTAAGTAGGCTAAAAAAACAGTTGTGTTACTCCAAGTCCTTTGTTCATACAAGAAAGTAAAGAAAAACCAAGAAGGTCAACAGGTTGCTTTAAATTAAAATAAAAACTATATTGTTTTTCTGTAAAAAATAACCTTGGGATGGTATGACAATGTTTTATAGGATATATTAAATAGATAGGTTTTCAGAAAGCATGGTCTATATATATTATAGAATAGAAAAAAAAAGAAATATTAGCCGGTTTAACGGTATGGAATTGAAATAGATAATTGTTGGTTTTCATCTTTGGAAAGAAATAAAGTTTGAGATAATGATAAAATCTAATACTTGTAATATATTTAGGTATTAATGAAATAAGTGAAATAGGACATATATAAGATAGAATAGATAGCTAGATAGCTAAGAATATATATCGAGAGCGGATTAAAATAGATTTGAATTTCACTAACAATGGCGGATGATATGACATGTTTTTACACATAATTTATTTATAACTTTAAACTTACCGGCGGAGGTGGTCCAAAATTAAAGTACTTTCCCAAAAAAAACTAAATAACAAATGGCTTCTTCCAACACAACAGCTTTTCCACAAAAAAAATAAAAAATAAACTTAAACCCAATTCATGAAAATGGCACCTACAGCCGCCTTGAACAAACGATGTTCACTCCACGAGACCCCAGCAACAAGTGCCGATTTGACGCTACGCTGTCACAAACGATGTACTTTCAGAGTCTTAGACAGAGGGCGGGATTTAATGCCAACTTTCGAAAATTATATTTTACTGGAGTTTTAAATATTTGGTTTAAGAATATTTCAAAAATGAATTTAATTTATAATTAAATTAAAGGATCCCAGTGACAAAAAGGTAAATGGTTCTTTAAGTAACGGACTCGTTACAACAGTAACATCCAAATTATACAACGATATTAGAATAAATTATTAAGGAACATCGTTAACGCTCCATGGTACTTCATCAAGACCTCCAGATGGATACGGTTATCCAGACAATAAGTAAATTTGCCGAGAGTGATGAACAAAGGCTCTCCAACCACGTGAATTTCGAGGCCATCAAACTCCTAGACAACGCCAACCAGATAAGAAGACTTAAGAGAACGAAGCCATTTAAGTTAGTGCTATGAGTGAAAGTGAAAAAGCAGAGCAAAGTGCGGCTAAAGTGTACACTTTAGCTAGTAGTACTATAATGTATTAGAGCCTAAGGAATATTGCTTAATGTAACTTTAAATAGGTTTTATTATAATATTTTGTATATAGAACTAACTTGCTTATTGATCATAGTGAATTATCAGATAGCAATAATCATAAGACTGTTTTATTAAATAAAAAAAAATGATGCTGTATCTGCTGCCAAATAGCTGATTTCGTTTCATTTTATAGCTGCGTATACCCTTCATGTTAATCTTTCGTCATATGTTCTGTTTATACGACAAAGCCATTTTAGTTACCTTTGACTTAAATAATAATTATTTCTATTGGTCTGCTTCACTTCTAAATTGCAATTAGCATCCTGTTTCGTGTCATATCTCTTCTTGAGATCCCTTTAGTCGGTGGCCAAAAACTATCATTTCTGTACAGCAAAAAGCGCTATTACCTGAACTGCGACCTTGCCGAAAAGTCGTCAAAATAATGGTTTTTATCAAACCAAAATTATTCAACGCGGAGTCAAACCCGGAAAAACACAGAAAGCATATATATATATATATATATATATATATATATATATATATATATATATATATATATATATATATCTTGTTGCGCTTCTTGTCATTGGTCCTGTGCGCAGAGTGCGCGTGGTGTTCTTCGCTATTTTAATTTCTACGTTTTTCTGCAGAATTGTTTTCCACGTATTTGGTAGTCTTTGGGCATCATCTCTTTAAATTTTTTGGATGTTTTTCCGACAATTGCATTGACAATGGCAAGTGTGACCTTGCCGAAACGTCGCCAAAACAATGGTTTTTCTAAAAACCAAAAATATTTAACGCGGAGTCAAACCCGGAAAACAACTGAAACCACATATAGCTCCCGCGGAAATTTCAAATTCAATATATATATGTATATATATATATATATATATATATATATATATATATATATATATATATATATATATATATATGTATATATATATGTATATATATATATATATATATATATATATATATATATATATATATATATATATATATATATATAAAGGGACCAAATACGGTCAAAATCAATAAGCAGTTAAAAAATATCGGAAAGGGGTGAAATCCCTTTTACACTGTAACTCTTGAAGATCTCAGTTAGACTCAGTCAGATAAAAAGAGAAAAGGTACAAGCTAAATGTTAACTTTTCCATATATTAGCGGAAACGTTTCATTTGGTACTTAAAAAACAGCATCAGTCCATATCTGTAAGATTAACACTCTTTAGAAGGAATTTTTTTTATTAACAAAATCGCATCAGCCAAATTGGGTAGTAGCGAATAATAATTTGTATTACATTTATATGTTTAGATAACGTTTAGAATGTTAATTGACGTTAAGATACTTTTTAGGATTGACATTGTACTGTAGACCTAAAATATCGCTTAGTTTGTTTAGTATATTGTGTAACATGCGCTTTGGCGTTAATGCTGCTCATTTCTCTAATATATGTTTGATTGTTAACTTTTCTTCTCAGTTATTACATCTTGGTTCTTGTATGTTGGAAAACACATGGCTAGTAGTTAATCACGTATGAGCCAGCCAGAGTCGCGTAAATATTACCTGGTCTCTCCGACTTGTTGGTAATGGGGACCAGGATTTTATTGTTTTTTTTACTATCGCGTAGCTTGGCCGATGACACTTTCCATTTTTCTTTCAAGATATATCGCACTTTACATTTTACTGCAGCTTTTACGTCCGGACTCGTATATATTTCTGTATACTCTGCACTATCACTAGTTGCAGCTTCTTTTGCAGCGTTGTCTGCCCCTTCATTTCCTTGAATTCCAATATGGGATGGTATCCAGAAGAATGTAATATTTTTTTCATTTAGTTGACCGGTATGAACTTCTTGATAACCAAAGCATTAGTTAGATAGACATATAGGATTGACTGTACAAAACTTGAAAGTCTGTGAGTATAATATAATTGATATTATTGGATGCTTTGACAGCAAGGGTGGCCTGGTATGGAGCGTATAGTTCAGCAGAGTAAATGAGTACTCTGAAGGGAGTTTGTATGTATTTGTCGATGATGGGGTTATTACTGCAGCACTAGTACCTTAATTTGATTTAGATAAGTCTGTGTATATATGTGTATAATCCTTGTAGTTGTGAAGCATATCCCTGAAGGCGGATTTTATTAACTGTGGGTTTGTTGAATGTTAGTCGAAAGCAATGAGGTGGATTAGACACCGAGGGTTCTTTATTTGCCGTAGAGAAATTGAGAACAATTGAGAAGAAAAACATTTTGGGAACGTGTAGTTCAATTGATTTAAGTAGCTTCTAATCCTTGCGTAGAAAGTTAGTTTTGGCCGTTCTTGGCTTATTTGCAAACATATTTGGTAGGTTTTTTGTAAAAAAAGTTTGGAATAGTAGGGTTTTTTGAACTAGACTTAATTTTTGCAGCGTATGCTATACTTTAATAAAGTGTTCTGTCTTCTAGGGATGGTTCATAAACTTCACAATAAATAATTTTGATTGGTCTTGTGCGAAAAGCTTCAGATATTATACGTAAAGAAAAATTGTGAAGACTGTCAAATTTTTTTACCAGTGTCTTAGTAGATGTAGAATACACAATAGATCCATAATCTAATTTTGATCTGATTAATGTTCTGTATATATTCAAAAGTGTCTGGCGATTCGCACCCCATTCTTTATTGGCTAGAGTTTTTAGAAGATTTAAAAGCTTTGATATAAGATAAGATAGAATTTGTTATATGAAGTTTCCAGCTTGGGAGTTTTTTCGAATGTCATGCTTAAGAAGTTTATTGACATTACCCGTTTTAGAATCTCATCACATAGTTTTAGGTTGGGGGTATTTGTAACATTTTTCTTAGAAAATAGGATGAACTGAGTTTTTTCAGTGGAAAAAAAAAACCTGATTTTTGTGACCATAATTCTAAGTGTTGTATAAAGTTCTGTGTGTGATATATATTGTATATTTTTGCCTTTGCAAAAAACTACAAGATCATCCACGTAGACTTGTAGCTTTATAGGCGATTTTAGTTTGTTGACAATATCATTGACTGCCACTATGAAGAGAATAGGGCTTATAATCAAGCCTTGAGAAATGCAATTTTCTGAATACATTATATTTGATATCGTGTTGCTTGTCCAAACTCTTAGCTTTTTATTTGGCAGTGAGGCAATGAGGCAGTTGGCAAGAGGCAGTGACCTTGAATGTGCCAACTATGTTTTTTTATTATATTATCATGCCAGACTGTATCGAAAGCTCTTGATATGTCAAAAAAAATCACTAGACATTTACTCCTTAGTGCGAATGCTTCAGAAATGTCACTTTCCAAATCTATGATATTATCTATGGTTGACCTTTGCTCTTTAAAACCAGTTTGTTCTAAAATAATTAACTCTTGTCTCTCCATGTGCCATCTTAGTCTATTATTAATAATTTTTTATAGTAACTTACACATGGAGCATGTTAAAGATATCGGTCGGTATGACTCGGGACTTGTTTTATTACGATTAGGTTTTTGTATAGGTATAACTGTAGATTTATGCCATTTTTCAGAAAATTTGTGCTCTAGCCAAATAATGAAGTTGTTTGTGAGCGTTAACTGGAAGGCGTTTGATGAACATACTAGGAATATCGTCTGAGCCAGCGCTAATTTCTTTGAGATTTGATAATGCTTCTGTATACTCTAATGGAGAGATAGGTAAATTTAACAGTTCATCTGTGTTAGATATAATGCTAGTTTTTTTATTTTTTCGTGTTTGTAATTAACTAAATATTTTTTATAATTAATATTACTGGAACGGTTTTTGTATGTGTTAGAAAAGGTTTTGGCAATCTCAGTATTACTAGTAACTGCCTTTCCCGAGGCTTGTATTATTCTGATTGCTATTTACTCCAGATATTCTTCAGACTTTGTTCCATACTTCAGTCATGGGAGTGCTTGGATTTAACGTTAATACATATTGAGAATATGATTGGCTTTTGGCATTTCTAGTTGTCTTCTTGGCTATAGCACGTTGTTTTGTGTATTCAATTTTATTCTCAACAGTATTGTAGCTCTTGTATTTGTTAAAAGCTCTTTTGCTAGATTCGACTGCTGTTTTGCATTCATGATTCCACGATGGGACAGAGTTGCGTTGCTTTATGCATGTAGTCTTTCCTATTGCTCTTTCTGGTTATTTAGTGTCTGGTCCATATTTAAGGTGCTTTTAAATGAGGCCATACTGCTTTCGTTTAAATTTGAAAAACGATTCCAGTTAGAGTTTTTTAAATTCCATTTTTAAGTAGTCTCTCTGTTCACAGTGTTTTTTGTAATTATGAATGAAAAGTGGATAGTATCACTGTTGTATAAGAAGTCGAGCCTATCTTACGTGAGCTGTAGGGTCAGACCTTGTTTGCATATCTTAAGGTCTATACATGGAGATTCACCGTTTTGTATATTAAATCTAGTGGGCCTGTCGTTGTTTAAGACTGAAAGGTTGGTTTTTTTAAAAAATATTGCTTCCAGTAGTTTTTCTCTATTATTTACAGCATAAGATCCCCATAAAAAGTTGTGGGCAATAAAATCTCCCAAAATAAGTCTGGGTTGAGGAATTTGTTGTCTGCTTGCATTGATGAAGGTAGGCATAAGTTACAAACGTAGATGTTTTGACTTAAATTAAGTTTTTTTGCTTCTAGATTAGTTTGGAGAGAAATTACTATGGTTTTAATTGACTTTTTTTACAAAGATAGCTACTCAGCCACTGGCTTTTTCTTGGATATGTTGATTTTTGCAGTAATTTTTAAATTGTTTGTATTTTTTTATTTTTAAAGAAGACAAATTATATCTGGATGGTATAACTTGGGATTGTTACAGAAGTTAATGACTCGATCCCTGAGATACCTCACTTTCAGTCTATGATGCCTCAGTATTCAAGTAAGTCATCTGTAAATATATCAGTAGTTTCTTTCCTATTTTTTTACATCTATCTTTAATGTATATTTATTTGAATAATAACATAGTGTGAGTCCTGTGCACGATAAACATTTTCAAATAGATCGGATATTTGATTAAAATCAAGAATATATGGAGACCGTAAAATAGTTTCGAAACAGATACATAGACGATTTGTACGTGAAATGGAATCTTTACTGTCTTTTTCATTTCATTTTTATTTCACAATATATGGAGAGTTTTTCTCTGAGATAATTGCCTTGGTCGGTTCCATGAGTATGTGAGTGTGAGTCTTTTTCTTACTTTTTTTTTGTTTTTGGATAGAGCATCATCTGTTTTAACAAACAGGTTTAGACTTTATTTTGATTTCGGAATCAGCGTCTTGCGATGGGGGAGGTGTGACTATTTCTTCAAAACCGCGTTTATAGCTATTTTGTGTAGACTGGGTTTTATCTATATTTATAATTGGTTGTGCGGTTTAAGTTTTTAAATTATTAGTTTGAAGCATTTGGGGAGTTGCGGATTGAGAAGATGGTTCTTGGGTTGATCTGCAATTTGCAGCAGTGTGGCTTTGCCTTTTACATAAAAAACATACCTAGAAATCTTGTGACAAAAAAATCATATAGGTGGTGCTATCATGATTAATTAGTATGGATTCAGATATTGAGGCAAACGATGGTGTGATAAACATTTGTCGTCTTCTAAAACTATAAAGGTGGCTAAATTTCATCAAACCGGCACTTATCTTGAGAAATGACATCGGAGACATGGTTTTAAGGTCAAATATTTCAATTTCTTGAGTTATTAAAGCATGCGGAATGGTGGGACAAACGTTTTACAGAATTAGTCTTTCTGCTGGAATAACTAGTTTGCGTGCTTGGACTTGTTGGTTATTAATTTCTATAGGCCCACCATAATCATTTATGAAACGTTTTTGTTTGAATCCTGTAGTGATCCTTTCCCAAGTTAATATGCTCCTTTTCTAACTTGGCTGGACCGTACTGAAGACGACCAATAGTCAGAAATACGTATATACGGTTGTCTTCCATCTTATACACATATTTTATTATATTTTTTTTTCCTTTGTTGTGAGCTATGCCGATATCTTTTACCTTTATTATATGTTAATTTTATTTAATTTTGTACAAATTCATTATGGCATTGATTATATTGATGTTTGATTTATGTCAGAAAGACACTCGTTTCTGTTTGATTGTTATTATGGTTACGTACAAAGTGGCGCCAAATATGAATCTTTAAATTTTTTGAAATTATATTATTTATAATCAGAAAATCTAATATTAGAAAATTATAGTATTAATTTTCGTAAGACAGAATGTAATTATAGATATTGCTTAGTTTATCAGTATCAGTTTTTTTATTAACGTATTGATATTTATTTATGCATACCATTTCTAAGAATTCTCTTTTATTTAATTGGTTTTCACTTCTTAATATATTAGTTTCATTGAAATTAAATGAATGATTTTCATTAATTGCATGATCTATTAATGCACACGTATTTTTATTATTTCTAAGGTCACTTTTATGTGATGTTAGTCTGCCTATTAGATTTCTAGATGTGTGTCCGATGTATGACTTATCACAATTTTTGCATGGTATTATATAAACTACATTTGAGCTTTCCATAATGCTAATAGGTGATTTAGTTTTTGTATACAATGATGCTAATGTTTTAACATTTTTAGTTGCAATTTTAATATAAGAATAGTTAGCAAAGACTTTAGTTAGTTTGGGTGTTAATGTTGGTATGTAAGGTAGTGATGTGAAAGTAAATTGAGATTGCACGATTTGTTGATTTGGTTCTCTTGTTTGATTCATGTCAATCATTCTATTATTAGGATTGTTAAATAAAAATTTGTTTATTATTTTAATTGGGTATGAATTCTCTAATAAAATATCTTTAAGTTCTAATAACCCTTTGTTGATGTTATTGATGTGTGATAATTTGACTATTCTGTTTTTTAAAGCCAATATTAAATTTATTTTCATATGAGGTGGATGTTGTGAATGATAATTAATAAATCTGTTACTAAATATAGGTTTTCTGTACCATTCAGTGCTTAATACATTTTGTGCATTACGTTTGATTTTTATGTCAAGATATGGGATGCTATTTTCTACCTCTTTTTCACATGTAAATTGTAAATGTTCACTATAATTATTAAAAGTTTGTAAAGTTTCATTTATTTTGTCTGCAGGTAAAGTAAGTATTAAGTCATCCACAAATCGTTTGATAATTGGGATATGAAAAGGCAACTTATTTAAAGAATCTCTTATTAAATCGTCTAGTACATAATTACATAATATACTCGATATAATTGAGCCCATAGGTGTGCCAAAAATTTGTTTATAGAATGCATTATCAAAAATCAATACATTAGAATCAAAAATGAATTCTAAAGTGCTTAAGAACGTTTTTTTGTTAATTTTGCAATTTATTTTGATTTCATCCCAATGTCTGTTTATACTATCATTAATAATATGTAGTGGTAAATTAGTAAATAAAGATATAACGTCAAAGCTTACTATTATATAATTATTTGGTAGTTGATAGTTGATAGTTGAAGAAAACAATTAATCTGGTTCGGACATGTTAAAAGAATGCCAGAGTACAGATGGCCTAGGAGAGTACTGGAATGGATCCCTCCTGAAAGAAGAAAGAGAGGACGACCACGGAGAAGTTGCCGCAACGATATTGATGAAGCAATGGCGGCAAGAGACTTAGAAGAGGCAACTGCATATGACAGAAAAAGATGGAAATTGGGGGCGGAGAAGCGGCGACAGCCGTAATAAATCCGTTATTATATTATATATAGTTATTGATAAAATTACTTAGTTCAAAGGAATCTTGTATAGAGAAACTATTATCTAAGTTATATGACCTTGTAAGAATATCATTCAAAAATTTTGCTAATTTACTGTTTGGTGAATTAATTGAAGATACAATTGGTCTCATTGTTAAGTTAGGTTTATGTACTTTTGGTTTTGCATAAAAGCGTGGTGTGATAGAGTTATATATAGTGAGAGTTGAGGCTTCTTCTTTAGTGATAATTTTTTTATTTTTCAATTCGATAACTATTTTTTTAGCTTTCTGTTGCAAGGTACTTGTGGGATTGTTCTGTAATTTTTTATAATATTTAGGATCATTTAAAAGTTCATAACTTTTATTATAGTAATCATCTTTGTACATTGCAACAGTCACATTTCCTTTATCACTTCTCACGATGTATATCTCAGGGTGTTCTTTGATAAATTTGTTACATTCATGATATAAACTATTTAAAAAGTGAATATTATTTTTATTTTTGTGTAAACAGTTAGTTATGATGTTAGTGCATTGATCTCTGATTAAGTTTTTTTTATTTTCAGAAAATCTAGTTATTGTACTTTCGATATCAGCCAGTATATTTGAAATTTTAAAATCTTTAAGTGTTGGTAATAAACAGAATTTTGGACCTAATGCGAGTATCTTTCTTACATTATAAGGGAATTCAATGTTCGTTAAATTTTTAAACCATTTTTCTTTAAAAGTGATAGAGTTATAAGCTTTCATTTTCAGATTTTCAAATTTATGTATGTTATTTTGTTTTATGTTATGAAATATTTTGTTGTAAGCTATTTTTTGTCTACGAAAAAATTCAGTTATAATATGTTGTGGTAATATGCGCTGCAATTTATCTTTAATTTCTAACCTTCTAAAAAGATAATGTCTGAAAATGTAGCTTTTATCTCTAAATTAATAACTTGTGTTTTTAACTTTAAATTAAAACATTGTACTTGTTTTCCTGTTCTTCCTCCTCGATGGTGTAGTAGGTTATCTGATATTAAAATTGCAACTAAAAATGTTAAAATATTAGCATAATTGTATACAAAAACTAAATCACCTATTAGCATTATGGAAAGCTCAAAATGTAGTTTATATAATACCATGCAAAAATTGTGATAAGTCATACATCGGACATACATCTAAAAATCTAATAGGCAGACCAACATCACATAAAAGTGACCTTAGAAATAATAAAAATACGTGTGCATTAATAGATCATGCAATTAATGAAAATCATTCATTTAATTTTAATGAAACTAATATATTAAGGCTGTTTTAGCAGTTCAAGTACACTGCGATTTGAAATGGGCGTATCACTTACTTTTCTACACTGCTTACGCGAGACCATCTTTACTCAGTGCCGCCGGCCGACGGGTAGTTTAATGACAACAAATACATTATTCTCCATTCAAGTTAGTTTTAACACGAACTAACTGACCGTACGTTCATGAGATTTGACGTCACGAAGGCGATAACGATGAAACTAAGCCCAATGATGAGTAACACGTTTCACTATTAGATTTCAGTATTTTTTAGCAATTTTCTTTAAAATTGGAACACGCTTTTCTCGACTATTACTGGACACAGAAAGGTGAAACAAAAATCAACGATTACAGAAAAAAAAACTCTTTCGAGTGATGGGCTTAAAAAGTTTGGTTATAATAGAACGTTAAACAGTATATTCCAATTTTTCAACAGAAGTTTCGAAAAAATAAAAAAAGTAAAACCATCAGTTTAAAGGCAACATAATTTCGAATAACGTGTCCAAATTTAGAGACATTTTGTCAGTAAATAACAGAGAAAACACTGTCCCTAGCTTTTGGTGCACCTATAAAACAGCCTTAAGACGTGAAAACCAATTAAATAAAAGAGGGTTCTTAGAAATGGTATGCATAAATAAATATCAATGCGTTAATAAAAAAACTGATATTGATAAACTAAGCAATATCTATAATTACATTCTATCTTACGAAAATTAATACTATAATTTTCTAATATTAGATTTTCTGACTATAAATACTATAATTTGAAAAAATTTTAATATTCATATTTGGCGCCACTTTGTACGTAACCATAATAACAATCAAGAGCTAGTTATCAACAACAAAAAATATAATAAACAGAAACGAGTGTCTTTCTGACATAAATCAAACATCAACATAATCAATGTCATAATGAATTTGTACAAAATTAAATAAAATTAAAATATTGTACTTACATAACTATATAATTTTAATAAGTTAAGTTTTAATGTTTTGTACATTTGAAAATTTAATGGATTAACCTCATGTTGTAAGTTTTTATACTAGTTTTATACAATGCTATTTAATTCTAATTTCATTGTTTTTACTTATACCATATTTTAGCATATCCTGAAGAAGCAAATAAATTTTGTGAAAGCTTGATAAAGAACAAAGAGTTTCACTTTCCTGCCCTATTAATGACTGCAACCTCAAAATAAAACTTTATTATATATATATATATATATATATATATATATATATATATATATATATATATATATATATAGATTCGTTTTCGTAAATTAATCTATACTAAACCACATCTGTTTGTGTATGTCATCTTTAAACATCGCTTTGAGAAGCTGTTGTCATGCTTAAGCAGCCCTCACGATGCCATTAGATTATCTCAATTTAGCTGTTAACTTTTCGTTTATTTATATACCAACCGTGTTTTGCTTTGTAATACTCTCTAGAAAAGTTGCTGTAAATGTAAGTCAAACACGAGTGACAAGGCAAGTCCCTACTGAATATTGTGCTGAAACAACTTGGTTCTTATCCATGATGTAGAGCATCCATTAAAATTTATACGAAATGAGTGTCTTGGCAAATCCAATAATAAAAAAGAACGCACGTAACGAGCAGAATTTTGTTCCTTGGGATGATACACATGCAGAAGCCTTTTGTAGAAAAAAGAGATTTTTATATATAAATCATAATAACGCCTATCTTACTAATTTTACTTTTTTTTTAAATATGCTCATGATAATATAACCTACGATACAATAAAAAAAAATGTGTATCTTCCATAGCGCATTATTTTTAAAATAGACAATTTTTGCTTAACAATGTTCTATATTAACAATGTCACACACTCAAAATCACAGTCTCACAAAATTCTACCGTTACTGTGTTTTAAAATATTATTCATTCAATTTAAATATTCATAAGAACAATACTAATTTTTTATTGCATATGAAGAAAATAAGATTTAAATAAAATTCATAATTTGTAAGGTAAATTTGTATAGGGTAAATTTTTTTAATGCAGTGGACATGTGCTCCAACTTCAGTATATATTACTGCCCTGAAAGAGAAACCTTTAAGCAATACTTTTCTTGTTAGAATATCTGCTACTTCTAATAACTACCTCCCAACTTAATATTTGGCTTTTCACGAACCTGCAAGGGCTGTTTTTTAAGTACAAAACCAAACGTTTCCCCTAATATATTGAATAGTTTTCTTTTATTAAATTTGCAAATTTAGAATGTGCTATTAGAAGCTATTAGTAAATGTGAGTATTGCAAATACATGAGAGGAGAAATTATCCATTGGTAACACTCCCAATACTAACACTAATAAATTAAATTAATGTAGTATAATTTGAAACTGAAATTGAAACGAAAATTAAGATTAAAATTGAAATTAGTGAATAAAGTCTGTTGGCAACGGTCTCTTCAATCTTCGTCTGACTTCTGGTTGGAGGTGTAGTTGTCTTGATTCCCCGTTGGGGTGGGATGGCAGCTGTTCTAAACCATTTCTTGTTAGTCTACTGATTTTGTCCTTAACGAACGGTATACCGGAGTCATCATGCAGTGTTTTGTTACTAACGTACCACGGCGCGTTGAAAATCATTCTCAGTATTTTGGATAAGATTCTCTGAATGATTTTGGTATTAGAAGCCTTTGCACAGCCCCATAGTTGCACTCCATATGTCCATATAGGCTTTATGGTGCACTTATACAAGAGAAGTTTATTATCTGTAGATAACTGTGATTTCCGGCCTATTAGCCAATTCATTTGACGTATTTTCATGTTGATTTGGATTTTTTGCCAAGATGTGCTTTCCAAGTGAGCTTTTGATCAAGTGTCAGGTATTTGACTTCTGTTTGTGCTGCTAGTAATATGTTGTTCAGTCTGATTCTCGGACAAATGATGTTCCTGTTGGTGAATGTAATTTGATTATTAGAATTAGTATGGTTAACTTTGATTTTCAACCTTTTCATCCAGTCTTGTAGTAGGTTCAAGTGTATTTGAAGGTTTCCTGATGCTACTTGGGGGGTCATCACCGATGGATATTATGGCGGTGTCATCTGCGAACATGGCTACTGTGGTCGTATTTGTGGTTAGGATATCAGCAGTGTATATGGGCTACAAGAGGAAACCCAGGACACTTCCTTAAGGGATACCGGATTTTATGGGATAGTAATGAGAGGTTTCTGCGAGGAATCTGACTTGAAAGTGACGTTCTGTGAGGTATGATTTTAAGAGTAGACAGTGAGGAGTGGGAAAGGATGACTTAAGTTTATACAGGAGGCCGTCATGCCAAACACGGTCGAAACCTTGTTCTATATCCAGGAAGGCAGCTGTGCAAATTTTTGTCTCTTTATACATACATTACATATTATACATTAATATTTTTAACAATCCCATGACATTGTTGTAGAGTTGAATGGGCTTCGCGGAAACCAAACTGGTATGTTGGGATCACTGAATTAATTTCGATGTCTTCTGAGATTCATTGAAGCAGAAGAATTTTGACAATATTGGAAATAAGCTAATTGATTTCTATGAAGTAGTAATATTTAGTGGTTTATTTGGTTTACTAATCCTAATTATTTGTGCGAACTTCCAATTAATCAGGTAGTAGGCTAATCTTATGATACTATTATATATCATTGTTAGTAGGACAATTGCTTTTTTCGGGATTTTTGGAACTGGGTATAAATCAACATTCAACAATTCAGCACTTTCTCTGAGCTTCTCAGAGATGGAGAAAGATGGATTATTAATTTTAATTTTATATAATTATAAATTTTTATTTATATTTAAATATACATTTTTATATATATTTAATTATATATTTAATTTTAATAACAGGATTTCCATAATTAATTTCAGGTATGCTGATGACACCATTTTACTTGCCGATAGTCCAGAGGGAATTTAACAAGTAATTGATAAAGTGGACGCTGTTAGCAGATAGTCTGTTATACGTCTTAATATAGAAAAAACCAAGGTAATGATCATCAGTAAACATCATATCACTAGATTTTATACAAAATACAATAGACATATTAACTTGTAAGACGTGGAAGCTTGGAAATTGTCAAAGGCCATCAGTAAGAAAATACCAGCTTTCGAAATATGATGCTACCGCAGAATATTTCGAATAACGTGGATACAGCATGTCACCAATGAAGCTATCTTGCAAAGGATGGGTCAACACCAAGTACTTTTAAACTGCATTTAAGGGTAAAACAAAGAAAATTGTGATATAGCCGTATAAGATTTTTTGGGCTAAAGTGGTTGCCAACGTCCAATGATTATAGGGCATTGCTAATATATACCACTAATGGTAATAGAGAGAATAAAATTGAAAGAAAATTTTCTACGGGAAAAACTGACGTCGCCAAACTCGAGAGAGTATGGAAAGATCACGAAATCTCCAGAAACACAAACTGATGCTTGTTAAGACACTCCTTTTTCCCATTGTTAACTACGCTGCAGAGTAATGAAAGATTAAATCAACAGATAAAAAACTAATCCATACATTTGAAATGCTTACTTAGAGTCGACTGCTAAGGATACCATGGACTAATAATAGGTACTACTCATAATATGGACTAAAAAATGTAGCAATGTTTCAATCTTCATCAAATTCGACATTACTTAATTATTAAGAAGAACTATTCAGAAGACCATAAAATATTTTGGCCATATTATGATACGCAATAACGATTCGCTCAAAAAGCTGACAGTACAGGAAAAGGTAAAGGCAGACTGCCAAGAGGAGGTTCACCCATATGCCGTGTTGATCAAATATCGCAAATGGCACGCACTTCTCTATATAATTGCATTTTTTTTATTGTATAGTGGCTTTGGGATAGCCAATTAGCCAGACCATTTGTGGTACTTACAATTTTTGATTTTATTACCTAAGCCTATTTATAATCTAAATTTACTTATAAATTCAAATACACTAAATTTTATATTTTTCTTAGTCACAAATTGTTTCGCAAAAAACTTTTCACTTTATATAGAGATAACCTTATTGAGCTTCGAACCGAAAAAGGCTATGATTTTTTCCCTTTCCAAAGACTGATGATTGCATTTAAGCGGTTAAAAATAGAGATGAATCGAATCAAAGAATACTATACGTATAAATGTATACCTACATCTACATATATGCTAGGAATACTCGTATTGAGCAAACGACTAGGAAGGAAGACAAATATGCAACCTAGTAGTACTGACTATTTTTTATAAAAACATTTTGAAATATTTTTTATATTTAACGTTTATGAAATTATTTCATTATTCGATTAATTACTCTTCAACATTACTCAGAATAATAAAGTCTGGCTAACTCAATACATTCATCCTAATATTAATCAGAAAATTTATAAAATTTACTACACCAAAATTCCAAATATCATTTTTTAAAATCCTATATTTACAACCTACCTAGAAACTCTTCTAAAAAATAAATTAAACCAACACATTTTAACAAGTAACAAAATAAAACTACCTATGTAAAATTATTTTCCTCCATAGATCCGCTCCTGCTTGTAGGGATGAAGTGGATAAACATCTTGTAGAAGATAATACTTTGGGAATAAATTATATGAAAAGTTTTAAAGAAACGCTCAGCCCGCTTTTCTTGTAGGCTCTGTGCTTGGTTAGAATAAAGACGGTTAAGAAATACACAAATGTTTTAGTTTAATAAAATAAAATAAAACATTTTTAAAGATAGAAACTTTGGTCATATATTTTAGTCTTTTATACGCAGACTACAACTTAATGATTGATAAATTTTCTTAATTTGTTATTCACGCGTTATTTTTTAATCTTGCTACAATGCATACAATCTGCATGAAGAAAAAAGGTCTACATTGCTTATTAGTTCCAACTACTTACTTAATCCAAAAACCATTAAAGAGAATTTATAAATATATTAATATGTATATATATATATATATATATATATATATATATATATATATATATATATAATAGACATCTTTTGTAACATAATCCTGGTATATTCCTTATACCATCATTATTGGAAACACATTATCGTTCTTAGAAGAGCTTCAGTTTTTTGAGTTTATTCTAAATGGAAGACCTACGGGCAATGTTTACCTTGCTTATATCGCCACGAAGGCTAAAAACGGGATGTGGCACTCTGGGAGTGACCGAGAAGAGGAAGCATAGCTTTATTATAGTCCATTCTATTTTATTTCTATTCGATTCGATAATGGATTCGATTCGATATTTAATTCAATTCGATTCGATTCAATAAAGGATTCTATTCGATAAGCGATTTGATTCGATAATCGATTCGATCAAGATCGATAAACGATTCGATTCGATAAACGATTCGATTCGGTATTTGACTGTATTCGATATTTGAATTAATTAGATTCCTATTCTATGATCAATTTGTTTAGATTCGATTTAATAATTGATTTGATATTAGATTCGATTTAATACTAGACTCGATTCGATTTGATCATCGATTCGATTCGATCATCGATTTGATACGATTTGGCTGTATTTTATTTTATTTTATTGTATTATATTCTATTGTATTTCATAAATGCAATGATCGATCTAATCATCGATTTGATAATCGATTCAATAACCGATTTGATAATTTTATTTTTATTTGCTAATATATACCACTAATGGTAATAGAGAGAATAAAATTGAAAGAAAATTTTCTACGGGAAAAACTGACGTCGCCAAACTCGAGAGAGTATGGAAAGATCACGAAATCTCCAGAAACACAAACTGATGCTTGTTAAGACACTCCTTTTTCCCATTGTTAACTACGCTGCAGAGTAATGAAAGATTAAATCAACAGATAAAAAACTAATCCATACATTTGAAATGCTTACTTAGAGTCGACTGCTAAGGATACCATGGACTAATAATAGGTACTACTCATAATATGGACTAAAAAATGTAGCAATGTTTCAATCTTCATCAAATTCGACATTACTTAATTATTAAGAAGAACTATTCAGAAGACCATAAAATATTTTGGCCATATTATGATACGCAATAACGATTCGCTCAAAAAGCTGACAGTACAGGAAAAGGTAAAGGCAGACTGCCAAGAGGAGGTTCACCCATATGCCGTGTTGATCAAATATCGCAAATGGCACGCACTTCTCTATATAATTGCATTTTTTTTATTGTATAGTGGCTTTGGGATAGCCAATTAGCCAGACCATTTGTGGTACTTACAATTTTTGATTTTATTACCTAAGCCTATTTATAATCTAAATTTACAGGGAGTAATATTATGTTCACATTCACTCAGTTTTTGACATATTTACAATTTTATTACCTAAAACTACTTATAATTTAAATTTACAGGACGTTATATGTTCGTAGATACACTTTAGTATTTGCTTATTATTTAAAAAAACAATTGTATTTAATTGGCAGGCAATGGACAATCTAGCTCAATTAGTTTTTCATACATCAGTTTGATATTTTGTCTGTACCGTCCACACTCCAATATAAGGTGCTGTAGATCTCCCACTTTACCACCCGAGCAATATGGATTATCAGTGATACCTATGCTGTGTTTGTATGCAGAAGTGAGTGCATGGTTTTATATTATTCTGTTTATTGTTTTTACAAATATTTATATATTGGCTTATATTTAAACCATCTCCCATTGGAAATGAGTGGTTGCAAGTTCTAAAATTTATTCCAGTTGTACTTTGGTTCTATAATCGTTGCCATCTTTGTTTGCAATTGTTTTTACTGATATTATCTATGTCTGTTACTGGTAGAAGTGCGTTGTGTATTATGTTTGGTTAAAGCTGCAGATTTAGCTAATTTGTGGACTTCTTTATTTCTTAATATTCCAAAGTGTCCTTTTACCCAACAAATAATAATCGAGCTACCTGCGGAAGTAATATCATAGTGTAAACTCTTTATTTCTATCTCAATATGGTTAGTTTTTTGTGGTTTTGATAGAAGTGAGTTTGTCCACAATGCTTCTACAATCGGTCAGAATGATATAATTATCCATACCAATAGAGGCTATATATTTTAACGCAAGTCATAAAGCTGATAGTTCGGCAGTATATATTGAAGCTTCATTGGGCAATCGACATGACTCTTTGTAAATAGAATTTCTGTGATATATTGCACAACCCGTTTTATTTTAAATTTTAGAGCTTGTGGCTTAAGTCTAATATATTCAAGTTACGAATATTTTTTAAATAGCTGAAGTTTTTTGAGAAAGCTCTAGCTACAAACTTATCTGTAAAAAACTGTCTGCGTAGTTTAAAGGGTGGCTCTTTAGCTTCAATTTCAATAATAGTAATAGGAGTAGATTTTAAGTAACCAAGACAGAGCCTCAAACATTTATTCTTTTGGGTTTCAATTTTATTAAGATGTTCTGTTGGCGCAGACACATATAAATGACAACTATAGTTAAAAATTGGTCGAATCATTAAGAGATAGAATAGCAATGCATTATTCGGGTCAGCTACCCAATAAAATTCTCTCTCCTAATGCCAACCATAATGTAGCTTCGCCTTTTTAAAAATTTTAAACTGTTTGTCCTTATGTATTGTGATGTAATGTACAATTTTATGTTTATGACATTCTCAACAGATTGTTGGATAGGCCAAAATTGACGAACTGCCCCTGAAGATGCTCTAGGAAGCGAAAGTACTTGGACAAGATTTAAATAATAAACTGTGCTCGATATTTGCCTTTTATTTGATCAAAGTTCATTTATTCGAGCATTCAACCTTATATCAATATAAATTTATGTTATCAAATGCAGAGGTTACATCTATAAATGCTTTAGCTCTTGATTCTTAAATTATGAAATCGACCTGAATAGAGGAAACTAGTGGAGTGAGAGATTCTTGTGTAGACCTGGATTTCCGGAAGCCATATTAAGATTTGGGAAGGTTATCTTCTGATTCAAGCCATTATTTAAGCCGATTCTTGATTATTCTCTCTAGAGATTTTAGTATACAAGAACTTAGAGATATTGAGTCTGTAAGACTCAACGTTGTTATCTGGCTTTCCTGGCTTCTTTATAGGCAATACACTATAGTCCTTCCACGTTTTGGGAATTAAATTCTCATTTTGTCATATCGTTAAAACTTTGTAATAATAATGATTTGTATTCTGTGGGTAAAAAATATAGCATAGTGTATGATATACAGTCCATCCCAAGAGACGAACTATTATTTTGTTGGAGTCCATGATTTAATTCTCACAATTCAAATGGATTTTCTAGATTGGAGTATTCTCTGTAAACGGTGAGTGTAGCTTCGTTTATTTGATTTGGTTCTCAAGGAGGTGAAATTTTGAAGTGGAAATCTTCTATCCATGTAGCTTTGCAGTTTATCAGGAGTTTATTGGACTGCTTTCTGTTTTTGTTGCGATATACTTTCTTTCAGACATTGCTGATTGAACTGTGGGAGTTAAAGCTTTCGCAGTAGTTTATCCAACTCTGTTTTTTTCTAATTTTAAAAATTTTCTTTGCTAATGCATCCAATTTTTTGTATTCAATTAAATTATGAATATTGGGATTTGTTTTATAACGTCTATATGCTGTTTTACGGTTATTTGCAGCTGTTTCGCAGTTATTATCCCACCATAGTTTTGGAATATTTTCTGTAGGATATTTTTTATTTTTTGATACTTTTTCTAAACTTTTTTTTTCTAATAACTGTTTCTAAAGAAAAGTTGGATGAATACAAATTCTAATTTGCTTTATTGCACATCCTTTATGTGTATTGTTACCAGGTAGTATTGCTCGTTTGGAATTTTCCAAGGTGATGGTCAAGGATAGATGGTCAGAACCATGTGGATCTTGAATAACAGACCAAGTTAATTTAGATATAATCTCCTGGGTGCAAATTGTTATGTCGGTTTCTGATGGACTGAAACTTAGTGCAAGAGATGGAGAACCATCATTTAAGTATAATAGATTAAATTGTTTTATCGCCTCTAATAAAACTTTACCGTGAGTATCATTAGTTTCGCATCCCCATGCCATGTTATGAACGTTGAAGTCCCCTCCAATGATGAATGATGGAGGAATGTGTTGAAAAAAATGGATCCATTATTTAACTGTTACTCTAATACGTAGTTCTTTTTATATGGATATTATATGTATAGGTTTATTGATACAAGAAAGTTTAAGTGCATGTGTAAGTAAAATTATAATTATCTAATAAATTTATTTCTTCTGTAATTATTTTATCTTTAATTAAAATTGCTGTACCTCCATACCCATCTAAACGATCAGATCTAAAGCAATTATAACCAGAGAAGTTATAAAATTTTCCTGGTTTAAACCATGTTTTTGATAACATGGCCACATACACTTTTTTTGAATAAGTAAGGCTTCTAAATTTGGTTTAGTAGAAACTGCTGAACGGACAGTTCCATTGTAAATTGTAAAAATTTATGTAAAAAAATTTATAGGGCTAGTTATTTCTGAGAAGATGAGCGTTTGACCAGGTAAGTCTTCTTGCGAGATCGATGCCGTACTAAAGTATTTATTAATTTGTTATATAATCTGTTTTTGATGTGTCTAAATTTTCTGTGAGTTTTAATGAACTTAATATATTAAGAACCAATTCTAAAATACCATTATTTAAATCTGATGATACTTCTTGTGTCTGCAAATGTATTGTATTTCTATTCTCTATATATTTAGAGGTATTATAAATACCACCTTTTTGTCTAGGGATATTTATTGCTGAAATTATTTCTTTTCTAGCTGATTCGAAAGGATCGGGAGAACTTGGACGATGTCGCTTTAAATTTGATTTTTCTGGACTACTGCTGGTATAAAACATTTTTGGAGAGAACTTTTTTGCCAACGAACCTGATTGATTTGGAGTTACTTGGTAGGACTGATCAATGTTATTAGAGTTGGTTAATAAGATAGAACTATTATGTCTGGCGGCAATATTGGCATATAAGATTTTCGGTACTTGTTTACAAGATTAAAGAAATTTAGGTGTGTCGTAAAATGATTACCTTGACAGCTAAAACAAGTAAGAGTATATATATTTACTATACAATCTTTTGTGTTATGAAAATCATGACATTTATTGCACCTGGGATGTGCTTTACATTGAGATCCAAGATGTCAAAACTGAAGGCAAGAAAAACATAATTAAACTTTTTGCACATAGGGTTCGACTTCTTTAATTACTTTATTACTTATGATATATTTTGGAAGAGTTTGTGCTTTAAAATTAACAATACATGATTTGGTTGGAACCTTGTCTATTACTGTTTTATCTTCGATATATTTTTCTACGTTTCTATTTATTCTTCTAACCGAAACTACTTCAAACTAAAAGCCGTATGACACTATGCATTTTCTTCTATCATTTCTTATATCGTTTCTGATATAGAAAGTTATTTATGTTTTCTTGTATCATTTCTTGCACGTACAGTTGTGCTCTGTATGACACTATGCAAGTTCTTTTACAGGAAATTGTACGTTATTCGGCACATGATTGGTCGAAATTTTGACACATATAAAAATAGAACTGCAATACCTGAGGACCCCAAGCGAGATGCTACTGAATATTTTTAAAAATACTGTGGTTCAAAAATATAAGAAATAAAATGTCCCAATATTAAAACTCAATTGGAAACCACAATTTTTGAAGATATTCAACAGGCTGAAATGGAAGACAGAAATAATAAATAATTTGGTTGTAATAATTTATTTGTTTTTTTTACAAATTATGTGTTTGAATGGCATGCTCTTGAAATTCTACTCTCTCATTTGGAGATATAAAATAATCTTTAAACTCATGACGAATTTTTAAAGCGGTTATGTATTGTTTTTAGTAATACATCTCCTCCTACTTTCAGTAGTTCCGATGCTATTTGATCCAATCCCTGTGATTTATTGTTTTTCAATTTGGCTACTGCTGTTCCAATCTTGGTTATTGTTGGTGGACACTTTTCTCTGATGTCTGCTTGGTCTAATTGTATATCAAAGTTCTACTTCAGCCGCCATTATGACAGAAGTTTTACGTTTTTGCGCACAAATTGGCGCATTTCTTGTACAAGAAACTGCAGCGGACCAAATTCTTGTATCGTTTCTGATATAAGAACTATACGCTTGTATGACACTATCCATTTTTTTGTTATATCAGAAACGATATAAGAAATGATACAAGAAAATGCATAGTGTCATACGGCCTTTACAGTGCATATTGTATTGTTTAATTTTATTTTTGATGTATTCCTTAGAAAATTCAGTATCTATGTCTCTCATTATACCCTCTCTATGGAGTATAAACTATGGAACGTAAACATTAAAATTGTTGTTTGTAAATAATGAGTAAGTTTTTTGATTGATTAAAAAATTTCCTGATTGATGGTCTTTAAATTTAATTCTGATTCTATTAATGACGATTGAATAAATACTAGTAATTTTGCTAATTAAATTCGAAAATTTGATAGTATAATATCACCGACTTTGACAGCATTTATCTTACCTTTAAAATCAGGAGTATTATTTTCTATATATACATGAAAATAACCTGTATTACTGCTCTGATATAGAAAATGGTCTCTTAAATTTTCTGTAGAATTATTAGAAGTTTTATTACTTACAGTTTCTCCGTTGTTTTTGGAGTTACCGTCCCATGTGTTATTTATATTGGATTTTATTTTTTCTATATTAACATCTCCCTTTATCCGGCTAATATCTGGAGGTTTATCTGGAGGTCTCCTCACATGGACCTCATTTAGTTTTTAACATTTTTTAAACACTTCGTATCTAACTTACACTTATCGTATCCAAACGGTAACCCCCAATGGGGGTAAAATAAATTCAAATACACTAAATTTTATATTTTTCTTAGTCACAAATTGTTTCGCAAAAAACTTTTCACTTTATATAGAGATAACCTTATTGAGCTTCGAACCGAAAAAGGCTATGATTTTTTCCCTTTCCAAAGACTGATGATTGCATTTAAGCGGTTAAAAATAGAGATGAATCGAATCAAAGAATACTATACGTATAAATGTATACCTACATCTACATATATGCTAGGAATACTCGTATTGAGCAAACGACTAGGAAGGAAGACAAATATGCAACCTAGTAGTACTGACTATTTTTTATAAAAACATTTTGAAATATTTTTTATATTTAACGTTTATGAAATTATTTCATTATTCGATTAATTACTCTTCAACATTACTCAGAATAATAAAGTCTGGCTAACTCAATACATTCATCCTAATATTAATCAGAAAATTTATAAAATTTACTACACCAAAATTCCAAATATCATTTTTTAAAATCCTATATTTACAACCTACCTAGAAACTCTTCTAAAAAATAAATTAAACCAACACATTTTAACAAGTAACAAAATAAAACTACCTATGTAAAATTATTTTCCTCCATAGATCCGCTCCTGCTTGTAGGGATGAAGTGGATAAACATCTTGTAGAAGATAATACTTTGGGAATAAATTATATGAAAAGTTTTAAAGAAACGCTCAGCCCGCTTTTCTTGTAGGCTCTGTGCTTGGTTAGAATAAAGACGGTTAAGAAATACACAAATGTTTTAGTTTAATAAAATAAAATAAAACATTTTTAAAGATAGAAACTTTGGTCATATATTTTAGTCTTGTATACGCAGACTACAACTTAATGATTGATAAATTTTCTTAATTTGTTATTCACGCGTTATTTTTTAATCTTGCTACAATGCATACAATCTGCATGAAGAAAAAAGGTCTACATTGCTTATTAGTTCCAACTACTTACTTAATCCAAAAACCATTAAAGAGAATTTATAAATATATTAATATGTATATATATATATATATATATATATATATATATATATATATATATATATATATATATATAATAGACATCTTTTGTAACATAATCCTGGTATATTCCTTATACCATCATTATTGGAAACACATTATCGTTCTTAGAAGAGCTTCAGTTTTTTGAGTTTATTCTAAATGGAAGACCTACGGGCAATGTTTACCTTGCTTATATCGCCACGAAGGCTAAAAACGGGATGTGGCACTCTGGGAGTGACCGAGAAGAGGAAGCATAGCTTTATTATAGTCCATTCTATTTTATTTCTATTCGATTCGATAATGGATTCGATTCGATATTTAATTCAATTCGATTCGATTCAATAAAGGATTCTATTCGATAAGCGATTTGATTCGATAATCGATTCGATCAAGATCGATAAACGATTCGATTCGATAAACGATTCGATTCGGTATTTGACTGTATTCGATATTTGAATTAATTAGATTCCTATTCTATGATCAATTTGTTTAGATTCGATTTAATAATTGATTTGATATTAGATTCGATTTAATACTAGACTCGATTCGATTTGATCATCGATTCGATTCGATCATCGATTTGATACGATTTGGCTGTATTTTATTTTATTTTATTGTATTATATTCTATTGTATTTCATAAATGCAATGATCGATCTAATCATCGATTTGATAATCGATTCAATAACCGATTTGATAATTTTATTCGATGTTTAATTCGATTCGAAAATCTACTCGATTCAATAATCGAGTCAATTCAATTCGGTAAACGATTCAATTCGATAATCAATTCGATTATTTTATGATCTACTTTTACTTCAGCCACCAATAATTTCTCCATACCTTCCCTTTGTCTGGCTATGTATCCAAATTACCTTAATATATTTTGGATAATGATTTTGGTTAGCCTAGTGATGATGTTGAGTTTTGTTGTGTACTGTATGTACACATATACGCATGTCCGATGAGACCAAATGAGGCTGACAAATCGTGCTCTTGTGACATTGGTTCCGCCAAGTACGCATTCCCATATTTCTCATGTCTTCATCGATGTTATCAAGGAATCTTGTTCCAGATTTTCCTCTTTTTCTCTGACCAATGAGCCTATCAAGGCGTTTTTCTAGCTGGGTCATTTTGTTCCATCCGAATAACATGCCCTATCCACCTCAGACGTCCTATCTTAATATGTTCTACGATATCAGGTTCCTGGTATATTCAATAAAGTTCGAAGTTGTATCGTCTTCTCTACACTTCATTGTTATTCACTGCTCCATAAATTCGCCTTAGTACTTTTCTTTCGAAACATCCTAACATGTTTTCATTATTTGTTGTTAGAGTACAGGTCTCTTATCCATATGTTAGGACCGGGCGTATTATTGTTTTGTAGTTTTATTTTTGTATTTCTTGATATAATTGTCGATTTAAGGAGAAGATTGAGCCCAAGATAGGATCTGTTGGCCGTGCAAATTCTGCGGTTTATCTCTGCGGTAGTATTATTTTCAGTAGTAAGGACCGCTCCCAGGTATACAAATTCGTTTACTGCTTCGATAATGTCGTTTTATGTAACAAGTGGTCGTAGTATTTATGGTTTTGCGCTTATTTTCATATACTTCGTTTTGTTGGTGTTCATTATTAAACCCATTTTTGTAGATGATTCTTTTATTGCTACATACGCCTCTCGTACAGCGTTTTCCGTTCTCTCAACAATATTGATATCATCAGCATAGGCCAGGATTTGCACTGATTTATTATATATTGAACCAGTGGTTGTAATTTTTGACATACGTATTACTTTTTTCAGAACCAGATTGAACAGTATTCAGAAGAAAGGGTCTCTGTGGCGCAGCCCGTTATTTGTTTTAAAAGGTTTAGACAGTTTCCCCTGAATTCGTACTCTACATTCAACTTTTTCAAGAGTGAATCTTGTTGACTTTACCAACTGATTTGTATTCCTAGCTCTTTTATTGCTTTCAATATTTCTCTTCTATTCACAGAGTCGTAGGCTGCTTTGTAGTCTATAAATATGTAATAAGTATCAATGCCATATTCCAGTGTTTTTTCCAAAATTTGTTTCAGGGTTACAATCCGAGGAATTATTGATTTACCACCTCTGAAATCAGCCTGGTATTTTCTTACTATCTGTTCTGCATATCGACTTGTCCGTAGAATAGAGTCTGATGTGATAATAGAAGAAAAATTAGGTAAATAGTTTAAATAAATCAGCAATGCAAGCTCTATCTAACTGTGTTTTTTAAAATGTTTCTATTGCATATGGATTGCAAAATATAAAATCGAATAACGTCCTATGTCTTGTTCACTACCAAGTAAAAGAAACTTAGTGAACATAAGAAGTCGTGCCGAGGAATACAGGTAAGCGCGCGCTCCGTCTGATTCTCACTCCAGACGTTTTTGCTTGGACAGTGGTTGTGTTTAACTGAGTTCTAGCTAACAATAATTCTTTATTGTTATAGAAGTGAATCTAAACTGATAATAGTGAATAATAATATCTATCATTGTGTAAAATGTCACGATCACGTAAAATACTTAATATGCTAAACGAAAACATAGTTTTGCCCGAGTCTTGTGCCCAAACTTTAAATGTTTCGCCGATTACTACAAGAAAAAATATGACTGATGGTAAGTTTTTGTACTAAATACTCTATTTAAAACCAAACATTAACATTTAAATAAAAAAAAACAGAAAGAGGATAATTATACTAGTGCTTTTCAAAAAATAGTTTTTTGTTGAACTATATCCACATAGGACGTTATTCGATATAGTTGTGATAATAATCTTTGCATGCATTAAAATACTGAAAATTCTGTTCCGCGGTTAACTATAACCTTATTATTAGCTTTTTACACGTTTAACGTTATATGCAAAATGTTGAAGCATATCAAAAGATAGAACATTTTTCTATAGATTGTGATGAAATATTAAATGATTCATATTTACATAGGACATTTTTCACGGAGAAGTTCTAAGTAAAATTATAAGTTCTATGTAACATCCGGACATTTTAGTCGGAGATGAAATACTAATAAGACGTTTTTCGCTTTAAAATATTCCAAATTTAGAGAAAATGCTTGCATACTAAACACTGGATAGATAAATAAATGTAATTAATTTCTACCACACTGACCAAATTATAATTTTATGATTATTCCATAGGTATGATGGTTTTTTTATTTTTAGTTACCGAAGATATACAAGAATATGAAGAATTATTACCTGTAATTCCTGGTGCGGAAGAAATTGATTCAGAACTACAGGGAATAGTTAAAGATGTTTTAAAGGAAGAGAATATTGTGGACTATAATGCTCTGGAAGATGAAAGTAATCCTTTGACTCCCATTGCTCTTGAGGCTTTTCAGAGTTTTAGACATTCTCCGATGATAGAAATCGACAAATTGGAATGTTCTGACTTTACACCTACTTCCACTTATACAGACCGTGGTCGTAGTTTAACACCAATGCCATCACCTCTTAATTTTCATGCTGTCTGTGACAACGAGTTTTGTGCAGATCACGAAAAACAATATGTTCTCCAGGTGCCTTCTCCTTCGATTAGCAGTGCAAGCTCTTCTGCTACAAACAAAAGTAACGCAACACCTAAAACAACTAAAAAACGACCAAGGCGACAGAAAGAGTGGTCTGATGTTAAAAGAAAGTGTCTGAAAAACTTGGAACAGAAGTATATGAGTAAACGTGGAGTAGCTAAAGACGAAAAAACATTAGGACTACCATGCAAATGCCGCTAGAAATGTTTTGATAAGATTTCTCATCAACAAAGGGTAGATTGCTTCTCAAAATTTTGGCAACTAGGTGATAGAGCGAAGCAATGGCACTTTATCGTCAAGTTCTCTCAAAAATTTGATAAGAAAAGGTGCCTTAACCAAGCTACTCCAAATAAGCGCAAATATTCTTATAAATACTTCCTACCTCTGATTACTGGCTCAAACGTATCACATTGCGACACGGTTCCGGTATGCCAAACAATGTTTGTCAACACACTCGCAGTGAGTACAAGAATTTTGAAGAATGCATAGAAAAAGTTCGACGGAACCTCTTTTATAGAAGAGGATAAACGGGGCCGCCACGACAATCATATAACGGTTCTAACTGATGCTATGGTGCAAAGTGTATGCGATCATGTGCAATCGTTCGTTCCCGTTGAATCGCACTACATACGTAATAACATTAAAAAACTGTACCTAAATGGAGATTTAAGCATTGCTAAGATGCACAAACTTTATCTGGAATGGTTTGATGATGTAAACTATACATGTAAAGCTTCAAAAGAGCGACAATATCGTGATATTGTTAATTCACAAATCAATTTATCATTTCACATACCAAAAAAAGACCAGTGCGATGAATGCCATATTTTCCATCAAAAGAAAGTTCCAACAGAAGAAGAGAAGAATAAATTTGACAGACACCAAGATAATAAAAAGGTTGCCAGGCATTTAAAAAGCCAAGATAAAAAAAAAGCGATAGAGTCAGAAGGAAAAATTTTAGCAGCTGTATTCGATTTCGAGAAGGTGCTCACTTGCCTACATGGAAATGTCAGTATCTTTTACTATAAACGGAAGCTGTCTTGTTTAAATTTCACTGTTTTCGATATGGGAAAGAAAAAAGCCACATGCTACATGTGGGATAAATCAGTGGCAAAACGTGGGGCCAATGAAGTGAGCAGTTGTTTATTGGATTTTATTGAAAGTAACGTTAAAAAGGTGCCAAAGAGTTCCGTTTTTGGCCAGACAATTGCGCTGGCCAAAATCCCAACCGAATTGTCTTTTCCTTGTACGTTTACGCTGCAAAAAAATTCAATATTTCCATTACACATCGTTTTTTGGAAAAAGGGCACACTCAAAATGAAGGTGATTGTGTACACTCTGTAATTGAGCGTGCCTCTGCAACAAAAATGATATACACTCCGGATGAATGGCGTCTGTTAGTGAAATGGTCAAAAATTGAAAGAGAACCCTACGAAGTTCGAAATATGAAACAGGAAAATTTTTTTGATTTCAAATCCCATATCAATGATAAAATTTGGCTTAAAAATATCAAAGGTGTCAAGATAGCGTGGAATACTATAAAAGAGGTTTATGCAAACTGTAATGATACTAATAAATTATTTTATAAGTATTAATTAACACAAAGCGATTACGATACTTTGGTTCTTCGCGGAAACACAAGAAATTCGTTACAGACCGACCTGAAGACTTTGTATTCTGAGCCTATCAAAATATCCATTGATAAACATAAAGATTTGATTGGTATGTGTCAATCTGGTGTTATTCCAAGAGATTATTATACTTTTTTTAATTCATTGCCACATCACAATATTAATGTTATTACCGAATCTGCAGATTCAGATTGATTTTCTTATCATTAATTTAGTAGTTAAGTAAATGCTGTTGTTTTATTTTTTATACGTTTAGTTTTGTTTACGTTAGTATAATTATGACTCCAAATACACTTGAGATAAAACCGTTAAAAACGGGCTCCACACTTTCGGCGAAGTTACATAATGAGTGACTGTTAAATAATGTTCCTATTCAGCAGTCTAATTTAGCGGAAGTTGTAACTCTTATTATGTTATAAAACTACTATAATAGGAATTCCTGTGCTAGCTAATGCTACGTTAAAGTGTATTACTTATTAATTTAGTAAAAATAAATAATCAAATAATTTTACACCTTTATAAATATACTTCCCTACCTAGTTTCATTTATTACTAGTTCCTTGATAAATCGCATTAAGGGTTTACCTAATTAAAGACAGTTTTGAATTATAATTTTTCCCTAAACGTATTGGAAAAATTCTAAAATTTTGTTTTTAATGGAAACAATTAACTTAAGTAACTTAATTCGGTAAAATAGTGAATACGTATTATCTAGTCCGTATAAATCAAGAAATTATCTACAGAAACTTTGTCAAATTATATTACATATATGCACATATGACCAAAACGAAGTACGTAATTCTGGACAAAAATGTACTAAATATATATAAGACGAAGTATTCTTTTTAAGTTTCCGTAAAATAATGTTCTATATTTACTAATGATATTCGTGATTCCGCCTTAAAACGTCGCATGTTAAGATCAGACCCACTATTGCACGAAATAATAAACATAAAAACTATGTGTAATAGGTAATAGAAATGAACCCATCTGCGTAAAAACATATCCAAAATTCAGTACTTTAAATTTACAAGTTTAGGATATAAATACGTTTATGTCTTTTGTTTGGAAAAGTATCAAGACTGATTTAAATATTTTATTTTTAATATTCAGAATATGACCTTATTTAGTTTTAAATCTTTTATTCAATCATAGTATATTAGCTAAGTATAATATGGCTTTAGTTCATCCTTTAAATTCTCGAACTCAAATTGGCTGATTAATTATTGTCAAGTTCTGAGAATTCACTTGTTTGAAAACAACATGTTTTTGGGAAACATTTATCAACCCAAACACGTCAGAGTCCTTAAGGAAACGTACCCATTCTTTGTGTAGAAAATTTAAAATGCCACTTTAAGCTTAATTTACGGCTATTCACGGAGGTCCTAAGAACAGAAGAACCACCCCAATGGATTCGCGTACATACATATTTTGTTTCGTATGATCGGCCACTTTACAACAACCTCTCATCGTGCACAGAACCAAGCAAACCAGCATCGGGTGTGCATCCCATTTTTTACCCTTAGACCTTAGACTCCGAGCGAGGCCCAACCACAGACAAAAGGTAAGTGAATTTCATATAGAATTGACAATAAGATATTAAATCTGCCAATTGTTATTTGAATTGCATTTTATTTTACATATCTATTTACGAACATTTGCTATTTTTCGCTAATTTACTTACAAACAAATTATTTCATTTTTTCGTTATTATTATTTATCGATTATCATTTAACCAGCGACCTCATTAAGTTTTATACAAAACATCTTTAAAACGCTCTGCTGAGAACTATGCATCTTGCAGATAAGACTTTGTTCTACGGATGAGTCGATATGGTGCCATACGATGACATAGTACTGTGAAAAATATTTTCTACGCTGCATTTAGAATCGTAATTCCCCTATGGTTAGAGCATTCAAAGATATCTCCTTTTTTGTGTATGGTCCAAAGTATTCCAATATTCCAATCATTGGGGAGGGATTTCTTTGTCCATATTTATTTTAAAAGCTGCTGTAATGGAATTATGGTATCATGGCCACCTTCTTTATATAGTTCAGCTGGGAGATTATCTATTCCGTGTGATTTGTTTCTGGCTAGTTTTTTAACTGCATCTTTAACTTCAAGAATCGTTGGTGATTCCTCTTCCCTCTCTTCTATTCCCTTACCTCATCTCTTTCGTCTTCCAGGTTTTCTTCTTCTTCCTCTATATTGAGTGCCTGGTTAAAGTATTCCACCCATCTATTCAATACATCTTTCCTTGTTGTTAACAGGTCGCTATTCTGACGTCTGCATTGTCTTGTGGTTTCCTCGAATTCTTTTCTGTTGAAACATATACAAACACAATTATTTTGATATGCAGCGAAAGGCAGTACAAACAAAATTAGTACAAATTACAGAATAAAAATTATTTTGTATCTTACACTAATTGAGGTTAGTTGTCATGGTCTTTAAAAACTGGAATGAACAACTCATCTGACTTATACAAATAATAGCGAAAACTATTCAAAAAATTGTTTTAAAAAACGGTTTGTCATAAAACACATATTTAAAAACATTTAAATAAAAATTATGTTATAAAATAATTACAGAAGATGTAGTCATAATATAAAATTTAGGTTATACATATTCTTATCAGAAACAAAGCAATTGGTTGTGAATTCATTATTATTACTTTTAAACGACAGAACATTGCATATTAAAATTATAGCACTGTAAAAGTAATAGTTACCGGATAGGCGCTGAATTTTCTGAAAAAGAAGAAGCAAAACGACTTCTTTTATGATGTAAAAGAGATATTATATACCACATATATAATAAAACTTATATTGTTGACGATGAATTGCCTTTATTAGTAGATTTGTATTTATCTTAACAATAATGTATTTAAATTAACAATAATGAATATAAATTGCTCAAATTGTTGGTATCTTTGTGTTTATTAATGGTTTCTTTCTCTTGAAAAATTAAAGTCATCTCGAGAAACAATCTTTTTGACTAATTACTCTCCGTGGATAGGATTTTTACATTCGGAAAATCGAAATAATGCCCTGTTGTGTTAGCATGTGTGGCTAGGTAACATCTATCAGGGTGTAACCTAATGTCACTCTTGGGAAGAGTCAAACGGCTGGAAACTTTTTGGGAGGTGTGACCTATATAAGAACCTTCACAGCCTTAACAGCTGAGTTTGTATACAACATCACTTTTGTCTGAGTTTGGTACTTTGTCTTTCAATGACAAAGCACTAAACAAAGTTTTTTCAATGTGTATTTGCATATTGTGCATACCTGGTGTTTCTTAGAAGATTTGTGGATAACCCTGTATATTGTTATTTTGTTTTTGACCCTGTGTATTGTTTGGAATCTGCATTAGTGGGTAACAATTTATTTTGGTTTTGATGGATACTAGATTGGCATTGACTGTCTGTTTACATTTTGCATTTGTTGGCTAACTATATAAATGTCAAATCCTGATCCGTTATCGGTTGGAAATATTATAAATAAAATAAATAAAGAAGCGAATTGTTTTTTATGTTAAATATCAGAAGTAAATTCTTACCGGCACTTACCGGGGTCATTTTTATTGTGTATGCTTCGCCAGTGTGGATAAGTGAAAAGTAAGATGGTTCCATAAAATTTGCCCCCGTACTTACTTACTTACTTTCCATGTCCGGAACACCAACAGCTTAAAATTTTGAATTTCCAATGGTTGGCCACATAGATGTCCCTCTCATTCGCTAAAAATAGGTCTTCTTCTGTGCAGGTCTATCTCATCTCTGTGTATGATAATAGATTGTGACTATATGGTACATAAGGTAGTTGAATACTTTAAAACATCGGTAAGTTTATCAACATTTCGCTGGTCTATATATTTACGTCCTTGAAAAAAGTGGGAATGGGAAAATAAAGTATTCGTTAGGTTTCTTTATCTTCAAGTGTTCATACCTACATAGGCATGGTGTATTCTGTTTCCAGTGAATGTGACTTTGTTTTATATTTATTAAATGGACTTTATTATAATATTAACTTTAAAATAGTTTTTGAGGTAAGTAAACAAGAGACAAATAGCAGAATAATTACCATTGATTTTTTATTCTTTTTATAGCATTACGATGAATGTCGTAATATGTCCAAGTATTGTACAAATAAAGAGGAAGTTTATGTTGGTAGAAGAAAAGCAGATTGTAGAGTGTATACAAATGTAAAAAAGACACTTGGTATCTGTATCAACAATTGAAAGCGTTATACGTAAAAAAAAGAAGATTAAGAATATGCAAGTTCGAAAAGTACATTGTCGTTGTAGAAAAAAAATTTAATTGGACTAGTACCAGAAAAATTTTGTCGCATTAATATTCAGTCTTTCTTGTTTAAGAATAAAGCACCATCCCTCGACTCCATTAAAATAATGGTAATGGAGAATGATCTACTTCCAAAAATGAGCAAAGAGACGTTAAGGATAATAAAAAAAGAAAATTTAAAATTTGTATATGCCAAACGATTTCGTGAATCTTTCTTAATAGAAAGAGAAGATTTAGTCTCATGGCGACGAAAATATCCTCGCTCTATAAAATTCTATTAGAGAGGTTTGGTCTGCCCACAAAAAGATTTATTATCTGGACGAAACGTGGATGAATGCTGGTCACACAGTATCTAAGCTCTCGCAAGATACAACTGTAATGAGTTATCGTCAAGCATTTGTGGATGGTTTATCAACAGGGTTACGAGGACCAACGAGTAAAGGGCAACGATTAATAATCGCCAATATAGGTAGTGGGAGTGGCTTTTTAGACGATAGTACACTAATTTTTTATCAAAAAAATTGGGGGTTACCACGAAGACATGGACGCCCAACACTTGAATGGAAAATGATATAAATCTCTTCTTTCACAAGTGAAGCCAAATTCCGTAATAGTAATAGATAACGCTTCTAGGCTGGTTAGGACAAAAAGAATTCCATTTTCCGAGGAGCTTGAGCTTATAAGTGTCATTAGACAGCACCGTAACACTAAATCAATAGTACACTACGGCACTTGTAATTGTAATATACGTAGTTTTTTATTTTTAATTTAAATTTCACTATATTCATTAATCATAAAATTATTTTATTTTGAAAGTTTTTTTCTCAGAAAAGTAGCTCAAAATGATAACGAAATTAATTGCAATTATAAAACCATAGTTATTTTATGTTTCTTAACCTGATAACGTGTGTGATCAATACTTTAGAGATTCTCATAAAATCTTGCTCAATATTTAGCTTGGAGTTGACGTAAAGAAAAGTGACGCTTTTGAGTGACAGATTAGTTTAGTTTGAATATCTCTAGTCCAGTAATTTAATTCTAAATTCAACTACCCTCAAACTTTTGCTGAGTTAGGTTTCAAGTTTCAATTTTATTTTATTAAAACTTTAGAAAATCTATCCCGTTCGTTTCGTTTATGTGTTGAAAACTACAAATTGGTCTGACGGCAACTTCTACAATTCTTACAGAATTCTCATTCGAAAAAAACATTGACAATTAGTATTAACATTTTTAATACATGATTATGTTTTTTGATGTAAAGAATTGTTTTATTATGTAAATTTATGCTAAACAAAGTAACTTTTTTAGTTACAGTAACATTTTACTGTAGTCCATTTAGTTTATTTTCAGCGGAATTTTTAAATATATTTTTTTATTTCTATAAAAAAAATGCAAAGAAATGGACGTGGCTATCACCTGACGGAAAAACTCGGAACGAAATTGAACATAGCCTGTGTAACAAAAAAGGTATATTATAGTAAGAGCAGAACTATGTTTCAAAGCTTGAGATAAATAGATACAGAAAAGCTAAAGGCCAATAAAGAAAAATCTGAGCCAAAGCACTGAATCTAGAACAATTTAGTCTAAATAAAATTAACTAAGCTTTAAAAAAGAACTACTGAATGCTAGCTTAGAAATAGCAACCTCTCATAAAAACAAAAAATCTGCTGAATATGCTAAAAAAATGAAAAGCTCCTGTCACTAAATAAAAGAGGCACTGTCATGAGACTGAATAGCTTATGAATGTAGTGTCCTGATAGGACTATGACATGGGACAGGCGGCACAAGGTCTCATGGCATAGATAGAGGTTAAGCACTTTAGATTATGTTATGTCATCACTGTATTACTGAAAGTAATAATAATAAAGATGTACAAGAGTCCGTATTAAACATTATTAGAGGTACCACAGAATACAAAGAACTAAATCGAGCCAATCAAAAACAGATAAAATGTGATATTAGAAAACAGCAAGAAGAATATATAGAAAAAGTAATAGAGAAAAATTAAAGTATTAAATATACCAAAACGAATATGGAAAAAAAAATATTATCACTATGAGAAACCAACAAGGCCACCTAGAAACAAGTAAAGCTTAGATAAGAAAGATAATTGATGACTTTTATACTTAACTATACCACTCAAGAAATGATACTACCGACTTTTCATAGCAAAATCTAAAAAAAACAGAGATAACAAACAAAAATTCTGAAGTTATGCCCAAAATTAGCGGAGCAGAAATAGAAAATGCAATTAAAAAAATCAAAAGAAATGAAGCACCGGGCAATGGTGGAATTCGGGAATCCAAAAATACTTTTTAATAAATGTCTATTTGAAGAAAACATACTTAAGGAATGGAACACTGCTAACACAGTAATAATACGCAAAAAAGGGACTGCAGATCTAAAAAAATTTCCTTAAAGATCACTATTATCTCAACTCTACAAAACATTCACAAAATGATTACAACTAGATGTCAACAAAGTTCAATGTATATCAACCAGTAGGGCAAGCCAGTTTCTAGGGATGGGAAAAACAACCAAAAACCGGTTTTTTTACTTCGCAATAACCGGTTTTATCGGATGTTTTTTTGTCCCGGTGATAACTGATTTTTTATTTTTAAAGTAAAAACCGGTTATTAGGTTTTTACGGTGATTAGGATTAAGTTAGGTATTATTTTGGATCAAAATCATAATTATTATTCTCAAGTAATTATTCCAAACAAAAACCATAATTCAAATTATATTTTTGTTTTATAAATACAGAAGCAAACTGAAAGTGCAAACTTATAACCTATTGGATTAAAAAAACCGAAAACTGGTTTTTGAAAAAACCGTTTTTTTGGCCGTTTATAACCGCCAGGTTAAACCGTAACAAAAAAAAACCGGTATAACCGAAAACCGGTGTTTTGTCAAAAACCGCCATCCCTACCAATTTCAGAAAAGGGTTCAGCTCATGTGACCATCTTCACACACCAACAGTTCTAATAGAAAAAGGTAATGAATACAAATAACCAATCTGTGTAGCACTTATAAACTACGATAAAAACCATTGACTGCATAGAATTATGGGCTATTCAGGAGGCAGTGGTTAACAGCAGAATAAATTCTAGATATAGGATATTAATACATAATACATATGAACATGCGGAAATGGTAGTCACAATGTATAACGGAATAAAAACGACGCTAATAAAAATCAACCGAAGAGTGAGACAGGGAGACACCATATCTCCAAAACTATTTACAGCCACACTTGAAGACATCTTTAAATCACGAAATTAGAAAACGAATAGACTGTGGATAAACGGAAAATATTTATACCACCTAAGACATGCAGATGACGTAGTAGTAATAACCCACAGCTAGAAAGAACTGAAGATAATGACCGATGAGCTTCATACAGAATTCTTATAAAAAGGACTGATAATGAATTTGAGCAAAACTAAACTAATTTCAAACAAAGATGATAAACCGACTATAATCATTCAAATAACAAAAGTAGAACATGTAGAAGAATACATATATCTAGGTCAAAATATCAAGATAAACAAAAAAAACCAAACTACTGACATGGACGAGTAAAAATGAGATAAGCTGCATTCGGAAAACTCTCATAAATACTGAAAGAGAAAAAGATACCACAAAATATTCGAACCAAAGTGACTCTTGTATCCTTCCCGTTCTTACTTACGGAGCTCAAACCTGGACATTCGCAAAAATGAACATGATTTCGGGTGTCCCAGTATCTTGTTCTGTAGAAATACGAGAACTGGCAACGAGGTCTCAATCTGCCTACTCCTTAGTCTCGCTTCTTTCGCCGGAGAACATTGTAATTTTTATATATTATATATTATAATTTTCATATATGTATTATATATATAAATATATTAAATATATATATATATATATATATATATATATATATATATATATATATATATATATATATATATATATTGTTTTGATGTATTGTTTGTTTGAATGATGAGCAATGAGTATTTTTAATAATATAATACATAGGGTTTTTATCGCGGTTCTCAAAGAATTAGTTTGTAAGTACTTTTTTAAATTATCTTTATTAGATCTACTATGAAACACAAATATATATCTAACCTAGCCAATGTAAATTTAGAATAAACTATCTTTAAATTGAAATTCTTATGAAACTAATTAAATTCTATAGACAATGTAAAATTTAAACAAACTATCTACAAAATTGAACTTGTTATGACACTAACTAAATTATATTAACAAAATTTTGTACCTTTCTGTGACTGAATGCCTAAATGAACTGTTTTCCACTATATAGATTATAATCACCACTCAAATGTCTTCTTCTCGGCTTCGGTTATCCTTGTTTTTGTGAAATTACTTTTTCCAATTATGAGCTTCCACCAATTTAAGATATTTTTCTTCACAGCATTTATAAACCACCAAGCAAACCAGCAAACAGCATTTATTTTTATTCTTCTTTTCAATATATCAATATCCAATCACCAAAATATTATTTAATTTTAATATTCAATTAATACTTCTTCCATTATCATCATTTATACATAACATAATTTTCAATCTTCTATATTTTCTTTATACTGTTTCTTGATCTAACTCACTATATTGAACAATTGTAACTGATTGACTGCCTCTAATTAATTTTTATACTTAAAAACTCATAACTGAATGGACTTTCTTACGAAACTTTCTGACTGCTTGACTTAAACTTTCTGACTATTTTACTAAAACTGTCTTCTTGAATCCAAATCACGGGTATTTATATCTTTTTGGATGTTCCAGAATCATCTGGTAAGAGATCATGTTCCATTTGTTCTATTACTTCTATATGGATGTTCTCGAAAAAAGTATATGTTCGTTCCACAGACATAACCATTATTTCGAGAATGTTCGACCGTAAACAATGGTCAAATTCTGCATTCTGGAGAATTCGTTAATTTTCTATTGATAATTTTGTTGACATTTAGGCTTTTCAGATCAGAATAAACACTTAAATCAGTAAATATATATAAATTAAAAAAAAAGAGGTTAGTCTTTGTATGTGGGTATATTTTATTTTATAAAAACCCTTAAAAGGGCAACATTACAAGCACGAACGTTTTCGGAACAACTGTTCCATCATCAGGTTTAAAATGCCTAAAATAAGTATAAACCATTTAATTACAGCAAAAGTGGTTTAAAATTTTGACTAAGGTTAAAAACAATAAAATGGTTATACTTACAGGTTAACATGCCTGAGCCACCAAAATATTTGGGTAAAAACCCTTTAAATTGAAAAATGTTACCAAAGATTGTACATGATGTTTATAATATTATGTGATGTTTAATATTTTAATTAGATTTTACTTCAGGTAACATACACCCATGCTTAAGTGAGTTCCAGTGTCCGGAGAGTAAACCTCTTCAAACGGACTACGGTTGGCAACTGATTGATGAAATACTCATGAGCGGTGTCAAAAACAAAATGTCAGTGAACCATGAAACAGTGTTAGTTAAACATTATATTACTACAGCCAAAAGATTAAAAAACTTTGATGATGTTAAAATGATAACAGTAATCCAGGTGTTGGGATTTAAAAAATTTTTCTCTATAATTATTTAATATTGGATGTAAAAGATGTAAATTACTGGTGTTGTTGAAGGTCATGTTTAAGAGGATGACGTATGCATTAGGCAGCTTATGTTACTCTTTATCGTATGGAGTGTGGTCTAAAAGGTGTAATTTGTGAAGAATTAGCTGAAATATATGGAAATGTCCTTTTATGTTGCTAACATCTAGGACAAGGAAAAATAAATAATATATATTTGTAGCTAATGTAAGACTTTTTTAGTAGATGAAATTGTTTAATACTGCTAGTATCGTAAAAAATTTTTTTTAATATAAGTGAGTCCAATAGATTGAGAAAAAATGATTGAAAATCTTCCGGCTGAAGGAATTAAAGTTATAATATATGTGATTAAATTTAAAAAAATTTTTGGAAAGACTGAGATCCTCAGAGACCTGGCAGGAATAAAAGTAAATGGAATGACTAAAGAATAAAGGAGAGTGGGTTAAAGGGAAATGAATGAGTTAATCAACAAAATTAGAGATGATAGAGGTCCTTCATGCTTAAAGCATCTAGCACCCTGAACAAAATATATTTTGGTTATATTAAAATCCGATACATAAAAGCCTGAAATTTTATTTGTGAGTATGGTGTACTAAGTTGTTGACTAAGAGAGGGGGGAGCAATGGTTGATTAAAGGTTTAGGTAAAGTGGGAGAAAGTGAATTCTGATGAATTGCTGGATTGTGTTTAAATGTTTACTGAGTTTAGAACTAATGGGTGGATGGAAGATATATGAAAAGACTGAGAACTAGCAAAAGAAAAAAGAATGGACAGGAATATGGTGAAAACGTGAAGATTGTAAAATAATGAAAAGCCAACCGTAGTCCGTTTGAAGAGGTTTACTCTCCGGACACTGGAACTCACTTAAGCATGGGTGTATGTTACCTGAAGTAAAATCTAATTAAAATATTAAACATCACATAATATTATAAACATCATGTACAATCTTTGGTAACATTTTTCAATTTAAAGGGTTTTTACCCAAATGTGGCGTACAAAACCGAATCTATATAAAAAAAATTACAAAATGTACCAAATATAAATCAGACGTACACCCGGAAAGAAAAGTACTATACGGTGACAGTCTGGGAATGGCTCGCGGCTAGACAAAACAGTGGAGATGGTCGTGCGGTCCACAAAACAAAAAAATCCGAAGTTATATCAGGGGCGCCAGGTAAATTGGCCCACAGCCTTCCCTACGTTGCTATTCAATAAACCACCAACTTACCAATAGGTTTACTACTAAAATACTAAGTAACAGTATACAACCTGAATAAATAAAAAAAATAAATGAAATTGTCAGATTAGAATTTAGTCAATTTTAATAAATAGATTCCCAAGATAGTTGAAAATAAATACATACATATTACATATTACAATATTATTTAACTTTACCATAGGCTTAATAAAAAAATAATATAAAAATGCGGCTTCTGCTTGCCTAACAAAAATTCATAAGTTATTTCTATTTAACAGAACAAAATGAAAGGTAGGACGTATCAAAAGTACCGGACGCTAAGGGGTGTGCGGTTCAATACCAACCAAAAAAAAATAATTAACGCAAATAGGACACCACGTGAGCTCAAGTGCGTGCGCAGAAAATAATATAAAAAAAATAAATCTCAAATATATAACCCCCCCTTAGACGCAGTTTACAAAATTAAAATAGGTATGTGTAAATATTGAATTAATAAAATAAACCGCAAATTATCTTTAAAAAAAATCTGTAAAGTATTTGTAAATATGAAAATAAAAACTAACAGCAAATAATCTTTAAAAAAAAACTATTGTATTCCGCAAACCAAATTAGACGGTGCTTAAATCTTCCGTTGAAAATTAATTATCGATCCATACCTCGAATATTCATATACTTCACCGCGTGGAATTCCAGTTATAGTTCAGCGTGTCTTCAATCCAAAATCCCATACGATTGCCGATGTACATAGACTTGTGTGACAATGTTGAAAAGTTGAAAATTACAGCCAGATGGAAAAATACGAAGAAGAAGAAGCAGAAAAAAACAAACAAACCAACCAACCAACCCTGAAGCAAGAAAACATTAATTACCATCTGTGTCTAAAATAATTATTTGGAAATAAATATATTGATTTTAACACTTTGTTTATCTGCCTTTTGGCGATAATGGAGCAATACAAAAAAAAACTTGTCTCCGAACTTGAATGTATGAAAACTGATAAAAATGTGAATAGCTTTTTAGAGATGGGATAAAAAAATAACTACAACTTTTTAATTAATTAAAAACGAAATGTTCTAACACTCACCCTTCTTAGCCAGATTAGGGGTTTGAAATATCCCAAATTGGACCGAAGCGTAGCCGGCTATTTGGACTCGTGATTAAGGCTAATTTCTTGATCTAAATACGACTCCCGGTATTCACGTGTACTGTAGATCCGCTTTTTTTAGCGAAATTGTGGATATTCCAAAAAAAACCCTTCCACGAAGGCAGCAAATCCCCTTGAATATCCACACGGTTCGGACTAGTCCAGATCCCACATGGAACAGCAGCAAAAGCAAAAAAACAAAAATGCCGTTTTTAATCTAGCCCAACCTTTCAGTAACACTCTCAAACCTGGAATCACTTTCTTTCCGTCGTCTTTCCGAACACTTGACAACTTGACACACGGAGGTCACCGAATAGTACCGAGATTCAAAAATTTCAATTTTATGATCCCAATTCTTCCAAGATAACTCTAGAAAGAACGATCTAAATTAGTTTCTTCACAAAAAAGAGGACGTGTTCCCTTAACTTCAGCACAATTTGCCAGACATTACCCCTATTTGAAAATTACTAATTTTATTTTCGCCACCTTGCTTATAATATATTATAGGCAACCGCTCTTACACGTCCTGAATTATTTAAATTTTGATAAAATAGAGGTGGGACTTTCTACTTTAAATTTGGAACGTAACAACACCTCCCTTTCCCAGAGGAAAATTTACGAGGAAAAACTAGACGAAGAAAATTTTCCCTCGCGCTAGCGACACACTACCTAAACTCTGAGCGAAGTCCACACAATCCACACAATCATCATCCACACCATCTTCACCATGCGCAAGTACTTGGACAACGAAAGACATACCAACCTCAAACCACACGCACAAAGCAACAACTTACTTACAACACTTACTCCACTTCCACACAACAGTCATCTCTCATCGTATGAGATCAAGTAGAATAGTTTCAAATTCCAACGTCAATCTGACAACACTGATTTGGTCGGTTACTGGATGTTGCCCTTATTCGCGACCTCCCAGCTCTGGGGCATCGCTAGTACTTCACTATACCTCGCATAACATGAGTCCATAAGAAACTCTCCACCACTCGACTCTTACTGATACTGCGAGAAACATCTACCGAAACAGTAGTGTAATTCCAATTGTTCATTAAAATAAAAATGAGATAGGTCTTTCAGAATTTAAATCCGTATACAACGAAATTTAGTGAATCATCCAAAACTAAGCTATTATCCAACAAGATTCACCAAAACATAATTATGTGGCTTCGAAAAAATCCCAATTAAATAGAATGGCTTACTAACATCAAAACAAATCCCAACGCCATATCATCGAAGACAACATATTTCTGACCAAACCTAAGTGACATTCAATTCCATAAATCAAAAGAAATTAAGGCTACCGCAACCCTACGACTTCGTATTGGCTACCTAACACAAAAAAAAAACGAATCGGTTGACCATCCAAATACATCCTAAGAACCGATCATAGCCAACACTCAGTCATCCTTCACGGACACAACAAAAAAAAATAAATACAACCAATTTCAGAAGAATTTACTTAGACTAGACAAAACTTTGCTAGTCCGTTCTACTCCGACCTAAATCCTATCGGGATCACCAGTCGGGTTACTAATCCTTAAATCCTTAATATTCCAAATACCTTGATCCTTGCCATTTTCATCCTCTAAACTATATGTCCAGGGGGAAACTTTCTTCTTCACGAAGTAGGGTCCTATCCATCTAGGAGCTAACTTTTTCGTGAAATATTTAGCGGCATCTGACAACACAAAATTTCTCCGCCATACTGACTGATGGGGCTGAAATTCCTCTGGACGTCTCCGTAGATTATAGGTCTTCTCACACTTAGCCGAAGCTTTATCTAAACGTTTTCTAACATCAACAAATAATTCCTGGAGTCCACGCGATCGATTATATCCCATTTTAGCTACTTCGTCCTCCGGGTCTCCGAGTTTGTCCTTTCGGGAAAAATCTCGTCCATCCACTACCATCTTCCGACCGAAATTTATGAAGTAGGGATCTTGACCAGTCGACTCGTGGTATGCAGTGCGCGTAGCACATGCTAGTTTGGCCAAATTTTCATCCCACTTCTTATGGTTGTCAGCTATATAAGTTGCCATCATTGTTTTAAGGGTTCGGTTATAGCGTTCAGATGGATTGCACTGTGGATGATACAACGCATTATAACGAACTGAGACACCATAGGTTTCCATCATTTTCTTGAAAATACCCGAAGTATACTGGACACCATTATCACATAGTAACAGACGTGGAACTCCAAATACGAGGAAAACTTCTTCTTCTATTTTCTTAACGACATGCACGGCTTTTGAGGATCGCAACGGAAATACCAAAGAAAATTTACTAAACACATCCATTACCACTAAGATAAACTTATAGCCTTGAGTTGATCTTGGGAAAGGTCCCATAAGATCGGTTGCTACTATCTCCCATGGTTGAGTAGCTTTAGGTTGAGGAGTCATAAAGCCTTTGGGCTTACCTTGTTCCACCTTATGCATGGCACACAGTGAGCAACGTCCAACGTAACGAGACACATCACTCCGCAGTTTCGGCCAAAAATACTTCTCGTTAATACGCTTATAAGTTTTCAGGATCCCCATATGACCTGCTAAAGGACTATCATGACACAACTTCAGCACTTCCAATCGTTGACCCTTAGGAACGACTTCCTTCCAATTGTCCGCTTCCTCGACCAAAAATCCATGACTGGGACGGATGTATTTATAAAGTTTGCCACCAGACATTCTCCACTGAGGATACTTCAAGGGATTAGACTCGATTTTTCTACAAAGTTTATCATACCAACTATCACCACTAGGAAGCGGTACAACCTCTTCAACCATATCAAGCACGGGAACTGACCGAGATAACAAATCGGGGACAACATGTTCTTTTCCTTTCCGATGCACAATCTTAAAGTCATATTGTTGCAATCTTACCGCCCATCGAGCTAATCTTCCAGTAGGATCCTTCAAATTTTGAAGCCATACGAGGGATGCGTGATCAGTCACGACCGTAAACGGAACACCCTCCAAATAAGGACGCAGTTTTTCGACTGCCCATAACACAGCTAAACATTCCCGTTCCGTCGTGGAAAAATTCCTTTCTTGACGCGTTAGTGATCTGCTCAGGAAACTAATTACTTCGTCACCATCCGGGCCTGGCTGCAATAACACGGCGCCCACTCCATATCCTGAGGCATCACATTGGACAACAAAAGGCAAATTGTAGTCAGGACAATTAAGTATCGGAGCAGAAACTAGACATTCTTTTATTTTCTGAAAAGATTCTTCACAACTCGGGGTCCAATTGAATTTTCTTCCTTTCTTCAATATCGCTGTAATTGGAGCTAGTAGTGTCGCAAAGGAAGGAATAAATCTTCGATACCAGGAAAATGTGCCTATGATGCTACGAACTTCCTTGACGGATGTGGGTGTTGGGATACGTAGCATAGCCTTGACCTTATCACCATCAACATGTAGTCCATTCCTATCAACCACATGACCCAAATACTTTAGTTCCGGTCTACAAAATTGACATTTATCCCAGCTAACGGTTAACTTAGCTTCTCTCAAGCGTCTAAAGACTTCCTCTAAGATCCTTACATGTTCTTCAATAGACTTTGTCACGATGACCACGTCATCCAAGTAAGTAAAAACATAGGGTTCCAACTCCGGACCGAGGACACGATCTATCAACCTCTGCCATGTAGCCGGGGCATTATGTAATCCAAAAGGCATTCTGCAAAACTGAAAAAGACCTCGACCAGGAACCGTAAAAGCAGTATAAGGCCTGGAAGCCTTAGCAACAGGTACCTGCCAATACGCCGACTTAATGTCTATGGTGGAAAGATAATGCGCGTTCTTCAATTTATTTAAAATATTAGAGATGTACGGTAATGGGTAGCCATCCCTCTCTGTTACGGCATTAAGCTTTCGATAGTCTACGCAGAACCTCCATTTTGGTTCTTCACCTTCTGGAACCTTTTTTTTCACCAAGAGAATCGGGGACGACCAAGCACTATTCGATCGCTCCACTACTCCTTTCGCCAACATATCTTCTAGCTCTTTATCAATATGGCTTTGGATTACTGGGGATACAGGATAGTAACGTTGTTTTATGGGTGCAGATTTACAAACAATCACATGCTCAGTGACATCAGTACAACCAAGAGAAGTGCCCATTAGTTCACGACTTCTATTAATAACTTCATCCAATTGCGACTTCTCTGCATCGGTCAAAATAGTTTGACCTCGGAGATGATCCACTGAACCTACCATTGCTGGAGCGTCCGAAAAATACCATTCGTTATGCCTCAAATCTGGAACGATACCCATAACACGCCAAAAATCAGATCCTAAAATCAGAATGTGCGGTACGTCCAAAATAACTAATACTGGCAAGACACGCAAGCGATCCCTAACCATGAAAGGTACTAAACATTCCCCCAACGATTCACACATCTGACCATTCGCCACTCTACAAACGGTCTTCTTCGAAGTATCCAACTCTAAACCCAAGTTTTGTAAAAATTTCCAACCAGTTCTTCCTACAATGGTCTTTGAAGCACCAGAATCCAATAATCCCAAAATTTCCTTTCCTAAGACTTTAACTTTCAAATATGGACGTTCATCTCCTTCGGAATGATGTAAAATAAAGTCTAAAATAGGACGTAGGTTGGTCGAGTCAACGTCGGCAACACCTCTTCGACCAGTTAGGTGCGCTTCCTTCCGTTTCCCGAATTACACGAAGGACAAGTTCTGACTGTAAACCCTTCTTTCTTACACTTAAAACAGTGAACAGCCTCCTTCTTCATTAAACACCCTACTGCCTTATGGCCTGACTGATTACAACGATAACAGACTAAAGTCCTAAACTTTCCTCTAGCGGACTCCGATTCGGATGAAGCAACAGGACCCTCACCAACACTACTACAACTTTCAGCATCCACACTGATATAAGCTAGGTCCTTTTCCAAAGTATTCATTTTCCTACTATTCGGTTCAACATAGTTCCTAATACAATCACGTCTTTCCTCCATACTGCGACATAGAACACGAAGTTCCTCCAAGGTAGCTGGCAAAGGATCACGTAATCTATCTTGATAGAACGGATGCAAATTCCTAATAACTATAGACAATTTAACTTCCTCTGGAACATGACAACGCAAGCGATTAAAGTAACTATTCATTATTGCCAAGTAAACTCCAATAGTCTCAGACGAATGCTGAGTTCTCCTCCGAAGCTCTTCAAAAAGCGCTTCCCCATGGTGAGCTGACAGGTACTCCCTACGAAACTCTTCAACTAATTCAGCCCAACTCCCTACACGTAGACGAACATCTTTATAAAACTGATAGGCTTTATCCGAAAATAAATCTATACCTGATTCCAAAAGTATACTATCTGGTACATGACGAGCGAGACTCAATTCATTCACCATCTCAAAAAATGCAGAAATAGACATACCCCTAGCAGAACCTGAAAACTTTTCTATTCCCCATTTATGAGGAAGTATCATCCCAGAAGAAAAACTAGAGACAGACCCTGAAAAAACATTATTACCAGCTTGTGACATCGCTCCAGGAGAAGAAGCATGAACTTGTCCTACCCCTGCCTGAAAAGACTGATTTAAAACCGAAATCACATCGAGCGCTACTGGTACCGAACCAGATCCGATTGGATGCTGCTTATCATGTAAATCCTGTGACAACTTCAAAATCTCAGCAAGAAAGTCTGACTTAACAACCTGGGCTGCGTCTGCATCATCACCTGTTGGCAATACCATAAGATCAATTCTCCCCAAGACATGGTTAATCTGTGTCCGCAATCTCAAGGACTCAGCACAAGTAGGAGTTCCGGCAAACTTTCCAACAGCCGTATTCAGCTCCGCAAGTTTAGTCTCGATTGCAGTTTTATCCTGTGAAAAGGTGAATGGGTGCTCAGGATATCTAAAGCTTTCATTTGCTGCCTCACGACTAAGTGCATCAGACAGACTAGACCTCATAGACTCAACAGTGCCAGTAGACACTCCACGAATTTTGAGTTCATATTCCAGTTCCTCTTTCCTTAAGTAGTTGGGTACAAGTTTTCGCACCATCTTGCCAAAGTTCAAAATTTAAAAAAAATGTATCAACCGAAAGGAGCAAATATTCAAACAAAATCAAGATATAAGTAAAAATATTAACACACAGGTACAGTTTACTTTATTAATGGGAGCAAACCAAAAGCAAAATAAAAGTAATAGTCGCTTTATTCAATCTATAAAATTTCACAAAAGATTTTCAAAATTTCATTGTTTCAGAACAAATTACAAGTCACAACATAATCTCAAAAAAAAAGATTTTACATTCCCTAACATAAGTAAGTTAAACCACAATGTAGAATTTCGAAGTCCAACTTCTCAAAAAAATAAATTTGAACTCCAACTGAAATAGAAATATTTCAAAGTCCTAATATATCCATAATTCTTCTAAGTTCCACAACACCACTTCAAAGTATCTTCTTTTAAGTTCCATTTTTGGCTTCTTCCAACTTCACGTCACACAAAAAAAAAACTAGTAAGCACTTCTTGGCATACACTTCCACTAAACACGAAGTTCTAAGACTACTACTAAGTGCAAAACCAGTGGTAAAGTAAATAAATCAAAGTTAGTCAATTAAAGCCCAAACACGTTAGGTTAACTAATTAAAAGGAATCTACACAAGGGGTTGACAAAAAAAAGGTTAATTAATTAAGGGCCCCACGTTGGGCGCCAAAATATGTGGCGTACAAAACCGAATCTATATAAAAAAAATTACAAAATGTACCAAATATAAATCAGACGTACACCCGGAAAGAAAAGTACTATACGGTGACAGTCTGGGAATGGCTCGCGGCTAGACAAAACAGTGGAGATGGTCGTGCGGTCCACAAAACAAAAAAATCCGAAGTTATATCAGGGGCGCCAGGTAAATTGGCCCACAGCCTTCCCTACGTTGCTATTCAATAAACCACCAACTTACCAATAGGTTTACTACTAAAATACTAAGTAACAGTATACAACCTGAATAAATAAAAAAAATAAATGAAATTGTCAGATTAGAATTTAGTCAATTTTAATAAATAGATTCCCAAGATAGTTGAAAATAAATACATACATATTACATATTACAATATTATTTAACTTTACCATAGGCTTAATAAAAAAATAATATAAAAATGCGGCTTCTGCTTGCCTAACAAAAATTCATAAGTTATTTCTATTTAACAGAACAAAATGAAAGGTAGGACGTATCAAAAGTACCGGACGCTAAGGGGTGTGCGGTTCAATACCAACCAAAAAAAAATAATTAACGCAAATAGGACACCACGTGAGCTCAAGTGCGTGCGCAGAAAATAATATAAAAAAAATAAATCTCAAATATATAACCCCCCCTTAGACGCAGTTTACAAAATTAAAATAGGTATGTGTAAATATTGAATTAATAAAATAAACCGCAAATTATCTTTAAAAAAAATCTGTAAAGTATTTGTAAATATGAAAATAAAAACTAACAGCAAATAATCTTTAAAAAAAAACTATTGTATTCCGCAAACCAAATTAGACGGTGCTTAAATCTTCCGTTGAAAATTAATTATCGATCCATACCTCGAATATTCATATACTTCACCGCGTGGAATTCCAGTTATAGTTCAGCGTGTCTTCAATCCAAAATCCCATACGATTGCCGATGTACATAGACTTGTGTGACAATGTTGAAAAGTTGAAAATTACAGCCAGATGGAAAAATACGAAGAAGAAGAAGCAGAAAAAAACAAACAAACCAACCAACCAACCCTGAAGCAAGAAAACATTAATTACCATCTGTGTCTAAAATAATTATTTGGAAATAAATATATTGATTTTAACACTTTGTTTATCTGCCTTTTGGCGATAATGGAGCAATACAAAAAAAAACTTGTCTCCGAACTTGAATGTATGAAAACTGATAAAAATGTGAATAGCTTTTTAGAGATGGGATAAAAAAATAACTACAACTTTTTAATTAATTAAAAACGAAATGTTCTAACACTCACCCTTCTTAGCCAGATTAGGGGTTTGAAATATCCCAAATTGGACCGAAGCGTAGCCGGCTATTTGGACTCGTGATTAAGGCTAATTTCTTGATCTAAATACGACTCCCGGTATTCACGTGTACTGTAGATCCGCTTTTTTTAGCGAAATTGTGGATATTCCAAAAAAAACCCTTCCACGAAGGCAGCAAATCCCCTTGAATATCCACACGGTTCGGACTAGTCCAGATCCCACATGGAACAGCAGCAAAAGCAAAAAAACAAAAATGCCGTTTTTAATCTAGCCCAACCTTTCAGTAACACTCTCAAACCTGGAATCACTTTCTTTCCGTCGTCTTTCCGAACACTTGACAACTTGACACACGGAGGTCACCGAATAGTACCGAGATTCAAAAATTTCAATTTTATGATCCCAATTCTTCCAAGATAACTCTAGAAAGAACGATCTAAATTAGTTTCTTCACAAAAAAGAGGACGTGTTCCCTTAACTTCAGCACAATTTGCCAGACATTACCCCTATTTGAAAATTACTAATTTTATTTTCGCCACCTTGCTTATAATATATTATAGGCAACCGCTCTTACACGTCCTGAATTATTTAAATTTTGATAAAATAGAGGTGGGACTTTCTACTTTAAATTTGGAACGTAACACAAATATTTTGGTGGCTCAGGCATGTTAACCTGTAAGTATAACCATTTTATTGTTTTTAACCTTAGTCAAAATTTTAAACCACGTTTGCTGTAATTAAATGGTTTATACTTATTTTAGGCATTTTAAACCTGATGATGGAACAGTTGTTCCGAAAACGTTCGTGCTTGTAATGTTGCCCTTTTAAGGGTTTTTATAAAATAAAATATACCCACATACAAAGACTAACCTCTTTTGTTATACGTGGTATACAGCCAGCTACAGGAATTATTTTCCTTGTGGATTTTGTTAATTGACGGTATGGTCAACTTGGCTCTTCAATACATGCGCTTAGCCACTAAAAGATGTACTCTCAAGTTGGATATATGGTTCATCTCACAATGTATCAACTACAAAGTTTTTCCAACCTTTTGTAGAATAAAACACCAGGAAATGTTCCAACCACCTTAAGGAACACCTTTCAACTAAAAATCTTAAAGAAGGAGATTTGCAACCATTATGGAAAACTTAACTTTTTAAACTGTAAACTTAAGGTAACATATGACTTTTTACTTGAATCCATAGGTTTTGATAACTTAAGTAACCTTCTGAATGATGTTCAGGACAAAATGGACAGTGTAACCTCTATTAAATTCAGTAAACTTAAATCTAAACTCAATAAACTCATTAATAATGCATCTAATTCTCAAAATAATAACAGTAACAAGAACAAAACTAAATTTTCTAATTTTCAATTTCACCCTAGGCTCAAAAATCTATCCTCCGTAACTTTTGATAAAAATGAAATCGACTTATTGAATCTAGGTCTCAAATACTCAATTCCGAGGAAGGTTTCTGAAAAGGACCTTCAGAGTCTCTCCATTGAGCTAGATGTTATCATACAGAATCTCTCAGTCCCTCTAAACCAAAAAACTTCGATTAGAAACTCCTGCTACAAAACCATCTTCAAATTCAAAAACAAAAATTTTCCATCAACTTCTACTTCTTTCAATATCTCTACTACCAACACTACATCTAACACATCCCACAACTCATCATCCATCAACCTACCTTCTACTTCTCAAAATTACTCATTCAACGTTCCTTTTCCACAATTTTCATACAAAAAACAGAAAGACCAACTCCATATCCTCAAGTCTATTCAAAACAAAATTAAATCCCATAATTTAATCATTAGTAAAGCAGACAAAGGCAATTGTCTAGTCATTCTTGATCAGAAGTTATATAACGACAAGGTCACTACATTTCTTTCAGATAACAATTTCACTCCACTCCCCGAAGATCCAACAAAAAAGTTCATTAATAAAATCAAAGCTACCAATAAACTTTTCACAGAATTTCTGTCAGAACATGATGCTCCATATTATAAAATACCTAGCAACCCATTAACACCCAGATTGTACGGTTTACCTAAGATACACAAAGAGGGAATTCCCATTCGTCCTGTTGTTAGTTTTATAAACACTCCAGTTTCTATCCTGTCAAAATTCATATTGAATCTCATTAACAATATGACGAACTTCACCCCTCGCTTTTCAGTCAAAAATACAATTCATCTAGTCAACAATCTCCAACAAATAAATCTTCATCCCAACATCACAATGCTTTCATTTGATGTCAGCAATTTGTTTACTTCAGTCCCCAAACAAGAAACTATTAATCTGGTCCACTCTCTTCTACGAGCAAATTCTATCACTATGTCTACCACTAACTCAATTATTCAATTATTACAAACTTGTCTAGCTCAAGACTTTTTTGTTTTCAATAGTAAATTTTACAGACAACCTGATGGCTTAGCCATGGGTAGTTGCCTTTCCCCTCTCCTAGCTGATATATTTATGGATCACTTAGAATCCACACACATTATGAAAAATCCTGAAATTCTTCATTGGTTTCGATATGTTGATGACTGTTTAGTCTTCATATCAGGTAACTCGAATTCAGCTGATCTATTACTCTCCAAAATAAATCAAATCCACCCAAACATAAAGTTCACCATGGAACTAGAGTCGTCTCAATCAATTAATTTCCTCGACCTTACTATTACCAGATTAAACGACCATTTCGATTTCAGTATCTATAGGAAACCCACACAAACCGACCATATCATACCTTTATCTTCCAACCACCCAATGTCACATAAATATGCAGCCTTCCATAGTTATATTCACCGCCTAGAAACAATCCCACTATCACAATCTAACTACCAAACAGAACTCAATATTCTAAAACAAATAGCATCCAACAATGGGTATGACCCCAACCTCATTAACAAACTTATTAATAAGAGACAACTCAAACTATTGAGAGAGGCTGCGTTCCCCAGAGACTTGACCATTAAACCTCATTATGCTTCCTTACCTTACCTTCAAGAACGTCTTTCTGGAGATATCAGATATATCTTAAAAAGATCTGTTGAGAATACCCACATTTCTTTTAAGGTCCTGAACAATCTAGGACAATGTTTAACCAATTCAAAAGATTGCATCAACTACATGGATCGTAGTGGTGTTTACAAATTACAGTGCTCTGATTGTGATGCTACATATATAGGTAGAACCTGTAGATCACTAACTTCCCGTTCCCAAGAACACACTAAAAAAGAGAACACTTCCACCTTCTCACAACATCTTGCATAACATAAACATACCCTCAACATACCAGAAGACGTCTCTTTGTTACATAATATACCCCAAAAAAATTTTCTAAAATTAGATCTATATGAAGACTTGGAAATAGTCAAGGAAAAGCAAAGAAGCCCCAACTGCGTTAATCGCCATGTATCTTTCAACCGTGACTTTCAACCCTTACACCGACAACTCTTCTCATAACCCACACTTCTCAAATTTACCCCATCTTCTTCATCTGTCCTTCCTCTATAAATGTCAACACCTTAATCCTTCTCAACAATTGTTGTTTTTTTTTTTTTAAAACAATCATTCTCTCTACACTACTGTCACAACACTCCCTCCAAAAGAATTTTTCAGCCCCCTATTATTAACATCATATCTTTTATACCTCATTATTTCATTATTTTACAATCTTCACGTTTTCACCATATTCCTGTCCATTCTTTTTTCTTTTGCTAGTTCTCAGTCTTTTCATATATCTTCCATCCACCCATTAGTTCTAAACTCAGTAAACATTTAAACACAATCCAGCAATTCATCAGAATTCACTTTCTCCCACTTTACCTAAACCTTTAATCAACCATTGCTCCCCCCTCTCTTAGTCAACAACTTAGTACACCATACTCACAAATAAAATTTCAGGCTTTTATGTATCGGATTTTAATATAACCAAAATATATTTTGTTCAGGGTGCTAGATGCTTTAAGCATGAAGGACCTCTATCATCTCTAATTTTGTTGATTAACTCATTCATTTCCCTTTAACCCACTCTCCTTTATTCTTTAGTCATTCCATTTACTTTTATTCCTGCCAGGTCTCTGAGGATCTCAGTCTTTCCAAAAATTTTTTTAAATTTAATCACATATATTATAACTTTAATTCCTTCAGCCGGAAGATTTTCAATCATTTTTTCTCAATCTATTGGACTCACTTATATTAAAAAAAAATTTTTTACGATACTAGCAGTATTAAACAATTTCATCTACTAAAAAAGTCTTAAATTAGCTACAAATATATATTATTTATTTTTCCTTGTCCTAGATGTTAGCAACATTTCCATATATTTCAGCTAATTCTTCACAAATTACACCTTTTAGACCACACTCCATACGATAAAGAGTAACATAAGCTGCCTAATGCATACGTCATCCTCTTAAACGTGACCTTCAACAATACCAGTAATTTACATCTTTTACATCCAATATTAAATAATTATAGAGAAAAATTTTTTAAATCCCAACACCTGGATTACTGTTATCATTTTAACATCATCAAAGTTTTTTAATCTTTTGGCTGTAGTAATATAATGTTTAACTAACACTGTTTCATGGTTCACTGACATTTTGTTTTTGACACCGCTCATGAGTATTTCATCAATCAGTTGCCAACCGTAGTCCGTTTGAAGAGGTTTACTCTCCGGACACTGGAACTCACTTAAGCATGGGTGTATGTTACCTGAAGTAAAATCTAATTAAAATATTAAACATCACATAATATTATAAACATCATGTACAATCTTTGGTAACATTTTTCAATTTAAAGGGTTTTTACCCAAATATTTTGGTGGCTCAGGCATGTTAACCTGTAAGTATAACCATTTTATTGTTTTTAACCTTAGTCAAAATTTTAAACCACGTTTGCTGTAATTAAATGGTTTATACTTATTTTAGGCATTTTAAACCTGATGATGGAACAGTTGTTCCGAAAACGTTCGTGCTTGTAATGTTGCCCTTTTAAGGGTTTTTATAAAATAAAATATACCCACATACAAAGACTAACCTCTTTTGTTATACGTGGTATACAGCCAGCTACAGGAATTATTTTCCTTGTGGATTTTGTTAATTGACGGTATGGTCAACTTGGCTCTTCAATACATGCGCTTAGCCACTAAAAGATGTACTCTCAAGTTGGATATATGGTTCATCTCACAATGTATCAACTACAAAGTTTTTCCAACCTTTTGTAGAATTAAAACACCAGGAAATGTTCCAACCACCTTAAGGAACACCTTTCAACTAAAAATCTTAAAGAAGGAGATTTGCAACCATTATGGAAAACTTAACTTTTTAAACTGTAAACTTAAGGTAACATATGACTTTTTACTTGAATCCATAGGTTTTGATAACTTAAGTAACCTTCTGAATGATGTTCAGGACAAAATGGACAGTGTAACCTCTATTAAATTCAGTAAACTTAAATCTAAACTCAATAAACTCATTAATAATGCATCTAATTCTCAAAATAATAACAGTAACAAGAACAAAACTAAATTTTTTAATTTTCAATTTCACCCTAGGCTCAAAAATCTATCCTTCGTAACTTTTGATAAAAATGAAATCGACTTATTGAATCTAGGTCTCAAATACTCAATTCCGAGGAAGGTTTCTGAAAAGGACCTTCAGAGTCTCTCCATTGAGCTAGATGTTATCATACAGAATCTCTCAGTCCCTCTAAACCAAAAAACTTCGATTAGAAACTCCTGCTACAAAACCATCTTCAAATTCAAAAACAAAAATTTTCCATCAACTTCTACTTCTTTCAATATCTCTACTACCAAAACTACATCTAACACATCCCACAACTCATCATCCATCAACCTACCTTCTACTTCTCAAAATTACTCATTCAACGTTCCTTTTCCACAATTTTCATACAAAAAACAGAAAGACCAACTCCATATCCTCAAGTCTATTCAAAACAAAATTAAATCCCATAATTTAATCATTAGTAAAGCAGACAAAGGCAATTGTCTAGTCATTCTTGATCAGAAGTTATATAACGACAAGGTCACTACATTTCTTTCAGATAACAATTTCACTCCACTCCCCGAAGATCCAACAAAAAAGTTCATTAATAAAATCAAAGCTACCAATAAACTTTTCACAGAATTTCTGTCAGAACATGATGCTCCATATTATAAAATACCTAGCAACCCATTAACACCCAGATTGTACGGTTTACCTAAGATACACAAAGAGGGAATTCCCATTCGTCCTGTTGTTAGTTTTATAAACACTCCAGTTTCTATCCTGTCAAAATTCATATTGAATCTCATTAACAATATGACGAACTTCACCCCTCGCTTTTCAGTCAAAAATACAATTCATCTAGTCAACAATCTCCAACAAATAAATCTTCATCCCAACATCACAATGCTTTCATTTGATGTCAGCAATTTGTTTACTTCAGTCCCCAAACAAGAAACTATTAATCTGGTCCACTCTCTTCTACGAGCAAATTCTATCACTATGTCTACCACTAACTCAATTATTCAATTATTACAAACTTGTCTAGCTCAAGACTTTTTTGTTTTCAATAGTAAATTTTACAGACAACCTGATGGCTTAGCCATGGGTAGTTGCCTTTCCCCTCTCCTAGCTGATATATTTATGGATCACTTAGAATCCACACACATTATGAAAAATCCTGAAATTCTTCATTGGTTTCGATATGTTGATGACTGTTTAGTCTTCATATCAGGTAACTCGAATTCAGCTGATCTATTACTCTCCAAAATAAATCAAATCCACCCAAACATAAAGTTCACCATGGAACTAGAGTCGTCTCAATCAATTAATTTCCTCGACCTTACTATTACCAGATTAAACGACCATTTCGATTTCAGTATCTATAGGAAACCCACACAAACCGACCATATCATACCTTTATCTTCCAACCACCCAATGTCACATAAATATGCAGCCTTCCATAGTTATATTCACCGCCTAGAAACAATCCCACTATCACAATCTAACTACCAAACAGAACTCAATATTCTAAAACAAATAGCATCCAACAATGGGTATGACCCCAACCTCATTAACAAACTTATTAATAAGAGACAACTCAAACTATTGAGAGAGGCTGCGTTCCCCAGAGACTTGACCATTAAACCTCATTATGCTTCCTTACCTTACCTTCAGGAACGTCTTTCTGGAGATATCAGATATATCTTAAAAAGATCTGTTGAGAATACCCACATTTCTTTTAAGGTCCTGAACAATCTAGGACAATGTTTAACCAATTCAAAAGATTGCATCAACTACATGGATCGTAGTGGTGTTTACAAATTACAGTGCTCTGATTGTGATGCTACATATATAGGTAGAACCTGTAGATCACTAACTTCCCGTTCCCAAGAACACACTAAAAAAGAGAACACTTCCACCTTCTCACAACATCTTGCACAACATAAACATACCCTCAACATACCAGAAGATGTCTCTTTGTTACATAATATACCCCAAAAAAATTTTCTAAAATTAGATCTATATGAAGACTTGGAAATAGTCAAGGAAAAGCAAAGAAGCCCCAACTGCGTTAATCGCCATGTATCTTTCAACCGTGACTTTCAACCCTTACACCGACAACTCTTCTCATAACCCACACTTCTCAAATTTACCCCATCTTCTTCATCTGTCCTTCCTCTATAAATGTCAACACCTTAATCCTTCTCAACAATTGTTGTTTTTTTTTTTTTTTTAAACAATCATTCTCTCTACACTACTGTCACAACACTCCCTCCAAAAGAATTTTTCAGCTCCCTATTGTTAACATCATATCTTTTATACCTCACTATTTCATTATTTTACAATCTTCACGTTTTCACCATATTCCTGTCCATTCTTTTTTCTTTTGCTAGTTCTCAGTCTTTTCATATATCTTCCATCCACCCATTAGTTCTAAACTCAGTAAACATTTAAACACAATCCAGCAATTCATCAGAATTCACTTTCTCCCACTTTACCTAAACCTTTAATCAACCATTGCTCCCCCCTCTCTTAGTCAACAACTTAGTACACCATACTCACAAATAAAATTTCAGGCTTTTATGTATCGGATTTTAATATAACCAAAATATATTTTGTTCAGGGTGCTAGATGCTTTAAGCATGAAGGACCTCTATCATCTCTAATTTTGTTGATTAACTCATTCATTTCCCTTTAACCCACTCTCCTTTATTCTTTAGTCATTCCATTTACTTTTATTCCTGCCAGGTCTCTGAGGATCTCAGTCTTTCCAAAAATTTTTTTAAATTTAATCACATATATTATAACTTTAATTCCTTCAGCCGGAAGATTTTCAATCATTTTTTCTCAATCTATTGGACTCACTTATATTAAAAAAAATTTTTTACGATACTAGCAGTATTAAACAATTTCATCTACTAAAAAAGTCTTACATTAGCTACAAATATATATTATTTATTTTTCCTTGTCCTAAATGTTAGCAACATAAAAGGACATTTCCATATATTTCAGCTAATTCTTCACAAATTACACCTTTTAGACCACACTCCATACGATAAAGAGTAACATAAGCTGCCTAATGCATACGTCATCCTCTTAAACATGACCTTCAACAACACCAGTAATTTACATCTTTTACATCCAATATTAAATAATTATAGAGAAAAATTTTTTAAATCCCAACACCTGGATTACTGTTATCATTTTAACATCATCAAAGTTTTTTAATCTTTTGGCTGTAGTAATATAATGTTTAACTAACACTGTTTCATGGTTCACTGACATTTTGTTTTTGACACCGCTCATGAGTATTTCATCAATCAGTTGCCAACCGTAGTCCGTTTGAAGAGGTTTACTCTCCGGACACTGGAACTCACTTAAGCATGGGTGTATGTTACCTGAAGTAAAATCTAATTAAAATATTAAACATCACATAATATTATAAACATCATGTACAATCTTTGGTAACATTTTTCAATTTAAAGGGTTTTTACCCAAATATTTTGGTGGCTCAGGCATGTTAACCTGTAAGTATAACCATTTTATTGTTTTTAACCTTAGTCAAAATTTTAAACCACGTTTGCTGTAATTAAATGGTTTATACTTATTTTAGGCATTTTAAACCTGATGATGGAACAGTTGTTCCGAAAACGTTCGTGCTTGTAATGTTGCCCTTTTAAGGGTTTTTATAAAATAAAATATACCCACATACAAAGACTAACCTCTTTTGTTATACGTGGTATACAGCCAGCTACAGGAATTATTTTCCTTGTGGATATATAAATTAAACATTTTAAACTAACATTATTATTATAACCCCACTTTATATTCGTAATAATTCTTAATTTCTGTCTGTCACTTACTGTATAGTTGGTTGCCTATGCACATGGCTCACTTAAATATATTTACAACATTAAAATACAACTTTTTACAATTATTATATGCTAATTTCTTAAAAATGCCCTCACATAAATAATTTTTATTAAATTCTCTAGTATATAACTTCTTAAAATAACCCAATACTTGTTATATCTAATATTATGTAGTATATAATTTATAAATTATTTTCTTTAAACACTAATCATATCAATATATATATATATATATATATATATATATATATATATATATATATATATATATATACTCAGTGACATTAGAAGTGTTACACCCAGAAGGAATAATTTCTTGAACTTAATTTTTTGGCAACATGGTAGATTTACATCAAGAATGAAACGATAACGTTGTCAAGAATTTTTATTAACAAGTAATCAAAAAAAAAATTAATAATGTGTTTGGCGACCCCGTAGCTGAATACACTCTTGTATACGTCTAGGCATGGACAAAATGAGATGTTCAATGTCTGCTTGTGGCACCTCGTTTTAAGTAACTTAAACTTCATGTATTTACTGTGCCAGAGTCTGTGCAGGATGGTGCAAAGTGGACAGTCTCCTTCCCATCATATCCCATACATGTTCGATAGGATTTAAATCCGGAACACGGGGCGGCCATGGCAACATATTAACGCCAGCTTCTTGGAAAAGTCCATAGTTTGATGAGCAATATGGGGACGCACGTTGTGTTGCTGAAAAAGGACGTCTCGACGGCCGTCGAGATAAGGCAGTAAACTGGTTTGTAAGATGTCTTCAACATAACGCGCAGCTGTGATATTGCCTCGAATAAACACAAATGGCGATCGGTTACCATAGACAATAGCCCCCCAAACCATTACTTTAACTGTCCTGTATACATTATGCTACCCAATGCTGCCGTTCTCTGCACCAATTGAAACGTTGATGACCGTGGTCCGCAGTCTAAGGAAACACTAGTCATGGGCGGAATGAAACCAGTCCAAAGGCTCGAATACGACGGTATAGTGTACGCATACTAACAGGTCTACCTACTACTTCAAACCATTGGTCAGCAATTTGACGCGCAGTAGCAAAACGGTCTGGCAGAGCCGGTAATCTAAAGCGCCTATCTTGATGCTCTGTGGTATGCCTTGGTTGACCAGTTGGTCTCCTTCGTGTTCCTCTACCTTAGTTTGTCCACACACGACAGACACGCATAGCCGTCATTGCCGTACAATTAACACGACGGCCAATTTCGCGATACGACAAACCCATATCTTTATACGCAATAATTCTACCCCTGTCAAAATCGCTAAAATGGTGGTAATTATGGTTTATTCGAACTCGATGCATTTGCTTAAACTGAATACAATTAGACTGAGGAACAATAACTAAAAATTTCTATACGAACCGGTTTTCACAAGTCGGTCTCTCACAAAAAAATTTAGAAGATAAAACTTTATTTTTACAAAAAGTAGAAGCGATAAACCATTGGTATTGTTATCATAGCATGTTTTAGATATAGTCATTCTGTTGCCAAAAAATTAAGTTCAAGAAATTACTCCTTCTGGGTGTAACACTTCTAATATCACTGAGTATATAAACATATTGCACAGACCAATGGATTAAACACAACAGCACTAGCAAAACATTCTCTAGAAAATAGCCATTCTTTTGGTTTTGAAAATGTACAGATTTGAAAAAAAAAAACACAATTACAACAATAGATGCATATTGGAAATTAATTCACATAAAAAGATCCAAATTCTGTCAATAATAAGAATGACATCAAAGATCTTTCCAACATGTATCATAATTTAGTAAATTGAGTTGTTTTTGAGATACCAATTTTTTATTTACGTTAAAAAGTGTAAACATGAAATATAATTGTATAATAAAATGTTTATGAAATAAAGTGCTAACTGAAAATGGCAAATTGCCGAAATGTTTAAGCAATAATTAAGTAGTTTTATTTACAACACACCGACAAACCCAATATATATATATATATATATATATATATATATATATATATATATATATATATATATATATATATATATATATATATATATATATATATATATATATATATATATATTGTTCTGAAGCTATTTTCTTGTGGCATTTTAAATTAATTACTATTTAACTGGGAATAAGCCACAATTAAAGGTTAAAATACGTTTATTGACGTTTCAATTTCCACTTCGGAAATCGTTCTCAAAATACAAACATTAGTAAATTAAACAAATTTTATTTTTGTTACTTAGTGAAAAATTCTTCTATTAATTTATTTTATCTGACTCATCTATATTGACAATTCAGACATACATTATACATTTTAAAGTAGACGACTTTAAAATGATCTTGCCAATATTGTTGAGTTGCGTTCCTGGGACGACTTTACTTATAAGATAGTTCATTCGATTACATGAAATCAACTTTAACTTGAGAATATCCGTCAGAAAAGATCATAACATGTAATTCGTCTTTAAAAAGACAAATACATGCCATGATGACAGTAAAATTCTCCTGTTAGTGATTCCATAGTAAATTATGAGGGAAAAAACCAGGAAAAAAACCTCATAATACTATCCCGACATGGTAAGTATTTGATCTTGCATTTATTTTACCTTCAATAAATACCAAATTCCGATTTTATATGTTTGTTATTTAAAAAATATAAATGATGTATTCTCTATATGTTACTGACTTACCAATACTGGTATTTTCTTTTTAATAACTTCCTCTTTCAATATGGGTAACATGTCGCGAATTCCTCGGCAGAATGTAGTAGGATCTGGTTACCCATATTGAAAGAGGAAGTTATTAAAAAGAAAATACCAGTATTGGTAAGTCAGTAACATATAGAGAATACATCATTTATATTTTTTAAATAACAAACATATAAAATCGGAATTTGGTATTTATTGAAGGTAAAATAAATGCAAGATCAAATACTTACCATGTCGGGATAGTATTATGAGGTTTTTTTCCTGGTTTTTTCCCTCATAATTTACTATGGAATCACTAACAGGAGAATTTTACTGTCATCATGGCATGTATTTGTCTTTTTAAAGACGAATTACATGTTATGATCTTTTCTGACGGATATTCTCAAGTTAAAGTTGATTTCATGTAATCGAATGAACTATCTTATAAGTAAAGTCGTCCCAGGAACGCAACTCAACAATATTGGCAATATCATTTTAAAGTTGTCTACTTTAAAATGTATAATGTATGTCTGAATTGTCAATATAGATGAGTCAGATAAAATAAATTAATAGAAGAATTTTTCACTAAGTAACAAAAACAAAATTTGTTTAATTTACTAATGTTTGTATTTGGAGAACGATTTCCGAAGTGGAAATTGAAACGTCAATAAACGTATTTTAACCTTTAATTGTGGCTTATTCCCAGTTAAATAGTAATTAATATATATATATATATATATATCTATATATATATATATATATATATATATATATATATATATATATATATATATATATATAAGAAAAAGTAGTCCAAAATTTTTGACTAGTTTGGAAAAAATATATGTAAATACTCTTTTCTTTTGGGTGTGGTAGTCAATAAAAACAGAGCTTTGCTAAGGCGTACTATTTATTCTGAATCCAAGCTTTCGGTGGTTTTTTGCCACCTTTATCAAGGTCTACAAAGAAAATTACTATGTTTTAAACAGTTTGAATGCTGCAAAAAAAAGGCTATAAAAAGTATAAAAAACTTACCCGAATGTAAGATTCGTGGCAGAAACAACAACGTTAAATAACATGATATACTGAAGTTGCAATTACACTTTAAAAATTACTGTTAAAAAAACACTTTAAAATTTCTAAATACGTTAAAAGTTAAAAACAAAATTAAGGACATGTTAAAACAGTCGTCGCTGCAGGCTTGATTTCAGTCACATTTCACGAGCAGAAAGAGAACGTGGGTGGACAATTATTGTTTAAATAGTTAGGAGAAAATACAAAAAACAACTTTGAAATTAACGTCTCACAAGATACTGTTTATGAATTATGAGTACTACCAACTGTATTACCAACTTAAAAATAAGCGGGAAGTTCAAAATGTTATTCATGACATAAGCAATCGAAAGAAAATAGTATTTAGTAAATAGGTTTAGAAAAAATAATAACTCAAACAAAACAAATCTAAATTAGTAACTGAAGTTTGATCACAAGTATTCAATTAATACTGAAATATTTAACAAAAGAAAAGAACAAAGAAAACTCTGAGATGCAAAATAGCTCAGTCAAAAGTCAATATAAAATTGTAAATTTTGCTAAGATTCTGGATCTCAGATCTCTTATTAAGATTGTTATTATCACTCTTGCTGATATGTACCATCTCTAAGAAAGTTCTCTTAAATTTATTTTTCTCTCTGGCTAATATTTTTACATTGTTGAAATCTATCTTATGGTCTAGATCGATAGTATGCTCTGCCAAAGCACAAGTAGGTTTGTTTAATCTACAATCACTCTTATGAGAAATAATACGACTAGACAGATTCCTTCCAGTTTCACCAATATACGTGGATGGACATTCAGTACATTGAATGCAATAAACAACATCTGTAGTCTCTAGAGTGGTTAGGGGTTGTTTTATTTTGCTATACAGCTGACGTATGGTTTTGATGTTCTTGTTAGCTATTTTGATATTCTTAAAGTCTTTAAAAATCTTAGTGAGTTCAACGGTTAGTTTTGGAATATATGGAAGGGCATAAAAATACACACTTGTTGAAGCTGAATTATTTTGTGCTGAGGGCACTGATTGTGACATAGTAAGTCTGTTGTTTCTATTAAAAAAGGGAACATTAAAAATTAATTTATTAATCAGTCTTAGAGGATATGAATTTTCAACAAAAATATTACGTAAGAGGTTGAGATCATGTTGGAGATAATCCGGATGAGATAACCTTTTGACACGTTCTTTCATCGCTAGGACTAAATTAGTTTTCATCCTCGGAGGATGGTAAGAGTGGTAGCTTATGAATCTATTGCTACATATGGGTTTTCTATACCATTGTGTTTTCACAACATTATCCTCACATCTATGCAATCTCATGTCAAGGAAAGGCAAAGATCCCTCCCGCTCCTCCTCGCACGTGAATTGCAAGTGTGGGTTTTGTTGGTTGAACACATTTAACGTAGAATGTATGGAGTCTGCAGGTAGTGCCAAGATTAAGTCATCCACATATCTCTTTATGAACGGTATTTCAAAATTGATTTGTTGCAAACAATCTTCAATCAAGTCATCTAAGACATAATTGCACAGTAGTGGTGAAATAGTGGAACCCATTGGAGTACCAAAGACTTGTTTGTAGTAACAGTCATTAAAAATAAACACATTAGAGTCAAAAACAAAAGAAATGAGTTTTTTGATATTATCTAAGTTAAGGGTTGTGTGCGGTTGTGTGATGACATATCAATACACACAACCCTTAACTTAGATAATATTAAAAAACTCATTTCTTATGTTTTTGACTCTAATGTGTTTATTTTTAATGACTGTTACTACAAACAAGTCTTTGGTACTCCAATGGGTTCCACTATTTCACCAATACTGTGCAATTATGTCTTAGATGACTTTATTGAAGATTGTTTGCAACAAATCAATTTTGAAATACCGTTCATAAAGAGATATGTGGATGACTTAATCTTGGCACTACCTGCAGACTCCATACATTCTACGTTAAATGTGTTCAACCAACAAAACCCACACTTGCAATTCACGTGCGAGGAGGAGCGGGAGGGATCTTTGCCTTTCCTTGACATGAGATTGCATAGATGTGAGGATAATGTTGTGAAAACACAATGGTATAGAAAACCCATATGTAGCAATAGATTCATAAGCTACCACTCTCACCATCCTCCGAGGATGAAAACTAATTTAGTCCTAGCGATGAAAGAACGTGTCAAAAGGTTATCTCATCCGGATTATCTCCAACATGATCTCAACCTCTTACGTAATATTTTTGTTGAAAATTCATATCCTCTAAGACTGATTAATAAATTAATTTTTAATGTTCCCTTTGTTAATAGAAACAACAGACTTACTATGTCACAATCAGTGCCCTCAGCACAAAATAATTCAGCTTCAACAAGTGTGTATTTTTATGCCCTTCCATATATTCCAAAACTAACCGTTGAACTCACTAAGATTTTTAAAGACTTTAAGAATATCAAAATAGCTAACAAGAACATCAAAACCATACGTCAGCTGTATAGCAAAATAAAACAACCCCTAACCACTCTAGAGACTACAGATGTTGTTTATTGCATTCAATGTACTGAATGTCCATCCACGTACATTGGTGAAACTGGAAGGAATCTGTCTAGCCGTATTATTTCTCATAAGAGTGATTGTAGATTAAACAAACCTACTTGTGCTTTGGCAGAGCATACTATCGATCTAGACCATAAGATAGATTTCAACAATGTAAAAATATTAGCCAGAGAGAAAAATAAATTTAACAGAACTTTCTTAGAGATGGTACATATCAGCAAGAGTGATAATAACAATCTTAATAAGAGATCTGAGATCCAGAATCTTAGCAAAATTTACAATTTTATATTGACTTTTGACTGAGCTATTTTGCATCTCAGAGTTTTCTTTGTTCTTTTCTTTTGTTAAATATTTCAATATTAATTGAATACTTGTGATCAAACTTCAGTTACTAATTTAGATTTGTTTTGTTTGAGTTATTATTTTTTCTAAACCTATTTACTAAATACTATTTTCTTTCGATTGCTTATGTCATGAATAACATTTTGAACTTCCCGCTTATTTTTAAGTTGGTAATACAGTTTGTAGTACTCATAATTCATAAACAGTATCTTGTGAGACGTTAATTTCAAAGTTGTTTTTTGTATTTTCTCCTAACTATTTAAACAATAATTGTCCACCCACGTTCTCTTTCTGCTCGTGAAATGTGACTGAAATCAAGCCTGCAGCGACGACTGTTTTAACATGTCGTCCTTAATTTTGTTTTTAACTTTTAACGTATTTAGAAATTTTAAAGTGTTTTTTTAACAGTAATTTTTAAGTGTAATTGCAACTTCAGTATATCATGTTATTTAACGTTGTTGTTTCTGCCACGAAGCTTACATTCGGGTAAGTTTTTTATACTTTTTATAGCCTTTTTTTTTGGCACCATTCAAACTGTTTAAAACATAGTAATTTTCTTTGTAGACCTTGATAAAGGTGGCAAAAAACCACCGAAAGCTTGGATTCAGAATAAATAGTACGCGTTAGCAAAGCTCTGTTTTTATTGACTACCACACCCAAAAGAAAAGAGTATTTACATATATATATATATATATATATATATATATATATATATATATATATATATATATATATATATATATGTATGTATATACGTTACAGAAGGTTTACGCTGTTAGTGCAATTAAACCTAAAACTAAGAATAATACTATTACAAGAATTAATATTTTAATATTAATCTCAACAGGCTTCCATGTTGGACCGTGTCGATTATCACTGCGCTGAGCTTTCTGCATACTTTCTAATGTCTTCTTTAGAGCTTCCGAGGTCTTAGTCTCCCGAGTTCTCAGATACTACTACATTAAACACTAATCAATGCATTATTGCTACTGGGCCCAGCCGACGGTTTATTTTTTACCGTCGATGGTGACGTAGTTTGGGTATAGGTTGGCGTGAGGATTGGCACAGGGATTGGCGCGAAAATTTCTGACGACAGGATTTTAATTGAAGGGGGGGGGGCGTACGAGATTTTCTTTATTTTCTTTATAAGAGGTCGCCATATAGAAGATAATTGGGCATTTTTTCGATTTCTATGGCTTTTCTGATTATTCTTGGTTTATAGAAGCGGATGGGGGGCTATGGATTAGAGGTTTCGAAATAAATTTTGTTACCTGTATAAAGATAATGTTGACCTATAGCTAAATTTGAATCGAAAATGCGAACAGAAATGGAATGTTCATAAATCCTATTCTAGATTCTACGACTTGTTTGGTCTATATAACTATATAAGATCCGGTGCACCTAAATAATAGGTGGGCTACATAATATATACTACACATTATTAAATAATGAATATATTTTTTGTACCCTAAAATATGTAGTTTAAAAAAAATGAAACGAAAATATTAAAAACAAGCATTTCGTAAATTAATTTCAATATGTAGGCAAATTACTATATTAACATCTTCGATGGAATTATGAATTAAACCGTAAAAGTAGAAAGGTTTAAATACACTGTACTTATTTTCGCTAAAATAATAAGGATATTGTTGTGGCATGCTAAATTTTCCTATTACTGGCCTGTATTTTCGATACCATGCCTAGAGAGATTATTAATTTTTATCGCTTCGAATACGTATTTAAAAGTGTTTAAAAGACCCTTGTTCTTAAAAAGACCTTTTTCGTAATAAATTATGTGTGGGGTTGAAATATAGGTTTTCTTTTAAACCACTTTATTCAAGTATTAATCACGCATAATCCCTCTTAAAATTTTATTGGTTTTTAGGTAAAAGCATTCTAAAGCATATTATTCTCTCATGGGAAAAAATATTTCGAACCAAAGTACACATGCCCTTCCCAAGAAATAATTAGCGTACACCTGATTTATAAAATGCCAAAAGCCGATTTTAGTTGCCAGTTATTTGTATCAATATGCCTTTAGTCGTGCATATATTTGTAGTTTAGTTATTGAGAAACTCACAATTTTGTGGTAAGTTGTTCACTATTCGTCTTTAATTAATTGCGATAGTAAGAGATCCTTTTTTGTTTAATAAGAGTCCGACTGGCAATTTATTCGTGCCGCTTTTATTCACAGGCAACCTCCTTTTGTCATATCGAGGCCATCCGCCGTTAGCAATTTTTTTTACCGAAGAGTTAAAATATCGTATTTCAACATCTTAAGGGCCATTTCTATTTTTCTCCAGTCCTACGGCCGTATGTTCAAAGATCAATAAAATATTGTAAGTGAAATATTTTATAATATTGTTTTTTTGCAGTTAAGGACAGTATTACTTTTATTATTTTCGGTTGATAGTTTATTTTGAGCATGTTACTAAATGTAACATTATAATTTTGTAACGTTAATTTAAGTAAAACGAAACAATGACAAATGATATTCGTTCAGATTGTAGTCAATATTCATTTGATTTTCAATTTTTTTTTGTTACTGGATATTGAAGTTTTGATTAAAGTATTTTTGTATTGTCTATTATTTAAATTATAGAAATAAATGCAATCTGTTTTAAAGTATAAGATTCTTGATAATATGTGTTATTACGTTTTCTTATTAATATGAATCTATTGATAAATTTTTTTGAGTATTTTGTGTATTAATAAACAATATTAATTGTTTATTTTCTTTAATTCATGTTTGTTTAAAAGTTAATAAACATTATTTTTTTATTGTGACGTATTATTTTATTTTTGAGTAGAGAAGATATAAATTATTTGAATTTTATTGTAAAAGATAATATAGTACTTTTTCTAATTTTCTAAAGTATTTTATTAAACATATAACCTTTTCTTACAGTTTATAGTTAAATATGTCAATTTTCATGATATTTGTTAACAATTTTCTGATATGTTTTCTGACGTGTGTTTTTCTGATGTTTTTGAGACACATGTTGTTTTAGTTTATTTATTCTTGAGTTCCTTTATGAGTTTTAGGTTAAAACTTATTGGCACCTATTTTGTTTTATAGTTTAGCTGTATTTCGTGTTTTCTGTTTTTTTTTTGTGAAAATGTGATATTTTGTTACCTATTTATTATTTATCATTTATCTTTCTGTTTATGATCTACAATTTTTTACCATCTATATCCTTACCCACCCCAATAAAGCTCCCTGACTTGAGCAACGTAGTCTTCGTTGAGTATTGCGTAAGAAAAGCATTAAGAAAAAGAAAAGCAAGAAAAGCATTATTATCAACTTTTGTCAGCTTTTTCGCTACATTATTACCAAATAACACTTTATCTGTTGTTGAAGTGTAAAATAAAACGATTTCTATTAATTTATAATAATAAAGAGACTTTATTGCTCACAACAATACATAATTACATACTACGGTGAGGTGCTAATCTTAAGGCATCTCACAAATCTCTGATGCTCCACGCCAAGGTCAAGCTTACTCGCTTTTGTCTCGCACAAGCGCTTAGTCACACGTACCGATATGACAATTTTTTAACTACCGTATACATTAATCAGTATGTGGAACAAAGACACTTAATTGTTTAAATACGAGTGACATACTAGCCACGCATGTTTTTAATAGCTAGTCTAACTTGTAAACCGTGTTGCAAAATTTCTATTACATCATTCCTTCTAAAATATTAATCGGATATATGAGTGTAAAATAATGTTTAGATCCACTACATTGTAGAAAAAAAAATTAATATTGCTCCAATAAAGCTTAGATGAAGTAATAATGTAACTGTTATTGTTTAAACGACTCTATTATTTTTTTATTAATTAAAGAAGAACACTAATTGAGGAACTGATGTGTGACAGCAGCATGAGCTATATACATAACGCACTTAAGGTTGATCTTCACCCTCGATTAATTTGTTTCTGATCCTAGTGATGGCTCTACTGCTGCATACTACTTTGGTAATTTTTTTAACTTAATCGTAGATTTCTACATGATGACTCTGTAACATTTTCAAACCCTAACATAAATTGCAGTTTTCTATCATTATAGGAATTGGCTGAGTTGCCAAGTTGTGTAAACAGTAATTTTATCAAATACCTACGCTATAACTTATAATACTAGTAGACCAAGTAAGCAAAGATATCTTTAACACCATCTTTATGTATAATACTTTACTACTCTGCTGTGTCAGTCGGAATATAATAATTATCTAAACAATTTTGTCGAAAAAGAAATTATTGCGGCTATCACTGTGAATATCATATTACCATTAAATTGGTACATCATATTATATAACATTTTTGTTGATAGTTAAAAATTAAATGATCTGGTATTATGTAATATTTATACTATCTTAGTCTTTATGGATTAATGCATTTTACTATGTCTTCCTCTTCATCAAATTAGTTCATAATAGAAATAGCAAGCAATTTTACTTGAACTTTACAATGAATCATTTACTCGAAACAAAAAATCCTTTTTGATTCGCTTTCCGTATCAGTAATTTTTAATGAGACTGACTGTATTTTTATTTTAATTTTGTTTAGGCTTCTTAATACCATAGTGAAAAGTTATCACATTTTTATCTCGCAAAAGAAGATATAACGATCACAGCTACAGAGGGAAATTAATTACATTTACTTTTAAGTAAAGTGCATACTCAATTTTTAATTGTAATTAATTTGTTCTCAGCTCTGATATCTAATAAAAAGTCTATATTGTACCAAAGTATCGTTATATTATAAGCGTTGACAGTACACGCAAAAATTTTAACAACGCATACATTTGCCTTTAGGTACTGAACGTAAGAGAGTATGCAAAATATTCTTCATGAATACCCTAGATATTTCCGAGAAAACCATCAGAACTGTTGTGAAAAAGAACAACATCTGTACTGTCAAAGGCATTCAGGATAAAGATCTTAGAAGAAGACACAATAATCGTCACCAGATTAATCCATCTCTACGACGACGTCAGGGATCATATTAACTCCATTCAGAGAATCGAGAGCCATTATTGTAGATCTCGCTCTAAACGCGAATATATAGAAGGCGGTCTTACCATTGCTGCTTTACACCGAAATTATGTTACTAAATGTGTTTCTGAGGATAAACAATATATTCCACACCAAACGCATGATCACATTTTTGTGATAGACTTTAATATCTCCTGTCAGCCCAAGAAAGACCAGTGTGAAGAATGTACATTCTCTAATAATGCTGACGATAAACCAAGTTTACAAGCGAAACAAAAACCAGATGAAAGAGAAAATTCTTTCAAGATCAGAAAAAGAAAAAGACAAACAAAAAGTTACTAAGATATTTATAGTTGCAGTATATGACTTGCAGGCTGTAATGCCTTGTCCACAGGGCGAGGTCTCTAGTGTTTATTATATTTCAAAGGTAAATGTACTTAATTTTACAATTACCGATTTGTAGCTCTTTTGTATTGAAGTAGCGATATATAGCGAGTATATTTTAATATACAATACATACAACACAATACAAAATATACAAAATATCTTTTAAATTTTCAAGATTTTGGTTTTACGTGGTAGATCAACTATTAGACGGTCGGTAAGAAATAAACAAAAGATTAATAGATTTACTTACTAACTAAACTAACTAAATGTAATCCTCTCCTACTATTCTTTTTAAAAGGCATGTTGTCCGAATACTAAAACTAATTCTAATACTAATATAAAAATTACCACTAATACGTTATGCACTGTGGCGTACCCAGACCTGAAGAGAATTGATTGTTAGCAGTTGAAATGGATTATTTGAGAAGAAATGCTAGAAAATTAAGGCAGGAAAGGAAGACCAACGAATATATAAGAAATAAGATGAATGCTACAGAAACGGTCACTGACAGAATAGAAAGAAGAGGTTCAAAATGGTTTGGACACCTATTGAAAAGGCCTGACGAACGTTGGCCCCAAAAACTTCACTAATTAAAGCCCCCTGGAAGAAGAAAAAGGAAAAAAATAAAGGAATTAGAAGAGCGATGGAATCAAAAGGTTTGGAGGAGGAGCATGCCTTAAACCGGCAGGATTGGCGGAGAAGAACGGGAATACGGCGATAGCCGTCTCCAAAATGTATTGTATTTACAAGTTGGATTAATGTCAAACGTTAATAAACTTATTTTAACCTTCAATTGTGGCTTTTTCCCATTAGAATAGTAATTACTTTAAAATGCCACAAGAAAATAGCTTCAGAACAATAGATAAGATTTAGATAAGAGAAGGGAGTGTTCCAAAAAGTGAGTGTCGTCAGTCTTACAGTGACCTCCCCACCTCATTCGGAGTACGGTACGTGCCTCCACACCCCTTTCGGAGTACGGTACGTGCGACAGTCAAATGCACACAAGTAAGAGAGGGTGGTTTTAGTTGGTAGGCAGGATAATAAATACCTGAATCTTTGGCACTGCTATCTTTAGTACTTTAAATTAAACTAAAACCCAAATTTTAGGGACTCACAATGGAGGTAGCATAAAAATATTTCAAAACCCAACCCTCAGAAAAATTGTGAGTACGCCACTGGTTATGCAAGGAGCACTATTGTTTATAAATACTAAAATAATTAACTAAAAACGCCTAAATAGTTTTGTAAAACTAAATAGGTTTTTTATAGATATATTACTTATAGAGTGTAAATTTTATAATATCGTACTTTCAAAATAAAAGTTGCAGTATCTACTATTGTGTAACTCTGTAAGTTTCAGTATGACCGGTTCAAAATTCAAACCGATAACATTTATATTAAATTTTGTTATAATCTGCCAAACTATTGTATGAAGTAATTGATATGGCAACCCTGTTAGTATGACGTTTCGTTTGAAGCGTTTCGAAGCCGAACGTAATGCTATCTGTCGATGATAAATACTACCATTGTTTCAGATGGAGCCATCTCCCTACATTACAATTTGAAGGCGGCAGTTCAAGACGTTCATATGTTTAGGAAAAAATATTTAACGTTTTATTGCAAATATTTTCCACTTTTACAGTTTTATATAAATGTTTTTATTAAAATAATTTTCGGTTTCTTACCGGTAACTTTATTATAAGCCGAAACATATTATTTTTTTCTATTGGGACAAAACTGTAAATTCAAAAATTTTCAAAAAATTCATAAGTATTTCTTATAATTATATCTTGATGCTGTAAAAAAATTAACAAAAGCCTATGTTTGGTTTTCCCGCTTTATACTTGGAAAAAAGTAGTTTTTTGAGTTTTTTCAAAAACGAAAACATGAAGTTTGCTTAAAAGTTGTCAAAATACTTCTAGTCATCACATATACCTTCTCAAATTTTTTCAAATTTTTTTAATTTGTAGTTTGTGTTTTGGGGGGTGCAGATCAACCTTAAGTAGACAGACAGATAGTATAAACGGTATTTTCCCTCTACGAGTGCATGATTTCCCCTCAAAAGAGTAGGCGGTGTTTATCTATACAGTCGGTCTATGGTCTATCTATTCGATTTTTAGCTGTGGTGGTAAAAGATTGAAAACAAATAATTAACATGTCAAGCGTATATTTTCGAGAAAAAAAGATTCAAATAGTGAAATGGTATTAAGGAAACCATTCCATTGTAAAAATAATATAGTTATTTCTTGCTGCTTTTGAAAATAGCCCAATTCCGACAAAGCATACAGTTCGATTAATTAGTAAAAACTTTGAAAATTTCGGTTGCATATCGCTTCTCCGGAGCAACAGTGACGTAAGTGCAATTTTTTGCAGTTTTAAGTTAAATGTGTCAAAAAAGTCAAAACGTGCTATTCTGTCGGATGGAACAATACCATAAAGGTAGTACATGTATTGGCCGCTGGGAAACAGTTGCGTCGTTGTCAAAATTATGTACTTTCGGCCATATTCTTGAAACGACATCGCAGTAAATGTCAGTTGTTTATAGACTGTCGATTGGAACACTTCGTTTATATTTCTACAACGACATAAGAGTAGATTATGAAAAAATAAAATAAAGTTTTGGTGTAATCTCAGAGGAACATCGGCGTAACGGACAGTTCTGTCATTGTTCGCCTAGAAAATTTGATATTTCTGGCGACTTGCTAGATGATAAAAGCCATAAGTACACACTTATGTCGTTATGATTTTTGAGTAGTAGTTTTATAGTCATTTAATCTGTATTTATGTCATTTTTAACTCAAATAACATTGAAAATTTTTGTGAAATAGTGTGTGTAAAAACAGTCAATATAATAGATTTGTACTTCAGTGAAGAAATAAAACGCGAGTATAATCTTGAATAATGAAAAAGACTGAGCTGATACTTCATTTAGCCATAAGACAATAATATTTCATAAACACTCAATGATGCGGTCATTTTGGCAGAATTGCAGCCAGTGAATTTAAATCCGGATTCCTCGAATTTAGACCCTAATAGTATGTTTCTACATAAGCCTTGTGAACTTGGACCATGTAGGTACTTTCCTTTTTTAATCAAAATTACTTTTATTGATTATTAATTACTTTTAGATAATTTACGTATTTCAAACAATTATGGAACACAACCCAGTATATCATATTCTATTGAAACCTACTCATCAGCCTAGACCACTTTAAGAAAAATGTCTCAAACAGTCTATGATGAGCAACATTCCTCAGATGATGAGAACAGCTTATTTGGAGAAGATAGTGACAACCATGTACCATCAAAAAATAAAATATCGTCGAAAAGTGAAACAAATTCGAATCCTACCATAAAAGAGAAAAAGAGACCCAGAAGTTCATTTTCTGAAAATTAAATAAGTCCTCTGAATAATACAGAAAATTGTACGCTTATCAAAAAAGGTAAGAAGAGAGTAAGAAATCCAGAAGAATGGCGAAAAAATAAAGCTAAACTCCTTAAGAATTCAGGAAAAAGTTATATTTCAAGAACTGAAAAAGTTGTGAATAAAAAAAAAAACGAGATATACTTGCTCTAATCATTGCATTCAGAAGTGTTCAGAGAAGTCTAGCGAAGATTATAGAGCTGATTTTTTTTAGCAATATTGGAATCTAGGATCACTGCAGAGACAACGTGATTATTTGTCTTCTTGTATTGAACCACTTCAGTTGAGTTATAGACGCATAACAACTATCCAAACACCTAGAAGACAGAACTCTGCTTTCTATCTGCTTTACAATGGAAAACGAATGCCTGTATGCAAAATATACCTGATTAACATTTTTGGCATTAAGGAGAGAACAATTAGAACAATTACCCAATTGTTCTGGGTCTGGAATTGTACCGCAAGATAAACGTGGAAAATTTGGTCAACAGGTAAATATGAACCCTGAAATGATGGTGTCTGTAAAATCACATAAAAATTCCATACCTCGTAAAGGGCTAACACATCAAGAGAGTTTATAGATGGCTGTATATCCATTGCCGAAATGCACAGATACTATAAAAAGAAACAAGACGATTTGGGCAAGCCTGCTGCAAACTATGACGGCTAGCCCACATATTTAATACACAATGCAATATTGGTTTCGTTTTCCCAAAGAAAGACCAATTCGACTTGTGTGAATCATTTAAAAACGCGCCTGGCGAAGAAAAAGAAAAATTACAATGTCAGTATAAGTCACATCAAGAGGAAAAAGAACTAATTAGAACTGAGATAGCTTCAGACAAAGAAAAAGCAAAAGAAGAAGGATTAAATACAGTGTTGGTAATGTACGACCTACAGGCTGTCCTACCAGTACCCATGGGACAAACATCAGCTATTTACTATAAATTAAAATTAAATTGTTTTAATTTTACGATATCAGAAATAAGCAATGATAAGACATCCTGTTACTTCTGGCATGAAGGTTTGGGAGAAAGAGCAGCAGTCGAAATTGGTTCATGTGTCCTAACATTTCTTGAAGAAATCGCTAATACACATCCTCAATCTGACATAATTCTTTATTCCGATAACTGCTGTGTTCAGCAAAAACACAGATTTGTTCTTGCAATGTATTACTACGCAATTAAGAAGTTTTAGTTAAATTCCATAACACACAAGTACCTCATTCGAGGTCATACACAGAACGAAGGTGATGTAGTCCACAGTATCATCGAAAAAGCTATGAAAAGAGCTAAAAAGTCAGGACCGATATACATTCCCGATCAAATTGTGTCGATTATTATAAACACAAAGAAAAAAACGAAACCCTCTTATAGTAAAAGAATTAAGTTACAATGACTTCATCGGTTTGAAAACGCTTGCTAACGACATCGGTTTCAACTGCCAGAAAAATATACACGGCGAACAAATAAAATTGCCAGATATTAAAATGATTCGATTTGAGAAGGAAAGTGAGAGGTTCTTTTACAAAACCAGCTACAAACAGGTGGATTGGAATCAGGCCTATGCTATAACCGTAAAAAGTAGACGAGTGACAGGAACAAGAATCTTACGAACTTTTTTTTAATGGCTTGTTTTGAATTATGAATGTTTTTGTTAATTTTTGAAAGGTATTCAAAAAACAAATGTTACTTTTTAGTAATTCTGAGTAGTTTTTTTGTCATTTTTTATCATTTTGAGTAGTCTGTTTTATTTATTGACAACAAAATTATATACCTAAACCCTTTTTTAAGTTTTTTTTAAATGTTACTATTGTAGACCAACTGAAACCGATTCAGAAACTATTTTAAAAATATTGGAAGAACAATGACGCAACTGGGAGGCTGCAAAGTTTTGAGACCTGTGTAGACTAAAAAAGTTTATTATGATCAAAAAACTAACAGTGTCATTAAAAGTAGACTAAATTTACTAATAAAAAAAGTTATTTCAGTTTCAAAAATGTTTACTTAAACTTTGACTTATTTACTTTCGTGTAAAAATATTTTTAAAAGTCAATGTTCCTGCATTTTAGTAATGTGTACTTGCGTCGATGTTGCTCCGGAGAAGCGATATATGCCTGTATGAAATTTTGTCCAACGGATCAACCACGATCGAAACAAATTTCTATTGAACGCGAAATGCAAGTTTGTTTAAATGCTAAAGAAACGCCTTGTTCTAGTAGACAAATTGCGGACGAAGTTGACTTAAAGAAGAGAGATGTAAGGAATATTTTAAACCAAAACGGATACAAAGTGCATACCACCCAATACTTTTTTGTGAATCTTCATTCACAATCCATACACGCCATAATCTATCTGTCGTCCGCTATTGGTCTAGGGAAAATAAACATTTAAGTATTGTTGTAAAAACACTTTACCCAACGAAATTAAATGTGTGGACTGGAATTTATAACGATAATATAATTCGTCCATTTTTTATTACGGGAAATCGGAAGGGATGTAAATATCTAGATTTATTGCACAATCAAATTATTCCAGCAGTTTAAAACCTTGCGGTCAACTTTGACGATGTCTGGTTTCAACAGGATGCTTGCCCAGCACATAATGCAATCGAAGTTACAAATTATTTGGAACAAACAGTCCATGGACGACTAATTTCTACAGGAGGAACAATAAAGTGGCCCCCTAGATCATTAGATTTAGGACCTTTGGATTTTTATTTCTGGGAAGTGCTAAAATCAAAATTATATTGGCATGAATTCGAACGAGCCACCAATTTAGCAGAATTGCAAGAAAAAATTATTCAACTCTGTAGTCGTGTACAGTCAAATCAGCTGAATGCAATGAGAGTTCCTTTAGTTGATAGATTCGGATTTTTTTTAGTCCAAAATAGTGGTTTGTTCAAACATTTACTTGGTTAGAGATTTTTTAAAAATGCCTTTTATAGGTATTAATTTAATTATTTAAAATAATTTTTTTAGTTGGTTTTTTTCTTATAAAAATAATATTTATGTTTTGTTAGTGTCAAGTTTATTATTGTTTTATTTCCAAGCTACCACAGCTAATTTTCTATAAGAATTGCATTTAAAACTCGAATATAAGTGTTCGAGATTTTCTTAAGGTTTGCCGGCGGAAAGTTGACGATAAAATAATTATAAATATGCAAATAACTACACACGTCGTTAGCATGGTACAATGAACACAAGGTACAATGATACATCTTCTTCTTCTTAAAGTGCCTATCCGTTCCGGATGTTGGCGATCATCACGGCTATCTTTACTTTATTTATTGCAGCGCAGAACAGTTCAGTGGTAGTCGTGTTATACCACTTTCGTAAATTTTGAAGCCAGGAAATGCGTCTTCTTCCCGGTCCTCTCTTACCATTTACTTTCCCTTGGAGAATCAGCTGGAGAAGGCCGTAACGTTCTTGATTTCTCATTACATGTCCTAGATATTCCAACTTTTTAGTTTTGACGATCATGAGAATTTCACATTCTTTCCCCATTCTATGCAGGACCTCCACATTAGTAACTCTGTCAACCCAGGATATACGTAAGATGCGGCTATAACACCACATTTCGAAAGCTTCGAGCCGATTCATAGATCCAACAGTCAGTGTCCATGCTTCCATTCCGTAGAGGAGAACTGTGAATATGTAGCAGTTCAATAGACGGCATTTTGTTTTTAATGATATGTTTCGACTGTTGAAAATGGTTCTCATTCTAACGAATGCTGCTTTTGCTTTTATTATTCGCTGTTTAATTTCTGTTGGTGCCTAGATATGTATATTGCTCGACTCTTTCGATATTCTGTTGGTTGATTGTAAGTTGAGCGTTTAGTATTGGTTTTTTACTAATTGTCATAAATTTAGTTTTCTTTATGTTAAGAGCTAGTCCGTATCTGTTGCTGACTTCTGTTATGCGATTTGTTAATATCTGTAAGTCATTCAGATTATCGGCAAAAACTATAGTGTCATCTGCATATCTAATGTTATTCAACCATTCACCGTTTATTAGTATTCCTTTCGCACAACCGTCTAAAGCTTCCTTAAATACCCATTCAGAATAAATGTTGAACAACAATGGAGACAAAATACAGCCCTGTCGTACTCCACGTTCTATTGCAATTTTATCAGTTAACTGGTCTTCTATTTTGATTTTGGCCGTTTGATTGTAGTAAATGTTTCTGATAATTCTAAGATCTTTGTTGTCAATTCCAATTTCTTGCATTAAAGTCATTAATTTGTCATGTTTTACTCTGTCAAATGCCTTCTGGTAATCTATAAAGCATACGTACATATATGTCACAATTGGTCACAATTGTGGTCCAGATTCGCAATTGGTGTTTGTTGTAATACCAGTGTTACTTCGCATATCTTCAAAAGTTTTTTCTACGTATTTAATCCAAATATCTCTTTTATGCTCTATTTCCAGTACTATGTTTCCCTGATTATCTGTCAGGAATCCAGTGTTCTTGTGTTTATATAAGCCTGCCGCTTCTTTAATCTTTTTATGGAGGTTAAATGAATCATGTTTTTGTTGTAATGACTCTATCTCTGTACACTTCGAGCTAAACCAATTTTCTTTTGCTGTTTTAATAGCCCTTTTTATTTCGTTATTTATGTTGTTGTAGTAATTCTTATTATCTTTAGCGTTTCTTCTGTCTTCCATCATACATAGAATCTCCTCCGGCATCCATTCCACAATGATACATAATGTTTCAAAATCGGTTCGCTTCGCGCATGGCGCAGTCAAGAACGCTTCTTCACGCAACATTTGAATGTAGTTGTATAGGAAAGACTTTTAATTTTAAGTTTTTTTATATAATTTGGCTAATTTAATCATAGTAATTATAAAGAGATGATAAAATTATAATATTATAATATTTAAGCATAAATAATTTTGTTAATTTAATTTTATTCATTTTGACGTGACAACGTCTTAAATTAGGTTGTGGTTCGGAGTCACTCAAGAAAAAGTGTAACGCCCGCTCACGTCTGTTACGATGAGTCACCGAACGAGAGAGAGGCCCGCCGGACCGGCGAATGCCTTGCGTCTCTCTTCAACTCAAACATGATCGGTCCGCTGGTGCGATGCTATTTCTCCTATCATCGTCCTATCCTCAACAAAATCACTCAAATAGAAATTAGTTAAGTTTAAGTTTACATGTACAATGTTTTAGTAAACAAAATATATTTCTATAGTTAAAATTTGTGCAATTCTTATTTTCATTCAATTCCTTGTTCCTATTGTGCAATTTAATAATATTCATATCAATAAATATTCTACCGAGAAAAAGACGTTGTCACGTAAAATCTTCGCCCGTAAAACCGACTTTACAGGCAACCGATTTTTTTTACAGTTATTTTACATAGATATCTTTTATAAAACTACGACCAACTTATATTCCAGAGTTCGATATTTCAGATGTTTAAAAAGGTACAAAAAAATGGTATCTACATAAAAATATACATCACTATTGGCCTTATTACGGTCTTGTATATCCTTAGTTTTGCTCTTCGAGATATATTTTTGCTTTTTAACAACCCATTGAGAGCATATACAGCGTGGTTGCCAGACATAATTCTTTTCTGTATTTCTTCCTAACAGTTAAGTTCTCTTGTAAAGATATTTCCTAAGTACTCAAATGTTTTAACTTCTTGGAATTTATATTGTGTTACCTTTGCTTTTATATCATTGTTATGTACTGCCCCCGAACAAATTTCTTATTTGTGCATTCCATATAATTCGTTTTTGCTTTATTTATATACATTCCTTTGGTTTCTACCCTCTTTTCAGTTTCATGACTGTTTCCATCAGCTCTATTTTCCTTCTAGCCAAGATTACCAAGTTGCTCGCAAATGCTAAGCGGTGATGTTTTTTTTTGTGGTAGATGAGACCTGTTCTAATAATGTTTGCTTCCTGTATAACCTTTTCTAATATTATGCTAAACATTTTACATGATAATGGACCTCAATGAATTCTTTTATACTATTGTTTATCTTGATTTTATTCAGTGTCTTTTGAAGAGTTAATGGTGTTTTTGTAATATGTTAAAAGGAAAAAAGTGGAAAATTTAAAAAGTATAAGATAGATAGATTTATTCATGTAAATTTCTACATTAATATATTCATTAAACGTAAAAAATACAATTAAATACTTTACATGAGACAGATACTCATCAATAGAATAGAATCTGTGGTAAATTAAGAGTTCTTGAACACCACCTATATTTATAAGACTTAAAAGATTACTGTTTATATCATATTGGTAAAGAAAAGAATAAACTAGCTTATAAAATATGCTTTTTTGTCACAGAAAATTGTACAATTTTATGGACAAAAATTACAAAAAGTCAGAAAATAACAATAATTAAAATTTAATAAAATTACAAAAATCGCCAATATCACAAAATAAAAGATTATAAAATAAACAATTAATTACACAATTTAAATAAATTGCAAATTGCATAATAAAACATTACGAACTAATAAGTTGAAGTTATGATACCCAAATATATATAAAAATACTTAAGTTACTTGTACATAAAGGTACTGTAATTACTTAGTTATTCGTTAAGAAACTCTTCTACTGAATATGGTCTTCTCAGATGATAGCATCATTTTCAGAATTATCACCTGTATATGACGAATTCTTACTACCAGGCAAAGAATATGATTTATTTGCAATTGGAAAAAAGCTAACCTTCTCGCCTAACTTTAAAATATTATCATAGGCTCTTTTAGGATTTAGATTTGAATGTCTTAATATCTTATGTATCATAGAAATACTCAAACTCTTTTTATGCATATCACAAGAGTCATGTTCTACAATGTTATCTTTAGAAGATTCAATTAATGGAACTGGTTCTCTTGTTGTATTAATTGTGTTAATTTTAACGTGGATTCGAGCGTTTTTGACTACGTCACACACCTGCGTCAGCTGTTAAATGTCATGCGCAATATCATACCTTGTGTTCATTGTACCATGCGTCGGTAGGGTAGTGTCTGGTTTCCAGTGAGTATCGGATAGCCAGATGTATCGAGGCATCCCACACTGTGATGTAAGGCGTTGCTTAAAATTTTATAACTCCTCAGAGGAATATGCGTTGTTGCCACACATTAAGACCTTAAATCAACGTTCTTTGTTAACTAATTAAGTCATTTATAGAATCGATTAGAAAATAATAATAACATGGCTACTTTATTTAAGTTTTTTTTGGGACAACATAAATTTTTATTCTCCAATAAACTCTAATGGATTTAAATATTATTTTATACTCATGTATCCGACTAAAATTTTAGAAGGAAATATGTAACAAAAATATAGAAACACTGTTTAAAAGACATACCTACTCCTTCGACATGGTGACTACCTCTCACTTCTATTCAAACAAATAGGAAGAAACAAATAGGACAAAGTGTTTCTTTGTCCTTTGTTCCACATACTGAATAACGTGTACGGTATTTGAAAAATTGCCATATCGGTATAGTATCACACATATACATTAAATGCGCAGTAGACTTATATTAATACTTACGCTACATACAATATAAATGTATTACATTTCTCAACACCTGTAATTTACAAGATTTACTTTAGTATTCCTTCATATGGAATAATACTTGCTTGGAGCTCAGCTCGATATACTAATACGACAGGTCTTAACTTTCTCTCTATTTTAACATTAATATTTCTCAATTTAATATTGCTTAAAATATTTTTAAATTAATAAATATGCCTGACATAATGGCCATCAAAATAACTTTTAACGCAATCTACAATTTTAACAAGATTTTAAAATATTGAATTGTCTCATGTAAAAAAAAATAAATTTGGGAAAATAAACTATTGGTACAATGCAATTTTTTATTTAAATTTTGGATTTTAGCTTTAAAACTCTCTATTGCAGAAAGAACCTAAATGGGAACTTAAAATATAAAATTTCCGTAAGTATTTACTATCGACAATTTTACCCGCGTAAACATCTTATTCCCTCTTGGGAACATTCGTTCTTAGATATATGTATTGTGTATTGCTGGTATACCTACCGGTTGTTTGAATAAATAACAGTTTTGTTTGAAGTGACCTTGGAGTAGGTTGTTAGTGTAGCACGTGTATTTTATTTTCGAATATTAGCTAAAAATGTAGGTTTGAGAAGTAAAAATTTTATATGCATTTATAAGTGTTGTGAGAATCTACTGATATATTGAAATAATAAATTTACTTTGTTGTTGTTAGTATTTTTCCCAAATTGTTACTGTTCCCGTACAGGAATATTGTGCGCTAAAGGTAAATTTTGACACTAAAAAACAAAATATTTTATAGTTTGTTTTTTGCAAGTTGGCAGACTTCTGTAATGAATTATTGGTTTAAATTATTTAATTTGAGTAAACCTGAAGTAAACTTTCTTTTCAGAAAAAAAAATGAATGAATTTGAGAGAATTCCTCGTTTCATAACGATAAAGCAAAAACTATTCAGCCCTATAAGTTATGACAGATTCCTTCTGAAAGTGAATATTTGGAACTATTTGATGAAGATAACGTTGAGCCGTTAGCTGCACAAACCACCAGGGTTAGAATAATCATTGACAGTCAAGAAGATTCTGATAATGAAGATGATGATTTATTAACCGATGAATCGGATACTGAACTACCTACGAAAAAAAATCTATAAAAAAAAGTCATGACATGGCGTTCTTCAAAAACTGTGCGAAATGATGATGAACTGCATTTTGAAAAAGTTAATTACTTCCAACCAACATATTGCAGCTCAATTCTCCTCACAAATTATTTAGTTTTTTTTGACACAGATTTTATAATTGAGGTAGTTCGACAAACTTGTATAGGTATACAGCGCTCAAACAAATCCATAAAAGCAAATTACCACATGTCCTGTAGAAATTGAAAATTTTGTGGGGATACTGCTGTGATTGTCTCTAATAAGACAACCTACTACAAGACGCTATTGGGCTCCAACAACAAGAATTTTACAAGTTACAGACATAATGCCCATCAATCGTTTTGAAACGATCAAGTGCTAATAACATCTCGCCACTGATTGAACAAATAAAAAGATCATGTTTGCAGGTACCTTTAGAAGAATACTTATTTTGTAACGAACAAGCTATATCGTTCAAAGGACGTTCGAGTATGAAGACATACAATCCCAAATAGCCTCACAAATGGAGATAAAAGATGTAGATTCTCTCAGGAATCTCGGGATTTTCATATAATTTTAAAATTTTTGCTGGAAAAGATGGTTACAAAGAATTACCGAATGAAGTAAATTTGAGAGCTGATAGTAATGTCGTAGTTCGATTGAGCAGAAAAATACCGTCTAATAAGCACCAGAAACTCTTTTACGATAGCTATTTTTCACGTATACCACTGGTGTCATATTTGTCAAAACGAGGCATACATTCTATCGCAACAATCCGTACAAATCAAATTCTAAATTATAAAGGTTGGCAAAAAAAAGAAATTAAAAAATTACAAAGGGGAAGCATTCAGGAACACTCTAGCAATTATGAGATTTCTGAAATACATACAGTTTAGTGGTGTGACAACAAAATTGTGTCTTTATGTGTGATTTTTGAAATACATACAGTTTAGTGGTGTGACAACAAAATTGTGTCTTTACTGTTAGATTATTGTGGAACTCAACCAAGAGCCAAAGTGAAAAGATTCTTTTACACCAAAAGGACTAGAAAAGAAATTATTGCCCAGACAATATACAACAATATAACAGGCACATGGGCGGTGTGAATCTGCAAGATTCCTTATTGGGATTATATCCAATCAAAATCAAAAGCAAAAAATGGTACCACCGTATTTTCTATCATATGCTTGATGTAGCAGTAGTCAATGCTCGGCTATTAGACAGGAGAATCAGAAAACAAACGGGAAAACTGAGGAGATTATACCACTGCTGGATTTCAAAACAATCCTAGCTGAACAACTAACTAACAGTGGTGTTTTACAAAAAAGAAAAGTATGTTGGACTAGAAGTTCCACATCCGAACAACCATCCAAAAAAGATGCATTGAACCTAGACCCAATATTATATGTACAAACAGATCAGTTTTCACTTTAGCCAAACTGGACTGTAAACAGGGAAAGATGTAAGACGATAAACTTTAAGGGAAAATCAAGGGTCCAGTGCGAGAAATGTAAGGTGCATTTATGCTATCATTCGAAAAGTAGTAACTTATTTAAGAAATTTTACAATTTGGAATAATTTGATATTTACAATACATCGACCTAATGTGTATGAAAATGTTCTTATAAAAGTTTTTTTTTCTCAAAAACCGGATCATTTAAAAGAAATGTGTAACGGTGAGTTCTACACGCATCTATTACGAGTAATTTAATATAATTTTATTTTATTTTGTCAAAAAAAAAAAAATAAAATAAATTCTGCAAAACAACCAGTCTTCTGACAGAGTCCGGTCTATATAACAGTGTGAAGGATAAGATATGTAAATCATCATCTTAAATTTCCGGTAAAAATAAATACTTACAAATAAACAAAGTGTTAACAATTATCTGTTTCTTCTTGGCAGCGTGTTCACAAGTACTAATAATTTATTGTTGTACTGTTTGCGTTTGTTTTAAATCATTAATTCATTTTAGAAAATCATATAGATTTTCTAAAAAAGATAAAAAATATAGAAAAAATAAAAATGTATACTTTTATTTGGTTATATTCTGGTTACAAATTGATATTATTCTAACACATTTTCAAGTGTACATAGGAAACTATTTACTTATTTGAAATACAAATTCAATCTAATGAAATTATTATTTTTGATATAATCAAAAAGTTGTTAATAAAATAAGAGTGAAACTGCTATCGATAACGCACTGACATGCACAAGTAGAAAAACTAAAAGTAATAAATGTATCAAATCTTATAAATAACTATATTATAATTGAACATGTTTATTATTTTGTTAGTTAAGGTAAACTCAACTATAGCTTTCAATTCTCGAACTCTGCCGATCATACATCATATATAATTTTTTCAAGCTATCCACATTTTTTGTTATTTTTTATAGGCTTTTAAAATTTCCAAATGATCAAATCAATTTGGATTACTCGGTAACTCTCATTTTTATTTAAACATTTTTGTAGAGCACAAAAAACTTTTAATTAAAGAAAACTATTTTGGTTAAAAAAGCGAGTTATGGCCAAAAAACGATTTTTAACGTTTTATGGAATTTTGAGGTTACGTGTCAATTTTTTGTGCTAAAATTTGGCGAATCATCATTTTTTGTGATGCAAAACAATACTTCAAAATTTGGAGTTAAGTTTCTCCTGGAGTAATTTTGACATTCTTATCCGGCTATGCCCTTTAATTTAAAAAGACAAATAGTTGAGTTAAAAAATAAAATTAATACACAAGCTCGTTTATCTAATATTGGTTCAGCTTTTTTAACTTCCATAGATAAACTAGGCATAGTTCAAAGTAGCAAAATTTTACAACCATCCACATTCGATTATCAAACAGCGTGGGGAACTTATCGTTTTCAATTCGGAGCTGCGGCTAGAGCAAATGGCTGGACTGACAAAAAAATGGCAGCTTCCTTAGTAGTGTCGCTTCAACGATAGGCAGCAACCATCTTGCAATTTCTTTCACCCAGTAATACCTCTCTTATTTAAGCTTTAGAGAAAAGATATGTTCAGCAGCATCTAAAGCAGGTTTCCCAAACTCAGCTGAAAGTTAGATAATAAAATATAACGAAAGCCTGCAAGAATATGATGCCGATATTAAAAGATACTTGCTTTGTCGTACCCTTAGGCACCTAAAGATTTTCTGGAACAAATTATTATACAGGCATTCATAGATGAGTTCTTCAACTTCGACACATATAGATAACACATATATGTGTTATTTTATTTGAGACTCCTTATATTCATGATTTTATTGCCGACATGATTCTTTATAATCTTTACTTTTACTCAGTAAAGACAACCTGATTGTGGTTGTGGAATATGTCTGCTACTGAATAAGTTTGGGTTGATATAGAATTTCTATATCTTCTGTTGACGAAAATATAAGCTACTTTATTTTTCTTTAGTGTGTTGTTATTGTTAGTTTGTGATTTTTATATGTAAAACTTATGTGTAAGTTTGATTAAGGAATAGTTATACTAAGGAATAGTTATAGAATACTTAGAAAAGTTGAAGAAGAATTTTTACCTGGAAATAATTTCTGTCATTTTGTGACTGAATGCCTTGGCCATCAAGATCATAGTAATAGCGGTTTTGTGAAGAAACTACCAATCCCAAAATATAATTAAAGCACTGCTTTGTCTGCCAATGTATTTTACCCTTATCCCGGACTAGGAAGAACGTATTTTGATATAGAAATTTTTTAAATAAATTATTTTTCCCATATATTTTCTAAACAAGTTTTAATGTTTTTTAAATATGATCTGCATATTAATTTTTAAAAATTGTTCAAGTTCATTTTTAATTTAAAATATTTTATAAAGTTCAGCACTTCACAAAAAATTTTAATTATTAAAACAAAAAAATCTATGCTTTTATGAATTCACAACAAAACATAATTAATCACACACACACACACACACACACACACAAACACACACACATACGCATATATATATATATATATATATATATATATATATATATGTATATATATATATAATATATATATATATATATATATATATATATATATATATGTATATATATATATTGTTCCCAAAACTTGTATACCCCACAAAACTTCCCCCATTGTGATTTTTCTTTTCGAACTAATTTATTTGGTGTCACTCTTGGATCTACTACAGATCGTTAGTAAGATATAGTTGAAAATAATGACTTCCCTTCTTGGTGTAACTGATTTAAAGACAACTTAAATTTATCACTCTTTAAGTTTACTGTGTAATTATTTTTCGATGCAGGTTTTTGTTGAATAATAAAATAAGTTAGACCGTATAGAAATTTTTGCTCTCTATTTTTTGTTTTGCCTGAACTAGATCTAAAAAACTACTTACAAAAATATGTTAATTTTTTATTAATAAGTAATATGTACATTAACTGGCAATATTTTTTGTTTGAGTTTTATTTGGTAAGTTATTTGGTAGTAGTAGTTTTTTTTGCAAGAATTATTGTGAAGTTTTAATGTATGTTGTTGTATTGTGTGCTTATAGGGGCTGTATTCTGTCTAGGAGGAACTTATACAGTCTGCTTCTGCTGCAAGGAGAACCCATGCTGCTGCATATTGGTATAAGGGGTACATTTCCTTTGTGGATTTTTGGGACTAAGTATCGGTGTGGTATCCCACTGCAGTGTAGTGTTATTCTTTGACAGTCTGTCAGGTGTTTCTTATAGTCTAGGTGCCATGCGACATACTGTATCACTCATACATAACAGGCTACAATTTTCAGGATAGCTTCATAAGACCCCGACCCCCGAATATCTGTTGGGATACTTTCTGTACCGGGTGCTTTTTCTCTCCAGCTTATCCAAAAGTGGTAATTTTGAAGTGATGTATCAAATGTATTAATAACGTTTTGCTGTTTAATCAATACAAAAGTCGACTTCGTGAAATATCCGAAAAAAATCTTGTCCGACAAAAATGTTGGTTCCGTAAGGAAATCCACCAAACTAAACATGCCAAAAAACAACTTTAAAAAATTTAGTAATAACAAGCTGATTTTCTCTGTATCGTTCAAAAATAACGTGAAAAATACTATTTTTACATTGTCGAAATTTATTAATAACTGTCGGACAAAAAAAAATTAGATTTGTGAAAAATTTACATACAAGATGGAATATGTGTCCGACAAATATAATGTACCCAAATTGCAGTCCGACAAAAAATGGCAATTTTTTTATTTAATTAATCTGTATAAATTTCAGATGTTACGCAAAGCTTAAATTTTATTACTAACTGTCGGACTAAGTAGAAAGTTCATCTTTTAGATAATTATTTACTGTTTAATACTATTGGCGGACAAACAAATGGTGCGAGAGCGTCCCATGAAAAAATCAGTTATTTTTCGCGTGAAATGCAAAAATTCGCATTTATTAAATCGCGTTATTAAGAATTATGCGTATAACAAGGATTACTGGTATTTAAGTAAGTATTTGATATTTGATATTATTTATGTTTTGGATGATTATTAAAAAAATTTGTAAAAATAATATAAATATATATATATATATATATATATATATATGTATATATATATATATATATATATATATATATATATATATAAACATATGTACCTATACAATAAAAAATAATTAAATAATTAAACTTTTTTTTGTCATTCTTTATCAGAACTGTTATTTAACTATTCATCACTTGAACTAATAATGTCCTCATCGTTCTCTTCATTTTGACTTTCCGTATCTGAAATAATAATAGATTATAATTTTTTTCAAGTACTATATTTCAAATATAAATAACAAGCATAAAATATTATTACCTGATATATTTGAAGATATATCATCAAATGTAGAACACTGAGGGCCATCAAACCAATGGTGGTAATATTTTTCTTCTATCAGTGTCCATCCACAATTTTCAGGTTTTAAATTTTGTTGGTGATCTTAAATGTGCATTGCACCACACACTGCATATATAAATTGTTCTTTTAATTTGTTGCAATAGCTCTTCTTTAGATGTAGGCATACTTGAGGCATCGAGACCTCCTAACTGAGCTTCTATTACCATTTCATCGTGATTTTTGTTTCCAAAAGCCTTCTCGAAGATTTCAACTCGCCCCACGTCGCTAAGACGTCAAGTCTTAGCTTTTTAAGGAATAAACTTTACAAATAAATTCTTCAATGACTTTAAATGTTGAGTTTGAGGTATTCATTTTAGATGGGGGATTCTTAAAAGATCCAGGAAGGCTACCTGGTATCTCTTGTTTTTCTTTAAAATATCAAATGGTATCTTCTTTCCTTTTCTATAAAATGCAGGGTTGTAATCATTGCCAGTAAATACATGACATATTGTTAGAGCTCGTGTCATTTGCTCTCCATAGTTTTGACAAATATCATCGATATTAAAATATTCCTTTTTTTGTTGGTTGACATATCTATAATTACTTTCACATTAGATTTTAAAAATTCCATATTGGATAACATAATTATACATGGTATAATAAACTACAGATAACTGATAATTATAGGAATGTCAGAATCGTTACAACGAACTGTCACTCGGTAGTTAGTGTTCATCTGGCAAATGTGGTGTACAATCTTTGTATCTGCTTCTTCAGGTGTACAAGATGAATTGTAATCTACAGATCTCTTCATTTGTTTGTTGAAAACTCCATACACGTAACAATTATCATAATTCAATTTTAATATTTTTTCTTCACACATCTCAGCAAATTCGTCGTTACACCAGTCTTCAATGAGAAATTTCACAAACTTTTCTTTAAAATTTCTCCTTCTTAATAATTTGCCAAAATCTGTTGAGCGCATATTTTCTCTTCTGACATCATACTGAATATGACTCTCTTCTCCTCTCAACTGATGTTCGTGGTCTTTAATAGTTGATCAGTTGTATTTGTCAAATATGATATGAACTTATTTTCTTTCAAAGAGTAGAAATTTAAAAAGGTATTTAGAAATTGCTACATACTTTTGAGGTAATCTTGTTAAAGTATGTAGCAAGTAAAATCCATCATAAATAGTAATGTCAAAGATATTAATAAATAAAAACGTTTTACAATTAAAAAAAATTTATATACACAATTTCAGCGAAGGGTACGACGAAACGTGTCCGACTGAAAAATCGGAAAAAGATTCTTGTCCATCAATTCTACATTTGTATACTACGAGATTTTATAAAAAAGCTTTGGAAAAATCAGCTTGTTATTTATAAATAGGATATATCTACAATTTTATTGCTCACACATTCTACAACAAAGTAATCTAGACTGTATATTTTTTTAATTTTTAGATAAAAGGCCCTATTTTTTTGTGGGACCATTCATTCATTAAGTTGTACTTTTCATTTAAAAACTAAAAATCATAAAAAAAACGTTATCAATAAATTTCCACAGACTCGTGGAAAAGCCGATTTTCACTGTCGGAAGGAAAAACCGGCGAGTACATTTTGTCAGACAATGTAAAAATAGTATTTTTTACATTATTTTTGAACGATACTGAGTGGGAGCCTTGTAACTGGCTCCCTATATGAGGGGGCTGGAAATCTTTTGATTCCAAGCCTTACTTCAAAGGACTTGTGAATGGATGTATCTCCATAGGTTTGGTTCTTCAGTGACCGTTGAAGGATAAGGATTGTTAAGGTGAGCAAATATTGCTCCAGAGAAATAAAATCACCTTTAGTTTATCGACTTATAATTAACTATTTTTAGAGTAAAGAGGTTCAAAGCGACCGTAGCTGACAGTACAATATCAAATAATTCTTTCTTTATCACACGTAAAAGAGAAAACCGTATTTATGAGAAAAAATGCCCGATTTCGGCATAGAGAAATATTTTATATGTGAATTGAGAGTGTTGCCTCAAGGGCGTGTGAGAACTAACTAATAAAAATACTACTTGGTGCGTAAAAGTGTAGATTACCCCTCTTGTATTTAGGTGTGAAAACTATTTAAGAGGCTGTGGCGCCAATAAGTCGGCTGTGACTATTTTACTTATTCTACACTAAGAAAAGTGTAAAGAACTCTATTTTTATTTTATATTTTAAAATGATATGTTCATTTCTGAAACATAGACTGCCCGCGTTGAAGTATTTACTTCAAAACGAAAGAAAGAGTGATTTGAGAAAGTAAACAAACTTAACTTAAATGTAATTTAAGAAATAACTATTCCTAAACTAGAGTAATACATATAAATGTGCCAAAATTTAAAATTTTAATTTTCTACTTTGTCCACAGGAAGAGGACAGAGTTTTGTAATGGGTCTGTTAAAATATCCATCTCTAGTCTTTATTTTAACACTCTGGACCTTATCGTCCTTACCAGTAAACAATTCAACAATTCTTGCCAATGGCCAGTGTAGGGGTGGAACTTTATCTTCCTTTAATAGAACTAAGTCGTTAACTTCAAGGTTTTTCTGTGGTGAATCAGCCATTAACTGTGTGGCTGTCTTTGCTTTAAATTTAAAACAATCGTGACATTTATTAATTATTCTTTTAGTTTCTTTGAGACCATTTAGACACCAATATCTTAAACGAAAATTGGAAAGAGTATTTTGAGGGCCTGCATGACATAATCTTATATGTTCTCTATGCAGCATTAATTTTACTATGTGATTATGAGAGGGTAGAAGTAATGGGTACTTCTGTTCATATGGGACGTCTGAGTACCTTAGACGACCACCTACACGAATCATTTGCTGATTATCTATGAATGGGTTGAGTTTTAAAATTGTTCTATTTGAAATTATCTCCTTATTTTCAAGACAAGAAAATTCTCGAAAAAAGTGTGCCTTTTGCAAAAGTTTTATTATTAAATTTTCAGCATTTTTTAATTCTGAAACAGAGAAGGGTCCAACATATTTTTCATTTGGAAACTTGAAATTGTGAATGTACCTGAGAATAAGTGTGATACTGCGTTGTAGTTTTGAGAAGTTTGAAAATTTGAGAGATAAATTTTCAATGAAACTTATTGGACTTTCTTGTGCTAGATGAACTATTTTCTTTTCCTCGGGTATTTTACTTACATTTGGTTTTGAATCATAAGAAGTTAAATCTAAGTCATAATTAAGTAGAAATGAGGGACCTTGAAACCAAAATTTTGAGTTTAGAAGTTCAGGAGCAGACATGCCTCTTGACGCAATATCTGCGGGGTTTTGTTTTGACTTTATATATCGCCACTTAAATTGTGGGTTTCCTTGTATTTCAGAAACTCTATTTGCAACAAACTGTGACCATCTCGAGCTATGTGAGCCTAACCAAGCAAGTACGATTTCTGAGTCCGTCCAGCAGTTTATTGAGTCTATTTGAGTTAATTTATTATTTAGAATTTCAACTATTCTTTTAGTGAGTTTGCTGCATAAAACAGCACCCATAAGTTCTAACTTAGGTAAAGTTAATGTTTTTATTGGAGCTACCCTACTTTTAGAGGTGATGAGTGTGGAAGAGACATTTCTTGAGCTATAAGTAACTCTAATATATATGCAGCTGGCGTATGCCTTTTCACTAGCGTCGGAAAATGCGTGGATTTGTATACTACATACATAATTTTCAATAAAAAAAGGTCTGTGCATTTTTAAATGTTTTAGTGCTGAAATATGTTTGAGAAAATTTAACCATTCATTTAAGAGTGTAGAGTCTAAACTTTCATTCCACTGAATTTTTGAAAGCCAAATCTTTTGCATTATTATTTTTGCAGTTACTATTACAGCATTAATTAATCCCTTGGGGTCGAAAAAACTTGCGATTATCGAGAGCACTTGTCTCTTAGTGTAGGAATCTTTTATTTCGATTTCTGGCACTGAAATAGAGAAACTATCTAATTTAGAGTCCCAACAAAGACCTAATATTTTATTAGAATGATTTTCTGAAGATATAACATACGTAGAGTCAGTTGAAAATTGTGAAATATTTTCTAAAAATTGTGGTGAATTTGAACACCATTTGTGAAGAGATATGCCTGCCTTTTGTAGCAGTGCAGTGATTTGCTCATGCGCAAGTGTGAGTGTTTCAATACTATTTGTACCATATAGTATGTCATCAACATAGCAAAAATTAATGAGCATATCATGAGCGAGAGGATATTCTTCCTTATGCATGTTTGCGAGTTCAATTAAACATCGTGTGCTAAGGAAGGTAGCTGGTTTCGTTCCATAGGTAACCGTTTCCAATTGTATACATTTTACCGGCTCCGAGGGAGAGTTGCGCCACAAAATATTTAATAAGAAAGTTTGGTTGGGGTTTATTCTGATTTGTCTAAACATCTTTTTTATATCAGATGTGAATACATACTTGAAGAGTCTAAAGTTGACTAAAGTGTCAAATAGTTCTGGTTGTGTGGTATAACCCTTTAACATAATATCATTAAGGCTAAAACCAGAAGTGGTTTTCATGGATGCGTCAAAAACTACGCGCAAACGAGTTGTGAGAGAAGTGTCTTTTTCTACACTGTGGTGAGGCAAGAAATATTTGTTTTCTGAGTGTACATTCTGCAGAGACAACGGAACATATTTTGCATGTCCTAATTCAACATACTCATCTATAAAAGATTTATATTGTTTGTAAAGAGAATTATTTTTTGAGAATTTGTTCTCCAAATTTAGAAATCGCCTTCGCGTCATTTGGAAAGAGTCGCCCAATTTATTATTTTCATTAGGCGTGCATAGGGGTAAATCTACTTGGAACTGTCCATTCGGTAGGATTTGTGTTATGGCTTTAAATATTTTCTCAGCCTTTTCATCATCAGGACTTAAACGCTTTATTTCGGGAACTTCTTTAATGTCCCAAAACCTTTGGAGAATATTATTTATATTTTCTTCTTCAGTGTGAGATTGAACAAATAAAGAAATATGATTCGAGTGTGAATAGTTACAGTTTGAGTGAGAGTGCATCTTTTTCTTAGATGAAACTTGTGGAGATAAGTTACCGAACATGACATATCCTAAATGAGTGTTTTGAAGCACTGGGAGACCTGCTCCAATATGAATTAAACCATCCTTTAATAGATCACAGTAAATTTCTGCACCTAATAAGAGATCGATTCTCCCTGGGGAGGAGTAAGAGGGATCACTGAGCTTTAAGCCATCTGGTATTTTTATTTTGCTACGATCTAGAGGTACCTGAGGTATTTTACACGTAATATTATCCAAAACTGCACATGATACTTCAAATTTCATATCATTGTTTTTATATGGGAAAAATTAAATGTTTACCATTTCATTTGAGATGGAACAATTTTGAGAGATTGTGGAAATTTGTAATCTTTTATTAGTGGTAGAGTAATTTAGTTTATTTACTAAATCTTTTGTTGCAAAGCTCGATTGAGATCCATTATCGAGAAGACATCTTGCGTGTACAGGTTGTCCACTTTTAGAGTAAATTGTTACCAGCGCTGTGGCTAGCAAAACTTCGTTTTTTGGATTGAAAGTTGAGAGAGAAGAGATGCAAGATGAATTTTGACCTTGCGTGTCTGAGAGTAGACAATTTTCATTTGTCTGAGTGCTTAAGTGAGTAGAAGTGTTTGGTGATTCATTATATAAATGTGGAGAATTAATTCTTTGAGTAACTTGGGCATTATTACTCCTTTGAGGAGCATGAAAATCACTTTGAGAGATATGTGGTGCACTATGGCGAGTTTGTGAATCACCCTGTATACTTGCGGAGGATTGAGAGATTTGTGGTGCATTAAAGCGTGATTGTTGCCTATTGGCGTGACTTTGATTACCATCATGTGAATTTGAAGCACTTTGATTGCTTCGAGTGGGAGAGAATAAATTATTTTCATGAGTGTGAGAAAAATTATTTTCTTCATGCAGAAGTGTATTGTGCTTTTTATTGCAAATTTTACATGTGTATTTAGAGATGCATTTATCAGTAAAATGTTTAGTGCCAAAACAGTTTCTGCAAAGCTGTGCTTGCTTTACAAAATTAAACCTTTCTCGAGAATTTGTGTCTTTAAATAAGTTACACTGATATATTTTATGACCAGTTTGTTTACAAAATATGCAATTTTCATAGCTAGATTTATTATTATTTATAGTAGAAATATGAGCAGTTTTTTGAGTGACTTTATTATTAAACTTTGACTGAGTTTCAGTGTAATTAAGTTTCTCTAAAACATCACATCTTTTTTCTAGAAATTCAAAAAATTGTTTGAGTGTTGGAACATTCTTAGAACCTACTTCATATTCAAAAGCCTTGTGAGAAGCAAAATCTATTTTTTCTAAAAATATTTCTATTAAAAGGAGGTCCCAATGTTCAATTGGAACTTCGAGATTACTAAGAGCTTGAAGCGTTTGCTTCGTGTGTACAAGAAAATCTCTTAGTACCTGAGGAGTGCATTTAACTAGAGATTGAGACTTTAACAGCCTTTTTATAAGAGTACTAATCACTCGTGATTTGTCATATCTTTCTTTTAGGGTTTTTATAGCGATAGCAAAATTTGCATCTACTACTTCGATGCTGCTAATTAAGTTTAAAGGTTCTCCTTTGAGGAAGGATTTTAAATATATAAACTTTTGTACATTATTTAAACTTGAATTGTTTGTGATCAGAGTTTCAAATAGTTGAAAAAATTCATTGAATTCTGAGAAATTGCCGGTAAAGGTTTTCATGCTAATTTCAGGCAGCCTCGCACTGGAAACAGCATTATTATTTGAGCTAGGTGCTTTATTTTCTGTTAAATTTAATTCTATTATTTTTCTTTGCAAACCTTTGAGTGTGTTGAAGTATTTTTCTTCAACATTTGCTCGATCAGCTGATTGTTGGTCGCTGTCATCAGTCTGTTCGATTTCTAATTGAATTTGTTCATATTGTGTGAAAAAATTAAAAAGTTTTTCTTTCCTATTTTCAAAATCAAGTATTTCGTTTTCTGTGTCTTTATTGGCTATAAACCATTCTGAGATACGTGTAATTGATGCTTTAAGTGATTTGCGCTTTTTCTTTAAAGCTTCCATTTTTTATTTAAAGTGAATTTATTTGCAAATATATGCTGAGCGAGAAATAAAAGTGAATGATTTTGTTTAGTGTAAATGTCTTTTTTAACTAAGACGCGATTTTAATTTTAATAGAGTATTTTTACTAGAGTGATAAACAAATAATATTCGTGAGAGCGGGCTGTGAGACAATCTGTATAATAAACAATTGTCAGCTATCTTTAGCGATATTGAGAAGAAAGATCTGTTGTCAAATCAAAGCCATTAGTTAATATAAATATTAATAAACAAATAAAAGTCGAGACAAATATCTACCAATATAAATCATGTGCATGCAGTGATTATAGAAAATATAGAAAGAGTTTTAACCTCACCAAATGTTTTTCAAGTATCCAATTTAATTACCGCTGTCGCTTACCAACACATAACGCACTTTTCACAAAACACACGTGTCTAATCTTGAACGAAGGTCAACTTGTGCAATCTTACTTCTAGGGACGAGAAACCATTATTCTTTCTTCCTGTTGCTCTCCGGCGTGTGTAATCCTTTTCTTTCTTCAGTCCTGTTTCATCAAATAATCTGTGCTCGATAGGACCACGAAATGAGTGGGAGCCTTGTAACTGGCTCCCTATATGAGGGGGCTGGAAATCTTTTGATTCCAAGCCTTACTTCAAAGGACTTGTGAATGGATGTATCTCCATAGGTTTGGTTCTTCAGTGACCGTTGAAGGATAAGGATTGTTAAGGTGAGCAAATATTGCTCCAGAGAAATAAAATCACCTTTAGTTTATCGACTTATAATTAACTATTTTTAGAGTAAAGAGGTTCAAAGCGACCGTAGCTGACAGTACAATATCAAATAATTCTTTCTTTATCACACGTAAAAGAGAAAACCGTATTTATGAGAAAAAATGCCCGATTTCGGCATAGAGAAATATTTTATATGTGAATTGAGAGTGTTGCCTCAAGGGCGTGTGAGAACTAACTAATAAAAATACTACTTGGTGCGTAAAAGTGTAGATTACCCCTCTTGTATTTAGGTGTGAAAACTATTTAAGAGGCTGTGGCGCCAATAAGTCGGCTGTGACTATTTTACTTATTCTACACTAAGAAAAGTGTAAAGAACTCTATTTTTATTTTATATTTTAAAATGATATGTTCATTTCTGAAACAGATACAGAGAAAATCAGCTTGTTAGTACTAAATTTTTTGAAGTTGTTTTTTTGGCATGTTTAGTTTGGTGGACTCCCTTATGGAACCAAAATTTTTGTCGGACAAGATTTTTTTCGGATATTTCACGAAGTCGACTTTTGTATTCATTAAACAGCAATACGTTATAATAAATTTAATTTATCACTACAAAATAACCACTTTTGGATATGCTGGAGAGAAAAAGCACCCGGTACAGAAAGTATCCCAAGAGATATTTGGGGGTCGAGATCTTATGAAGCTATCCTGAAAATTGTAGCATGTTATGTATGAATGATACAGTATGTCGTCTGACACCTAGACTATTAAATTTGTGCAGTATTTTATATATTTTGGTTTTCAGTAATTTGGTTGGATCCTTTATAATTTTTGTGTAAGGTCCATTTGTAACCATTTCTTGAATTTCCTTCGGATAGTGGCTTTTATCTAGTGCTTAGTGCTTTTTTCCAGTTTATTTTTGCACAGTATTCTATATTCTTTCTTTTCTTGTATTGGTATTACTTGACACCACTAATTATGTGTAATTTGGAAACCGATGGGTGTGTAACTGCATAACTCAGTTCTTACGAGAGCATCAGGTTCTCTGTTGTATTCAACTGTCTTGTTAATAGATTGACAACTATTGTGCTGTTTGGCTTTTGTTCTATTGGTTTTTTGTATCTGTTGTTACCGATGTTTTCTAACAGGCTGTTATATTTGTTAATGTGTATCGTTTTTCGTCTATTGTATATGTTAGTGTATCCTATTTGTGTTGTCAACATTTACAATTTCCTGTTGTATTAAAAATAAATACACACAAAATTAATACAATATCCAAAACAAATAATAAGAAATAAAAAGCAAATAAAATAAATACATACAAAAATAAATTTCAAGTACTACTAATAAACAAAAAGGAAGAATATAGAGTACTATACAAAAAGCAACTGGAGAAAAGCACTAAGTCAAAAGCAAACATTAGTAAAAAGGAACCCAAATCTATTAAAGCTTTAAAAGAAGACGAATCCATCAAAATATTACCAGCTGCCAAGGGCATTAACTGTGATTATATATAAAAGCCATTATCAGGAGAAAATTCAAGAAATGGTCACAAATGGACGTTTAAAGAAACTAACAATGGATCCAACCCAATTACTGAAAAACAAAATATATAAAGTAGAATTTCACTATTTGGGAGAGTGATTCATCGTTTAAACGCTCAATATCCTCAAATTTAAATGTACACAGCGGTGCTCGAAAACTACCCGTTTTCTCAATTGCAATTTGCGTTTTCTTATAAGAAATTACACAATATATAAGTAGTATATTTATTTCTGCTTCTCTATAGAAAAACTGACCAGTAGTTGTTGTACAGTGTAGCCAATTCTTGTTCACAAGTAGTAATTATGGTCATACAAAACCTGTATTCTTCCACGCAGCGATTATTACCATTATAAAATACCAAAAAACCATTTTTAAATTAATGAAATAAAAATCGATATTTTAAAACAATATTTTTCAATCGTTTGGCAACTTTGGAATTAGCGACGGAACTCCGTTTCAATTCCGACCCACAGAAAGCCGTAAAACTAGTTTTTGTCGATCAAGTGACCATCAACAATAGTTCATTTACCTTGGCGTTTCTGAGGGTAGGGCATGTGTTGCATTTTGTGAATATATTTTATGCGATAAGTTTGTGTTATTGATAAAACGTGTTATTGATAATACGAGTGTTATAGTTTGTCGTTTTATAGTAAGTTTTTAGTTATATTCTGTGATTATTTGGTTTGAGTTTTATTGGAGTTGGACGAAAAACCGAGTTTACGTTAATACAAAACGTTTATGAAGAAATTTTCGGCAGAAAAATGGCATTAAATGTTAGCCAAGCGGTCGACATTTGTAGCAGTTTAACAAAAGTATCCGTTAGCTGTATTTATCGTGTACTTAAAAATAAATCGGAAAATAAAAAGCAAGAAAAAGGTAAAACTAGAGGTAGGGAAAGCATTGTTTTGGATGACGAGACAAGGAATATTATACGTCGAAAAATTCATTCATTTTATTTTCGGAGTGAAATTCGAACACTGAAAAATATTTCTCAAGAGCTCGAAAACGATGACTTCTTACCCAAAATATCTCGTAGAGTCTTAATCAGAACCATGCGCGAAATGAACTTTCGATATGTAAAACTCAACAGAAAAAGTATGCTACTAGAAAAAAATAAAATTATTGTATGGAGAAGAAAATATTTAGAAGAAATACGCAAAATTCGCAGCACTGGACGCAAAATATGTTATTTGGATGAAACCTGGATTAACGAAGGCCATACAGTTGGAAAAGTTTGGCAAGATTTAAATGTTAAAAGTAAACGCGAAGCATTTATAGAAGGCTGATCTACAGAATTAAAAGCTCCATCAGGAAAGGGACGGCGTTTAATCATCACCCATATAGGAAGTGATACAGGGTTTCTTGACGATGGTTTTCTTCAATCTGAGTAGAAAAAAAAAACAGATGATTATGAAAGAAATTGAAAGCGAGGATTCAAGAATGGCTTACAGAAAAGGGGATTGCATACGAAGAATTAATGCTCAAAATTTAGCTCCTTGACATTGCTCGGTTAAGGAAAAGTGAATACCTTAAATATGCTGTAGATGAAACTGCAAAAGATTATGGTGTCAAAGTTCTGCGTCTACTACCTTATCATTGCGAACTTAATCCCATTGAACTTATCTGGGCGCAAGTGAAAGGAGAAGTAGCACGCAATAACAAAACGTTCAAATTAAATGAAATTAAGAATCTTTTGATTCAAGCAATCCTCCATGTAATCCTCCAATCCTCCAAGCAATAACTCCAGAGAAATGGGCTAAATGTATAGGCCACATAATTAAAGAAGAACATCGTATGTGGTGAAGATACATACACCAGGTGGTGAAGATAATGACAGCGATAGTAGCACTGCATCTTAAGATTTAGATAGCGAATAATATTTTCTAATAGTTTAATAAGAACATCAGCATAAAAAAACCAAAAACAAAAAAAAACGAGAAGAACATAGTAAGTGTGTATAGTGTTTGTGTTTAAATAGAATAGTACAATGTTTTGTTACATCAAACATTATTTTTATTTTGTTTTTATAGAATTTTACTTTGTTTTATAGGATTTTATTTTGTTTTGTTTTATACTGTTTAAGTGTTTTGTTTACTTTATTTATTAAGACAATATTGTTCTTGGCGAACACCCATTTAAAAAAAGTAACGCGCTACAAGACATACCTCTGGGGTGGCGTGGAAACTGTCTTAAAATTTGTTTTAAAAAAATTTCATTGTGTAACTCTTTAAGGACGGGTCACGTCAAAAGACGTTTTAGCGTAACTTCCGCGATAGCCGGTTGGTATCAGTAAACTTTCTGCAAAATTACTTGTTTCTTATAGCTTTTTGTTTATGGCATTCTGTATTTTAGGGGAATGTAGGGAATGAGCCACAAAATATTTATTCATATGTTTATTTATTGATGTTTCGATCTCTATATCCAGAGACCGTTTTCAATTATACAAATGATACTAATATTTATTTTCTATGGCTTTTCGCTTGTCGTTCTGTATTTTTAGAAATAATGTTGGGAATAAGCCACACTATATTTATTCAAATGTTTAATTTACGGACGTTTCGATCTCTATAGAGAGACCGTTTTCAAACATACAAATGACAGATATATTTATTTTTCTATAGCTTCTTGTTTGTGGCATTCTATATTTTTAGGGAGAAGGTTGGAAATAAGCCACAATATATCTATTTACATGTTTAATACACTGACCTTTCGATCTCTATTCCGTTTTTAAAGATAGAAAAAAAGAGAAAATAAACAATATAAGATTATAAAAATATACAATAATAAACAAATAAAATAAATATAACTATCATTTATATCTTTGAAAGCGGTCTTTGGATATAGAGATATAGAGAAACGTTAGTAAAAACTTGTAAATAAATATATTGTGGCCTATTTCGAACATTAATATTTCAAAAATAAAATATAATTAACGTTAAAAGAAAAGTGAGTGTATGTCACTGGATTTTCATACGTCTTTCCGCATTTCTGCGCCTTTAAACGATGAATCATTCTCTCAAATAGTGAAATTATACCATAAAAGACTACACAAATTTAAGACACCTGACAGACTACCATAAAACAATATTAACACCAAACTACAGCAGGACACCACACCTATACGAAATGACAAAAACCCACAAGGAAAATATACGAGTTTTTGTTACTATATATGATTATTTGAATATGGTAATATATCTTTTTTATAATTTCTGATGTTAAAAATGTTTTTATATAAAGCCATATTTTTTTGGTGTATGTTTTTTTTTTATCAAAAAAAAATAGTTTTAATGTACACTCTTTTAAACTTTCTAAAAAGTCATTTACTTCTTAATAGTGCGATTAATATTCTTTTTAATACATATTTGGTATTTTAGATGTTGATTAAAACCTTTTTAATAGCTGGAACCGGAAAACGTTTTGGAGTAATTGTTGTTCTTTTGGATAAGTTTTAATTATTTTTAATAAAATACACTAGAATATCTTTGTAATTTTTTTAAACTATGCTTTGCAACCAACTACTGGGATTTTTCCCTTTTACTTTACTTTGTTGATAACAGTTGATTTTTTTCGAAAACTGAGTTTTGTGTCATTTTGTGGAGTAAAAGGGGCAAATCTTATTCAATTATTTTTTTTAGCTCTTTATTATTTGTTATTAGTGTTAGATCGTCTGCGCGTGCTATAAATTAATGGCCATTTTTAAAGATTGTTCCCTGCATATTTATTTTGCTTTTTCTGATTATTCCTTTCAGTATCAGAATAAAAAATGTCGTTGATTGTGAGTCTCTATCTTGTGACTCTTGTCTTGGGAGGAAGAAAGCACGATTAAAAGAAACAAAAAGAAGTGGACAAATTTCAAAAGTGAGCACTGGAATAAATATAGTCCCGGTGATAGATAACCCACAAGACATAGAAGATAGAGTTCCTAGAGTTAAAAAACATCATCCAGCAAGCACTCAAAAACAGCACTACAGAAAAGAAAGCAGGGATACACATGGGAAGATTCAAAGACATACCACAAGAAATAAAGGATTTGATAAGGAAAAGAATAAAGCAAAGAAGACAGCAAGAAGGACAAGGAACCAGGTGGCCAAAAATAGAGCCAACAGACTAAACAAAGAGGTCAAAACAACACTACAACACCGTAGTGAAAGCTGAGAAAACCACATTCGAAACATGGAAGAACAAGGCCCAAATATGCAAAATGTTTGGAGGCTCCAAAGAATACTCAGAAAGGATAGAAAACCAATCCCTTCATTACATGGAAAAAATGGAATAGTATACACCACTGAGAAACAAGCAGAAGTAATGAGGAACAATTTTAAAAGAGAATGTACAGAAAATTACCACCCAGACGAGGACATCGACAGCTAAAGTACCGAAATCATTTTAAGAAAGATTTCTATTTAGAGAATTACAGCAAATTAGATTGACTAAAATAATGAAAGAAAAAGCAAGGATAAAGTTCGCGGAACTAGAGAACCATCCAAGTCACATAATGCGAGAGGCCCTGAGGTGCGACGCTTTCCACCGATGGAAGCACAAAAGACCTAAACCGAAAATATAGTGGATAGTGGAATAAAATTAAATAAAACCAAAGACACAACCAATAAAATACCAGAGAGAAAACATAAATCACTGGAGAGAAAATATAACAAAAAACAACAACAACAACACTAAAAGTGGATAGTCACCACCAAAAACATTTAAAAAACTACTAACAAAAACAGGCGTAAGCCACATAAAAATATTAACAAAAACCTTAAAAAACCCGGGCAAGTAGGGTCCAACCTCTTTAGCACCAAGTCTCCGAACTGAGCCTAGCCCGGATTAGAGACTTAAGACCAAAGAAAGCAATTTTAGTTTCGCAGATAAGTCATATGAGGAAAACAGGAATAAAGCGACCAACGCTGTACTGAATTTGAATCGGTTAGGGAACCATGTCGGAGTTTTATTACCCATAACTCCAATTTGAAAAGCATTTGGCTGATAGTTGTGTTCCTATCGCGCATCAGAGTGCTATAGGGGGGAAAGGGATAGTCTGGAGCGTTGAAGCACGGTGGAGTGACTCCTGTTTTAACTCTAGTTAATACACCTCGCTCCGATGAATTGGTATACCCAAACGTAATTATTAAGAGTGAGAACATGTCTCACAGGTTATGTTTAATTAAATGCTTGCTTGCTTACTTGCTATCCATAGTCATTTTTGCCATCCGGACGTTTTAACTTGGTAGTCCCAACTCTTTTATTAGTTTGTATACATATATATTTTATGTTTGTAGCAGGTAGACTGTATTTATTTTAGCGCAAATATTTGGTTTGTCGTTAACCTATTGGTTCTAAATCCTGCCTGGTATTCACCCAATATCTTTTCCGTGTATTGATTTAGCTTTTTTCTTATGATTTGTGACAAAATTTTGTAAACTACTGTTAGCAATTCGATACCTGTATAGTTTTCACATCTCATTTTGTCACTTTTTTGTGCATTGGACGGCTCACGGCCCACTCTATTGGCATTTTTTCTCTTTCCCATGTGCTCTTTATCAGATTATGTATCTATTTATAGCATTGATATCTTTCCCTTCTGGTTTAATCATTTCTGCCGATATTTCTGTTATTCCTGGGCTTTCATTCTTTTTTAGTAACCTTATTTCGTTTTCTGTTTCTTTCTTTGTAGGTATTTCTACTACTATGTGATTAACTTTAATGTTATAGATTGTTTTACTTTCTTCTTAGCTTTTGTTTAAAGTAAGTTTGTCAATTTCTCATTATTTCTTCTGGTTTATTTATCAATTTCTTCATCACTTTTCATGAATGGATTATTTTTCTTATATCCTCTTTACATTTGTTCTGTTTTCGGGTAAAATGATCTTAGTTCATTCTTTTGGAGTTTTTCTTCAGAAACTATCAATAAAATGCTTATTGGTATAGTTCAAAACATACGATTTTCAGACCAAAAAACATTAATAAATACCTACAATAATAAACCTGGTAAGAAAAATTAAAATTATCAAACCAGATCTTACTTCTCCTTTACTAATGCTACCAGCTCAAAGACATGATTAAGTAGTCATAAACAGACGGCGGCTAGGTCATACAAAATGTACACATGGATACACATTATCTCCTATTTGCCAATTTGCCACAACTGTGAAATACCAATTTCAATGCAATATATAATGATAGACTGTCGAGTGTACTTAAAAGCAAGATTGACAACGAAAATACAACACAATCTGAAAGAAGAAAGAAGAATAGAAGACATTACTAAAACAATAAACTTTACCAAAAATTGTAACCTGCAAATAATTGGAAGATTTTAAAAAATGCTTATATTTTTCAAAACTGCTACTTGCAAAATCTTTCCTTAATTAAAAATAAACCACCTCCCTAATAAGTCTTGGAGTTGACCCGGTTAAAAATTTCCAGATAATATATACCTCTTGCTCTTTCTACAGCTGTGTAGGGCATTTTGTGATGTTATTTTGGTAGTTTAACAGTAAATTCACTGTTTAACGTGAAAGGGATAAAGGATAACTTACTTATCAGAATTACTTCATTAACTATGTCCTTTTTGAATGTATTTCCACCCAATCAAATTACAAAAAGTTTGAATTCTCTCGTTTTCCCTTCCCTATGTTACATCAAATATCTCCTGACAATTATCGAAGTCAGTTTTGTATACTCGCTTATAACGAAATTAGGGGCTTTGCCGGATAGAAAAATTACTTCCTAAAATTAAGTAACATAGGTACACTTTTAACATTTATCGAACAAATTAAATGATTTTACGAAACTTTTAACAGAGACGGACGTAATTTTGTTGTCAAAGCAAAATCAATGGGAGGCTGATATATCTTCACGTTCTGTCTTTATATTGGCAAGTAAAAATTAAAACATACTTTGTAGGATTTATGATTGAAAACACTAGTGTTATTTGTGGTCTCTATTACTATATGGCTGTGAGACCTGAACATTAAAACAGTATGACGTCAACAAATTAAATTCATTTGAAATGTGGATGTACCGCCGAATGGTAAGAATAAGCTGGACCAGCAGAACTACGAATGAAGAAGTACTGAGAGCAATGAACACACTCCCTCATCTGGCCAATACTATCAAATAAGAAAGACGTCATATCTAGGACACATAATGCGCCATAGGGAATTTGAGCAGCTCCAGGTAATATTAGAAGGCAAGATTGAAGGTAAAAGGGGCATAGGACGAAAGAAAAAATCTTGGCTACGAAACATCAGAGATTGGCCCCACACAAAAGGAAATGAATTAATTCATTAAGCCCAGAATAGAGAGAAATTTGCAATATTGATCACCAACCTCAACAGAGAAGGCACTTAGGAGGAGGAGGATTTCTGTTTTCTTTACTATGTATTAAAAATTGCCCTGTATGTATTAAAACACCGCAATATTATTTCAATCCTTTTGGTGTCGCCGAGATTTATAAAAAAATACATTTTAAAGTTTGTTTATATAAGACAGATGGTATTTCTTCGATCGAGATGCCGCTTTAGGATATTTCGCGCATCAAATAAACAGAAATTTTTCCGTTTATGTTTGGTTTATACCGAGTTGGGTGAACGATTCTTGAAGATTGGAGTCCGAATTTTTCTTCTAATTCGTGATCGTTTTTCGCTTTTCGTCTTTTGTCATGGGAAAATGTGTAGCATGGTAGCAGTGTGAAGTTTTATGTAAAGTTAAAATGAAGTTGGATTTGAAACTTTGACGGGTAAAGAGCACGTGTGTGTAATTTTTAAAGAGCCGGCAGAATTTGTTCGTGGAACAAAAATCAAAGGAAATCAAAGGCAATTTTTGCTGAATTAATCACCAATTTGTTATATGTATTGTACTGGCTTCTAAATGGAACATTTGTAAGCACTGTTACAACGATATAAGGGGTCCACATGTTTTCGAGAAGTTTTGAAAAGCGAAGCTTTGAAGATTGCAGTTAATTAACCCGAAGCCCGATGATCCAGTGTCCAATATCATCAGAGAATCGTCTATTTTTTGTCTCTGGTCATTGAAGACCAAATTGCGGCTTGTGAGATGCATTTGTGTTATTTTGCAGTGTTTTGAGTTCAGTTCCAACCCAACAAAGTTCTAACAAAGTAAAAATAGACATTTTTGATTAACAATTTCTTTCATGAAAAGTTAAAAAATTGTAATAAATAAAATTACAAAATTTAGGGATTGGCTAACTCTCATATTAATTATTCTTATAAAGTTTTAAAATTTAATCTTGAAATATGACAGTTAGCATTATTTTCTTCGGACATTTGGTACGTACATACCCATAAATTTTGAATTTGTTTTGTGTTGTTTTTAAAAAGGTTAAGTCGGTAATTAAACTCCATTTAAAAAGATATTTTGATTTATAATATGTATTTAAATAGTTAAGAGATAATGAATGGATATTATCAGCACAAGGATATTATCAGCACAAGGATATTCATAAATTCACGTGGATTCAGCCAACGCGGAATTTGAAATCAATAATCGATTACTGTATATGCAAAGAAAACTCCACAATAAAGGTTAATAACGTTAGAGTCCATCGAGGAGCAGAATGTGGATCTGATCACCATTTGCTTAAAGCGTCACTACTATTTACATTTAAAGGAAGCCAACAACAAAATGAAAACGAAAGTTCAATGATACTGCAAGACATTTCAACAAAGAGATATAATCTACAAGGTTTTGAAAATGAGCCTACCCAGTTTCTGTATCGAATGAGGTTGAATCCGAAATTGCACGATCTTTGTTACTCCTCACCAATTAATACGTACAACGAAATTATGAAAGCTCTTGACGAAGCTGCAATGGAAGCTATTGGAGAAGTGGATAGCATAAAAAATAGAAATGAATGGTGGAATAAAGAAATAGAAGATCTTGTGGGGAAGAAGAAGAATATGTATAACAAATGGCTAGCAACAAAGGACCCTTACTATCGACAACAGTACAACAGCTTAAACAAAGAAGTAAAAAAAGAGGTAAATAAAGCCAAAAATGAGATGTGGAATAAAGCCTGCGATAACGTAGAAAATTTTATGGGTACAGCAAGAAGTAAAGAAGCCTGGAAAACAATTAGAGGTAGTAGAACAGATATAAAAGAAAGCAGTAGGTTAACTCTAATAGCCCCAGAATTATGGGTTGAATATTATGAACAAATGCTGACAGAAGATCGAACAGAATTCCAAGATATTGGCTACCAAAAATATGATATTTCCTACCGCGAAGAAACTGAAATAACACCTGAAGAAATTAAAAAACACGCCAACGCTATGAAAAATGGAAAGGCTCCAGGACCGGGGGGAGTACCCATTGAACTGATTAAATATGGCCCTGACAAACCATTTCAGCTATTGGCTTATACTTTTAATTTATTCTTGAGAGGAGAAGAGCTACCCCCAGAATGGAAACTGCATATATCAGTAATCTATACAAAAATAAAGGCGACAGAAAAGATTGTAAGAACTACCGAGGGCTTAGTGTAACTAATTCAATCTGTAGAGTCTACGGGAAGATAACTAAAAGCCGAACTGAAGATCAGAGTGGCTTTCGTGCTGGTCGTTCTTGTATAGATAATGTGTTCTGCCTAAAACAAACAATAGAAAAGCGTTTGGAACATAATATGGAGACACACATGGTATTTAATATATAATAGTCTCCCGTTTTATACCGCTGTCGCGGCTTTGGGAGTATAGCAGGGTAGTCTGCTATATCTAGGGCCTACGGTATACAAGGAAGGTAACATGGCCAGTGCTACGCTTCAACCGTCTATTATTACCCCTGGTTTTACCCAAGGTACTCATTTTTATTCAGGCTGAGTCGACCTGGGGCCTATAGACATTTTTAAAATGTCTAGATGTTCTTGCCGGCGGTAGGATTCGAACTCCGGACCACCGGCTTGCGAGGCAAGCATCCTACCGCTTGCGCTACGCTACATGGTATTTATTGATCTTCAAAAATCGTATGACAGTGTCCCATTAGCCAAGCTATGGCAGGTGCTAGAAGACAAGAATATTCCACCGATTTACATTAATGCTGTAAGGGAGTTGTACGATGATATGACGAGTGTAATAAAGATTGGACAAAAAGTGACAAAAAGATAAAAGTGACCAAAGGACTTCGCCAAGGCTGCTGCATTGCACCTACACTCTTTAAGATTTATTTGGAGGGGGTTTTGGATATTTGGAAAATGAAATATGAACCTATGGGTGTTAAAATTGGAGACCATACACTGTACAGCTTGCATTTTGCTGATGACCAAGTAATACTTGCAGAAGATCAAGATGATATCCACTACATGTTACAAAAAATAGATGAAGAATATACTAAGTAGGGCTTATCAATTAATCCATCAAAAACAGAGTACGTAGTAGTGGGAGGTAAAAGAAAGCACTTAGAACTAGGAAGCAAACAAATTCAAAATACTGATAGCTATAAATATCTCGGTGTAAACATTACAAACAATGGTCGGAATACAAAAGAAATATCTACTAGAATTGGTCAAGGAAATTCAGCAATACGTCAACTGAATAGTATACTTTGGAATAACCACATCACCCGAAACACAAAAATTAGGATATACAAAAGTATCATAGAAAGCATTGCTACATATGGTTCAGAGCTGTGGGTAATAAATAAAAATGACGCATCCAAAATAAAAACAATGGAAATGAATTATTGAAGAAGATGTTGCCAACTCACTAGAAGAGATAGAGTAAGGAATACTGAAATCAGAGAGCGTATGGGCGTAGACATTGACGTCCTGGAAACTATAGAATGCAAAAGGCTGAAATGGTATGGCCATGTAGAAAGGATGAATGATCAACGATGGCCAAAGAGAATATTACAGTGGATCCCCACCAACCGCAGGAAAAAGGGAAGACCAAGAAGATCGTGGAGACAAGAAGTAACAGGTGCAATGGAAGATAGGGGTCTATAAGTAGATGACTGGAACGATCGCAAGCGTTGGAAGCTAGGTTGCGAGAAACGGCGGCAGCTGTAATAAACTCGTTATATATATATATATATATATATATATATATATATATATATATATATATATATATATATATATATATATATATATTTAAATAGTTACAACTAATTGTTGGAACCGCTAAAAATGTCGTCCAAATAGTGTCCCCAACGTCTTTTATAAACCGATAGAACCAGTGTAAGTCGTTTTTGTATTTTGTTATTATTATTTTTATTTTTAACTGTTTATGGTGAGATAATAATAAATATGTAATGTTTCTCCCTAAACCAAGAGTAGTATTATTGCCTTTAAAAAGATTATAACCCTTTTAATGTATTTTTTAGGAAAGAAAAGCCTATCTTTTCATCCAGCAGACAGATTCTTGTAAGCGGCGTTCATTTTAAATAGCTCAGGAAAATTTTTATGTTGTGTTGTCCAGGAAATCCATATAAGTACTTTTTTGATTCACTTTTTGTAGTTACCCCTTTCCAGTCCCCTTTTTTTACTCACTTACTCACGCCCAGCTCTCCAATCAAACCAAGAGTAGCCGTTCGCAAACGTTTCGGTTTGTTTTGCTTTCCCCAGCCCAGAAATTTTTGTCCCCAGTATTCGACCCCCTATGAGTAATACCCTATGTGGTAAACAATATAACCGCTACAATTCTTATACAAACTAAAAGTACAGCACAGAATTAAATGTCACTAACTTTTCTAAAAACAAGATATCAAATCAGATCTTACACAAATAAACACTAAGTTACACTTTGTTTGATATACAAATAACAGACGAGTATCATACCACGTCTAATTTTCTATCTTCAGATCTTTTGGGCTTAGAAGAGAAGAACCTCTATAACCAATGGAAAGAATTTACAATACTACAGTATCCAGAATCACCACTACTTCTGCAGATTTTTACACCTTTTTGTATTCTACTCCTTAACTGCTGTCTCCAGCTCTGTATATCCTTAATGTATCCATATTGTAGGTTTATTTTTTTCCCATTGTCATGCCTAATTCATTTCTAAATGATCTCCTAGATCCTTTTATTGGGCTCCATTCTGTAATTTTGTTTATATAGCATCCTAAATCGGCTCGTATAAACGTCCATAACAAGCTAGTCTTTTTTACTCTATATAATTGTCTCTTAGATATGGTATAGCTATAATGCTTAGGTACAGATCTCCATTATCTTCAGGTTTGTTCATTAATCTCCGTTAGCCTCCTTTATACTATCAAAAACTTCTTTCAAGATTTTCCTCTCACAAATCTCTAACTTTTTTTTTTATCTGATTCTTTGTTCAGGGTTTACACGTATACAACACCGTTGGTATCACTATTGTTTCATAAGTTCGATTTTTAACTGCCTTGGACACGTTTTTTGCCTTTAACAATACGTTTTATTATCGTACTGCTTTGCTACGTTTTAGTAACCGTTTATCTATTTCTCTCTCTTCGCCTCCTCTATTTGTAACTGTTACTCGAAGGAACTCAAATTCTGTTACCTTTCTAATTTTATACACTCTCTCTCTCTCTCTCTCATTCGTACAAACTGTGATCCATTAATTTTTTTCTGCATTTTCTCCTCTCATTCTCATATACTTAATTTTTTTTATTTACAGTCAGGTGATATTTTCTAGCTTTTTCTTCAAATTTTGTGAACATTTTTCGACGTTCTATTCTTGAACGTGTCAGAAATACCAAGTCGTCTGCGAAACGTATGCACTGTCGTCTTTTGTTCAAAATCGTGCTGATTGTCTGAATATTAGCTTCTTTTATTATTTTTTCTAATACTAGGTTGAATAAGTCTGCTCCCTGTATTAATTCTCTACTGATGTTAAACTGATTTGAAAGATTTCTTTGTATTAAGACTTTATTGACTGTATTAGTAAGCGTCATTTTAACTAATCGTATCAATTTCCCTGATATTTCTAGTGCTTATATAGCTTCGTATAGTCCGTTTCATGAGATGGAGTCGTAGGCCCGTTTAAAATCAATAAAGAGCATATAAAAATTTAGATTTTGTTCATAACTGCTGTTTTGTAGTAATTTTAGCATACAAATTTGGTCGGTTGTTGTTCTAACCTATTTTAAACCATATTAGTGTTTGCCCCTATTAGGTATGTCTCGTAGTTTGTTACTTTACTTTTTTATAATTTTTGCTAAATATATCAGTGAAAGACAACAACACTCACTACTCAATAATATAAAAGCAATGTTGTAAATGTAAATGTAAATTTACAAATATGTTTAACTACCTGAAAGATATTAATGTTTTAAACAAATTGTAACTATTAATGTTTTGTAAACCCTAATTACAATTGTAAAATATGACATTCTAACCTTATTGTAAACCTAGCAATTAATCAAAAATACTATTTTAGATTTAAGTATCTATGTAATACTACTATGTATAACTATGTCGTTTTTATTACCGAAAACCGTAGAGTTGTGCGCTCTGGCTAAGAAAGCCAGTATCTTAGCCGCTGATCTAAGGCCGTCAAACTTTGAATGTGGGCGACAAAGTAAAAATTTAAATTTAAAATCATAAATATTAAATAAAATAAATAAATGAATTGCGAAATAAAATATTTATAATAAAAAATTATGTATGCCAGTTAAGTATTAAAAATTATGTATGACCTCGCTGTACGGGTAGTGACTCGGGATGAGCCAGATCTCAAATTTCGGGTTCGGAACGCAGGCCGCGTCGTAAAGAAATGGATGGACAGACTGAAACTTGCGGCAGAGAAAACCGAAGCTATCATTCTGAAGGGGAAAAGGAACAGGCAAAGTGTTGAATTACAATGTGTGGGAGCATGTCTAACCCCCAAGAAACAAGTAAAGTCCTACGAGTGACATTGTACCAGAATGGAAAATGGGGGGAGCACGTGCAGGAGGTGGTCCGAAAGGCTGTGAATAGTGCGGCTGAGTTGGGGAAGGTGATGCCTAACATTGGGGGACCCAAATCCGAAAGGAGGAGGGTCTTACACGGTGTTGTACAGTCGATCGTTCTTTACGCGGCACCAGTCTGGAGCGAGGCGGTAGAGATAACGGCCTATAGGAGGCTCATGACACAAGTCGACAGAACAAGTCTGTTGCGAGTGGCATGCGCCTATAGGACTGTGTCTGAGGCAGCTTTAAGGACCATCACTGGATGTGTTCCGTTGCCTGTTTTGGCAGTGGAAAGAAAAGAGCTCTATGAGAGAAGACGCTCAAACCTTACTGTGGCCGAGAGAAGACAGAAAAGAGAAAGGTAAATTGAAAGATGCCAAGAAGAATGGGATAACACGGAGGATGTAGCAAAGTGGACGAAAATGCTGAACTCGAACATGAGAGATTGGGTGGACTGTGGCTACATGCGACTGGATTATTTCCTGACGCAGGTGCTCACAGGACACGGGTGTTTTAGGGCCTACCTCTCCAGGTTCAAAAAGGCTGACACAGGTAAATGCCTATACTATCGACACTCGGAAACTGTGACACATACGATGGTAGATTGCAGCAGATGGATAGCAGAAATGAACAGAATGGAGAGAGAGACAGGTGTGAATTTTGTTACAGTGAGAGAAATGATTAAAAATAAATCAGATTGGAATAACACAACTATATCCGTGCAGTGATCAAGAAAAAAGAAGAGGAAGAAAGACAGCTGGATCAACGGAAAAGGTAAGAGTGAAAGATGCTGTAAGTTGAAGCTAGAAAAGTGGGTCAGACTGTATGAGTTAGAATGCGTGAGTCAGACTGTGGGGAAGGAGGAATGCCCGTCTGGGAATGATGCCGTACTAGAAGCGATAAGGGTCTTCTACGCCATACCTGGAACCAGAAAGGGAGCCTCCTTGTTGATGAATGGATTGCGGATGTGGATGAATGGAGAATAAATGAATAAAGGTAGTGCTTCGGAAGTGATGCCGGCCTTACAGCGGCCATTCCGCTTCCCGATCGCTGAATGACAGAGAAGGGTCTGGTTTAGCAGGTAGGCGTTCGATGTAGACTCGGCGACGAGAGGGCATTTTAAAGTACCTCGGGAACTATCGTCCAGAGTACGAAGAACTAATCCTACACTAAGGTCAGTCAGACGGCGTCCTGGACTGAGATGTCTTTCCATGGGGGGATTCCAGACCCCCCTCTATAAAGACGAAAAAAAAGTTAACTATTGGTTAATGTAGTAAGGAAATACTAAATTTTTTTTAAATAATAATAATGTATGACTCCTTAGTATTTATGTAAGTTCTTTTGAAGACTTTCTATATGTAGATATATAGTAATAGTCTTTCTTTATATCGCTAGTGTGGCTTTGGGATTAAAGCATGGTAGTCTGCTATCCCTGTGGCTACGGTATACAAGAAAGGTAACAGGGAGAGCGCTAGGCTTCAAAAGCCAGACACTCAACCGCCTGAGCTATCGGACCCTCTATCCTCTATCCTATATACATTATAATTGGTACATATCAATTTGACAATAAATATTTTAGTCTATACCTACTAATCATAAGAAAGGATTATAAGTTGAAATTTATAATTTTAATTTAAATTTATAATTTAAACTGGTGACCTGTATAAAAAAGTTTATAGGAAATACTAATATTATTAACTCATTAGTTCTGCGACACCCTATAGTATAGTGAAGCATTTATTTTATTTATTTAAAAATGCAAAGTATAATGAAACAAAAAACTATATATATATATATATATATATATATATATATATATATATATATATATATATATATATATATATATATATATATATATATATATATATATATATATATATATATATATATTATTTAAACATATTCCCATGCATAAGAATATAAGACAATATGTAATTTTCTTTTCAATAAGCTACTTTACATCATTCAAATTACGAAAACCAAAAAATTATTAATCGCGTGTGTAGATAATCTAAACCAATATAAACAAGTGTATACGATAGACCATAAACCATAAAATTTATATATAATTTTTTATGAACCATCTAGAAGTTTATATGAAAAATCAAAATCACTATCAACTACTTTTGAAATCCGTAATGGAAATTTAATGTGTCACTCCATACGTGGATTATTAGCTTAATGGAAAGACATTTTTATGAAAAATACTACCATATCTCTTTCGACAAAACATCATTTTTCAATTGAATTCTATCTATATCGAGAGCATACATTTCTTCTGGGAAGTTTGTGTTCGTACAATATAAGGTAATTCATCACACAAGTGTAGTGTATCGTCGAGATCCATTTTTAGAGGGCTGAGTCTCGGAGAGACTGATGAAGACAAGTAAAAATGACAACAGAAAAAATCTTACACCGACTAAACAAACATATTCTTATATTTTTAAACTCGAAAATATTTTATTTCTTTTTTTTACTTTGTTTTAAATTTTTTTTTATTTACAATTTGCTTAAACCTCGAAGAGTTATTAGTATTGAAATATATTTACATGAAATGTGAAAGGGGAACAACAGTTAATTTAATGTTATGTTAACAATTAAATTTAGTTATTTAATTATATGGCACGTAAAAATTGGATATTTTAGATGAATTATTTCCCCTTAAACATTCTTTAAATATATTAGGTAACTGTTTTTGTTGCCGTTCTATTACATAGAGGGGACAGTCTATTAATATATTATTTTTTAATTAAATTTAAGGTCCATTAACCTATGTGGATATTAGCGCCACTCGGTATTAACAAGATCTTTTTACATTTTTGGATTCATATTGATTTTAATACACATAGATTTTCGCATATATATATATATATATATATATATATATATATATATATATATATATATATATAAATATAAATAATATATATATATATATATATATATATATATATAAAATATAAATATATACGTAAATCGTACGTATCTATGTATGTATAAATATATATATATATATATATATTATATATATATATATATATATATATATATATATATATATATATATATATATATATATATATATATATTTATATATACATAGATACGTACGATTTACGTACATAAATTTACATTAGTACATATAACTACATTAGTTATTACAAGCATTGACTTCTACATATTTATTTTTACATAGACTCATGTTTATATTTGGTTATATATTCCTATTGATTTAAGAAATTTTAACCTCCTAAGACCCAGAGTATTTTTTTAAATATTTTTAAACTATGTTGGGTTTTTACGACTATGGATTGAATTTTGACTCTTTGTTTTTTATGTTTTGGCACCAGGTCTTCGTAGTCGCTACACGCTACAAGTCTTAGAATTGGAAGACTAAGTGTTGTCCAAAATCATTTGTTCTCCCATTTCTAATTTGAATAACCTCAGTTGATCACCTAGGGTCTATTACCCATTTCGTATTCCTTTTATCTTTTTGACCATCTTCTGCATTGATCTGGGTTGTTAGCAGCATGGTATGTTTACAGAATCGTTACAGGTTTGTTGTCTAACCAGCGATTTATGGCAATGTTTCCATCACCTCGAACCTTCGTTTCAGATGTACCTCTTGGATTTTTCATGAACTGTTTTTTTGGGGAAAAGATACAATTCCAAGTGACTCTTGTTTAAAATCATACCTGTTGCGTGAAAACCTCTTTCTAGTAATACATCAACAAGTTTTATTGTCGTAAAATAGCGATCAAAGTAAACGTGATAACCAAGAACAAGACTTTCACACAAACTAAGAATTGCTAATTTACCCAAGCCATATTTCTGTGCTGTAAGCTCTGAAAATGTTAAATTACCCTAATATACTATCATATCGCATACTGACTTATTAGTATTGGCAAGTACAAAAATCTTAATACTAACAGGATTTCGTTTTCCTGGGCAGTATTGACGCATTCCGCAATGACTGGTAAAAGGTATTATCATTTCATCTATACTTGTATCATCAGATCTTATTTGAGCATGACATTTTAATATACTGTTGAACAGAACTAAAACTTTTCAAATTTTGTTTACTCGTTGTTGATCATCGATTTCATTATCAAAAACAACATTTAGAGATGTTTTGAATAAAAAATCTCGGGTTCGCTTCATAGAATTCTTAACGATTGGGACACCATACTTTCCCTACCAATACATTCTAACTTTCGGGAGCTTTATAGCACTCATAACGAATAGGACACCAATAAATAGATGTTTTTAACTCTTTACTTGTCAATTTCAGCTCTGTTCCTTTTCTTTTAAGGTATGTTCTATCTGTTGCTACAGTCTTGATCTCCAATGTTGCTTAAAAAAATTTTCAGAAGTCCATAACTGAGAATCCACATCTTAATACCTTGGCTGGTAAAGAGGTCTCTCGAGGGGACAGAAATTAATGGTCAATGCATCAGTTAAAACTGGTATTGGTACTGGAGTACCATTACGGCGACCTCCACTACGTCTTACTCTTGTTCTGGCACCACGACTACAACCTAGTCTGATAGATCTAGAAGACATGCATGTTTCTTGTGTTAGTGACGATGAGAGTGATAATACTGACTCCGAGAGAATCTCTGAGGTTTCTTCTGAGGTATCCGAGTCATCTGAAGAATTTATGTCGTCAGAATGGTGGTTATCTGATTTTGGCGGTACAAGTAAGGGGTCTTCTTCATCGGAAAGTTCTAGATCCGATTCGTAAAGAAGCTGTTTAAGTTCGTGTTAAGTTAGTGCTGTATCAACTGAAAAATTTGTTACATTGTTGAAAATCGTACAAAATTCTTAGTATACATTAAGACCCTATGTAATACCTATATGACATAAAATTAAATTAACAATAAAGGTTGACGCCCCACGTAATACCTATATCAAATAAAACTATTACCTGCCATTATATTATGTCCCCATGAATTTACAAAATAAAGATAAAGATTATAGTTTATTCGTCTATTCGGGTTTGGACCGTGTCATTTGTGAGTGACCCAAAAGTGGGTTCATCTCGACGTTTCGCTACAATTGTATGTAGCTTCTTCAGGAGAACAAAAAAGAAAAAGAAAACAAAAGACAGGAAGATGGGTAGTTAGCAACGGTAACTCAGTTACTCAACGCAACCAGAGGCGAATACTAACTACCAAGATGGGCTTTTGGTCACAGTAACTCAACTACTTAACGCAGCCAGAGGTGAAAACCAAATGCCAGGACAGGGATTCACGTCCAACGGTCAGAACACTAACGCGGACTCTAAATAGAGCGGTAGCGGAGTAATCGTCGGATTCACTCCCCGCCTCTCGACGCGTTAGTGTTCTGACCGTTGGACGTGAATCCCTGTCCTGGCATTTGGTTTTCACCTCTGGCTGCGTTAAGTAGTTGAGTTACTGTGACCAAAAGCCCATCTTGGTAGTTAGTATTCGCCTCTGGTTGCAATGAGTAACTGAGTTACCGTTGCTAACTACCCATCTTCCTGTCTTTTGTTTTCTTTTTCTTTTTTGTTCTCCTGAAGAAGCTACATACAATTGTAGCAAAACGTCGAGATGAACCCACTTTTGGGTCACTCACAAATGACACGGTCCAAACCCGGAAGACGAATAAACTATAATTCTGACTCTGGCCGTGGAAGCCTACGATTTCAAAGATAGAGATACATATAAAAATATGTATAAAAAGTATATGATGACATTAATATTTTATGAATACTTATGTCGTGAACGAGGATGGTAGGCCATCTTCATGCTTCATTTGTTATACACTGTTTTAATCTAACATATTTCACAGTTACTTATACAGGTCCCCAACACTAAGAAATTAAATTAGTTTTTTTTTTGGTATTAGTTGATAAGTTTAGAATAAATTACGCAAGATGACGTCACTAGAAATGTTTGATTTTTATGTTGTATATATATGACACTAGGCCCCTAGGAGGTTAAAACTGACGAATAGTCACGAGTAATTCGAGTAAGATATGTTGTTCACTTAAACTGTTAAAACGTTTACTGCATATTGGATTAACACTTCCAGTAACATGGTATTCATGTGTTAGGCGTATGTGTCCTAACCTCAGTCTATTTATTATAGTTTGGTCTTTCCTATTGTTTACACTTATTCTTAAGATCTACAGATTGATGACAACGTGACAATCAAAGGAAAGGATAAATTCAAATACTTGGGGTTTATAATCACGAAAAAGGCAACAACAGAGGAAGAAATTACACAAAGATTAGGACAAACAAGAACAGCAATCCGACAACTTAACTCAGTATGGTGGGATAGACACCTAAATATAAAGACAAAAACACAGATTTATAAAACATTAGTGCGAAGTATTATGACATATTGGGGCTGAAAATTACATTTGGAGATTTAAAAGCTAAAGTGGGCCAAAAAGAAGTGAAGAATTATATGGGGCGATATGAACTCAGAAAGAGGAATGAACGTAGCGATGGGCTGGTTGGTTTCTGTATTAATAAGGAACTCATAATTGCAAATACCTTGTGCAAACTTTCGAAACGTAGATTTTACATATGGACAACACTAGCTGACAACAACAAAATACTCAGAAATCAAATAGATTATCGTCAACAGAAGATATACATTTTATAATATCATCCAGAACTTATCCACGATCGGACATATTCTCCGATCAAAATTAGGTTATTTTATCGATAAGAGTGAAACTAAAGAATGTAAAGCACCCTAGCTCCAAGAAAATCATAGATACAAGGCAGCTTTAAAAGACAACACATATGCGGAAACAAAATTTCAAATAAACGAAAACTCAAGGAAAGTCAAATAAGATAATGCAGAAACTATTGACTAAAAATGGGGAAAAATTTAGCATGCTCTTATGCCGGTTGGAAAAGAAATCCTTAAACCACTTGAGGAAAAACAAAACCATGGATGACAGAAATTTTTCAACTTATGGAAGAACGAAGATAACGCAAAGCAAAAGACCTGAATAAATAAAAAGAAATTTAGAAAGAAAATTTAAGAGGCAAAAGAGAGGTGGTTCTCCCACAAATGCAAGGAAATAGAAGATCTGAAAAAAAATATTATAGCTTTAATTTACACAAAAAATCAAAAAAATGACAGGTTCTAGAAAAAGCAAAAGAACGGATATCCTTAACCCCAGAACAACAACGTTGCGTCGCAGTTGACCGGTAGAAAATGTAATCGCTGTGTACTCACTCGCTTCTTACACATACATCGCTTGTTTTTCCAGTACCTTTTAGTTCAGTGACAACGATCACGCAGGCAAGAGGGTACGTGCAAATAATTTTTTGAAGTTGTGAAATCTGAGCGATTTGTCGTATACGACGCCACGTTGTTATTTACCTGAAAAATAAATTTTTATCAAGTAATTTTATTATTTCACTAAAAACTAAGAGATATTTTGTATTTGACTAGGTAAATATCAGTACAACCCCAACATGAACAATCTTTATAAAAAAAGCGGCCTTTAACTCATGATGAACTTAAAAAGTTGCTTTTGGACGACACTGACGATGGTGTTATATGCATTGAGAGCGAGGAAAGTGAGACTGAAGATTTAGAGTTAACTGAAGATTACGTAGAAGATGAATTTGATGCATGATGCATGATCCAGAAATTTTGGCCGAAGAAACGGTAGAAAGTCCAGAACCAACTGCAAGTAAAGATAGTCCGCAACATAACACAACAATTTATTTAAAGAACGGTCACAAATGGTATCTAAAACCTTTTCATTCTAAGAATACAAGAACATCTCGGCACAATTTAATTACTAATCTTTCTGGACCAAAAGGAGCAGCTCCAAATGAAAAGAATATAGACAAATTGTAGCAGTTATTTTTTACAGACGATCTATCAGAAATTGTTGTGACGTACACAAATTGTGAAATAGGCTTAAGAAAGCTCGCTTTCGTTCTGAACAACGTTATCTTCAACAACAAACCTCGTTGAAATTCGCGCTTTATTAGGATTGCTTTATCTCAGTGATTTCTTGAAATTTTCAAATCTTACGACCAACGATTTATGGTCTAAGCAGTTTGGTCCGCCTATTTTTAGAGTTACGATGTGCAAAAATCGTTTTGAATTTTTAATATCTTAGGTTTGATAATAAAACCACAATATTAACAAGAAAGGCAACAGACTTTTCTGCTGTTAGAGAAGTTTGGGACATCTTCGAGGGCCGGTGTAGACCGATGTACACCTGTTCGAATATGTCACCACTGATGAAAGTTTGTTAGGTTTTAGAGGTAGATGTCTATTTAAAATGTACATTCCTAATAAACCTGACAAATATGGGCTTAAAATAGTAACAATGTGTGATGCCAAGTCATATTATATGTGTTAAGCCAATCCGCACGTGGGAAAAGAAGTCCGTTGTTCACAATATTCAATTCCAACACAATATGTACTGCATCTTACAAGTGATATATATGGAACCAATAGGAATTGCACCATGGATAAATGGCTCACTTCGTATCAAGTATCGAAAGTGTTAAGAGAAGAAGACCTGACTGTAGTGAGAATGCTTGGAAAAAACAAGCCAGAAATACCACGACAACTAGTTGAAACAAAAGGAAAATAAGTTTAATCATCTCTATTTGTTTTTGATGAGAAAAACACTTAAGAGTCATTTAGTGCCAAAGTGTAGATGTAATTGGATTTATCGAAAAGGATTGGCCCTTACTCAAAATACTGCCCACGAGTGGGTCTGAGTGGGTCTGACTTTATTCAGTCTCCAGTATGTGGACAATAATATATCTAGGAAAACATAAATGTAGATCTCTAGGAAGTCGGGCAACTAACTAATTAAAATATCGACAATATTCTCAAATATTGAACAATTGTTTCCTTGAAACGTAAAGTAATGCATTAATAGTAATATACAATCACATTATTATTTCAAAAACCATTTCTCCAAGTGTACCTTTATGGCTGACATCGATTTTGTAGCAATCATTTAGCGAGAAACGTTCCTTTTAATGTATCAAAATTCTTTAGCCTCGGTCTCTCTCTTTCTCGGATAATATTCCATCATTTAAATCCGAAATCCGTTGAAAAGTTTTTGCTCAAACCTGGGGTAAAATTGTGAATATTCAGTGAACAGAAATAATGGAGCGACATGGAGGTGACATAACGATAGATGTGAATAATAAGAAGAAGACAGATAAAATATCTCTAAGTTGTATGCTTTACCTAAAATTTTAATGCAGTCACTGTTCATTTACAGTTTGTGTATGATGGAAGTACGTACATTCAAAACTAAAAGTAATCAAGATTTTCAATAATTAAAAATAATTTTAGAAATCAGTTGTAACCAGGACTGGAATGTAATAAAATTGTAAAAAAACTAAAAAGATTGATATTTATTGTTAGTTCTTTAAACAACAAATAAGGCTACTTGTTATGTGATGCAACTTTGGGTTAACTAATTGGAATAGAACATAACATTATATTATATGCTATTACTTTTAATAGATGACTTTAATCCAAGAGATCTGACAAAAATATCTACTGAAAAATCAATTGGAGAATTTAGAATAGGGGACAGAAATAAACTGGATCAAAAATTCATAAATTATAAAGCCAGCAGGAAATTATTTATCATGAACACGTATTTTAAGAAAAAAAAACAGGAAGTGGAGTGGATAAGTCCAAATGGTAGAAATAAAAACCAACTATACTTTAATATAACTATACTAGCCAATAAACGGCTGGTAGAAGATGTCAGAGTCTTGAATCGTTTACGTTGAGAACTAGACAATAGACATATTTTTCGGAAGCCTTCTTTTAAACATCAGTCATCCTGACACTAATTAGCTTATTACTCTGGAACTGCAATCAGCATCTGATTCGGATCAGAAAAAGTAACAAAGAAACAACTTTAATCTAGGGATAAGCCACAATAGACCTCTTAGGTCAAGTAGAAAAGTGGTTAAGCGCCCACTCAAATTGAACCTAACCGAACCTAACTTAGCTTATTACTCATCTTCTATTTATGCATGATACCAATTTCAGAACTCTAGAGCCTTGTACCAGCAGATAGTGGTAGATGTCTACACCATGTTTTTGGAGTCACGTGGTAGTCTTTAATAAGTGTTTTACGCCTGAGATTCAATTGTTTACCGTCATACAGAGTATAATTCACTGCTTTAGGTTTTACGCTACATAATCTGAACCTTAAATCACTTTTAAATAGCCCGTTTGACATTGAGCTGATTCCTGCTTGTTTTTTGCAGTAGGTCAGCCCTATTAACTCAGTGTGATATTGTTCCGGACTTATCTAGAGTCTATTTTAGGGTTTCTAAAAGTTATGGCTACTTTACTATATATGCAAGGTATATTGTATTGCATAAATCTCTTATTGATACATAGAGCTCCATTCTCCTAGTGAAATAGAAATTTTATAGTTTTAAAACTATTAAATAGTACTACATCCAACCTTTCCGCAATTTTAAAATTGTCTGTCTACCAGTTACAACCATACTGCGTAAATTGTATGTTTCCTTTACCATATCCCTCTCATGAGAATATGTTTATTTATAATGGTACCATAGACTAGGCGGGATCTGTAGAAATTCAGACCATAATGGACATTTTCCATAGAAAGCTATTTTTTTGCTAGAATCCCTTCAGGATGTGCCCAATATCGGTAATCACGATATGCGCCAGTTGCAAACCCTGTGCTAAACTTTTTATTTAACAAAATCTGAAAACAATTGAAAATTTCTCATTTTTTTGCTCCTATTTTCGTTTATAATTCGGAAAATATTGATCCTAGAGAAAAAATTATAAGAAGTTAAAAGTTTCTTTATTCAATTTTACACAATATTTCGTTAGCTACACATTGAAAATTTAATGTTTATTGTTGAAAAAATAGCAATAATTGGAAAAAAAGTACAGAAAAATGAAGTTAATCCTTTAAATGTTTTCGACTTTCTAAACTTGACTTACAAGCTCCATATTCCGCCTAGAAAAACTTTTTAATATGTTTAAAACGTGTGCTAAATTTTGTTAAGATCGGTCAGATAGGTCTAAGTCAAGTTTAGAAAGTCGAAAACATTTAAAGGATTAACTTCATTTTTTTGTACTTTTTTTCCAATTATTGCTATTTTTTCAACAATAAACATTAAATTTTCAATTTCTAGCTAATGAAATATTGTGTAAAATGGAATAACGAAACTTTTAACTTCCTATTATTTTTTCTCTAGGATCAATATTTTCCGAATTATAAACGAAAATAGGAGCAAAAAAATTAGAAATTTTCAATTTTTTTCAGATTTTGTTAAATAAAAAATTTAGCTCAGGGTTTGCGACTGGCGCATATCGTGATTATCGATATTGGGCACATCCTGAAGGGATTCCAGCAAAAAAATAGCTTCCTATGGAAAATGTCCAATCCAAAACAGATCCCGCCTAGACTATCATGTCCTGGTCTGGTTATAAATATAAGGTATTAGTTATATAGATTTAGCCATACGACTAACACTTTGTCTAAGGGGAGAATTCACTCATCCCAGATACCTACGGTATTAAAAGGATTAAGCTCTGGTGGGACTCTTTCCGCGTTATCAAGCCCTAGGTATCTCCCAAGAATTTTCGCACACATCTGGACGTCGCGAGGAGTAGGTACAGCTTTCTACATGGCTTTATAGAGATGTTTATTTAGACCCGCTGTTTTATGTTCTCTAGGAGGTTTTGGGGATAACACCAGGGGTAGATAGAATAATAGGTACTGTCTGGGTACTTTCTATTCTCCATTATCTCCTGATTTGTATTTCTAGATATCTGTACTTGGCGATCTTTTAGTTGTATTTAACACGTAAATTATAATTATTGGTGTTGGACATCGCCACATCACTAAGTGTTGTTTGCCTAGTAAGTTTATTAACTAGAATGAGATCCGGTCTATTACGTGCCACTGGTTGGTCTGTGAACACAGTGCGGTCCCAGTATAGCTTGTAGTTGTCATTTTCAAGCATTCTGTCAGAGGCATATTAATAATTAGGAAGATGGTTGATTTAGAGAAGTCCCAGTTTGTCAGCTACTTCTTGGTGGATAAATGCCTGGCAGCCACCGGTATGATGTTGGATGGTTTCTTGGGCTTGGCATCCATACCGGCATTTGTCATTTTGGACTTGAGGATCCTTAACAATGTATTTCAGGTAATTTTTAGTTGGAATATAAGTATCATAATAATCATTTAGTATCATATAAGGTCTTTTTGAGGTAACACATTTATATTGACTTTTCTATGGACGTTTGGTTTTTCATATTGTGCTTTTTAGATGAACTGATGATGCTTTCTGATTAGAGAGCGAAACGTCTTCAAATAAATAGATGAAGTAGCCAACTTCTTTGTCTTTTTCTCCACCTTTTGACCAAAAAACCCACCACTCTTCGAGTGATTCTTATTTATATTGGATTAACGGTCGTACTCCTTTTCTCGATATATATATATATATATATATATATATATATATATATATATATATATATATATATATATATATATATATATACAGGGTGGTCCTTAAGTAATTGTACAAACAGAAACCGTAGATTCTGCACTTAATACGCAATTAATAAATACTGCACTTAATGCAAATAATACGATTTAAGCCAACTTGCTTTAATAAAATATTGACATTAAAAAAGATACAGGGTGTTAAAGTGGAAATTTAAAATTTTATTTTTCGGTATAACTTTTACGTTTGTAAATATTTTTGAACAAAAATTTACAGTTGGATGCTTTTGAGTAGGATAAATTATAATTTCATCCTTACTTTAATGTAACTAATAGAGGGCGCCACATATGCCACATGTGTGGCATAAATTTGCGCTTAACTTTTTTACTCTTTAATCTAGCTCTATTTGTGTTAAAAAATATTAAAGATACATTATTTTTACAAAGAAAAGGTATACTTGTTAGTAACCTGAAATTTCAATCGTTTTCGAGATAAATGCATTTTATATGTCAGCTGCACAATAATTCTTAGTTTGATATTTGTGCGGTAAAGCACTGAATACCTGTAGATAAGCATTAATTCATAGTTTATTCTTAATAAAACAACTTAAAGATGATAATGTAACATCACAAAATGCTTTGTTATGGGTGCTAAATGTCTTATTGGAGAAAAGATATTTCATCTTCTTCTTTAGGTGCCGTGTCTGTATTCAGACGTTGGCCGTCATCATGTTTACAACTTCACTTTGCTATCGCTTCTTAAGTTTCTATAATGGCGTTGTATTACTTTTTTTCTACTTAAAATGCTAAAAACCCAAAATATGTGGTTTATGCAAGATACCACTACATTCTAGAGAAAAGGCAGTTAGAACATATTTAAATACAACTTTTCTGAACGTTGGATTGGTCGTGGTAGTCATATTCCTTGGCAATGCGGTGAGATATTAATCTAATTATTTAATTCATAATTCGAATCAATTCATAATAATCAAAATCCGAAAAGAATACTTATTGTTGATTACGTAAATTGTTTACCAATTTTTATTAGAACCAATAGAAACTAGAGCACAGGTATTGAATAACACATATGTGTCCTGTTTCATAATACTTTTGCTACAAATCTAACCTGAAAGACTCAGCATTTTTACAAAAACATCATCGTTGTCCTAATAACCGATATTGTTATAAATATAGTAAACACACAGGCAATTTAGTTTAGCATAATATTAGTTCGTTAGTAAATCATAATAGTCCATTTGTTCGAGATGTAATTATAGTTACTCGTAAGCTGTAACGTAATCATATAAATAAGTAATGTCATCGATAGGTTATTTCGTATGTATATAAGTAACCAATGAACGAGATACATCACATTATAATACATTATTTAACTTCTGCGACAAATACGTTGTAGTTCCATAATATACCATAAGATTTAGATATGTATCCAAAATAATATATTCATCCATTATACATTATAGCCACCACGTAGCCCCGAATTTAATCCGCTTGATTTTGGTGTATGGGGCGCATTAAAATAACGTGTCTATAAGAATCCCATACACATTTGCAACCAACTATAGGAAGAAATAAATACTGAAGCAGTTTCTTTAGAACCAATGATAATATTTAATATGGGACGATCTTTTATGGAATATATTGACAAATGAATTAAAGAAAATGGTGGACATATCGAACAGTTACTTTGCCAAAAAGTTATGTTATTTAGTTTAACTATTTCTTAATTTGGTTTGTAAACAAAATGTTTTGATTATGACTTTAATTTAACAGAAAACGTTAAATGTTTGATGTAAAATCCTATTATTCTGTTATTTTGTCAAATCCTATTATTAAGTATCCTGCTGGTATATTTATTTTATTTAATATTTCGTTAACTATTAACTTTAGTTAAAGGTATTTTATAACAAAATTCAGAAGTATTAATGTTTTTGTCTATTTTTTCTTCGTTGCCTGGAGTAATTGCCTTAGATCAGAATTATGCAGCTGATTTTTAAAATGCGATTATCTCGAAAACTGTTGAGTTTTGAAGTTATTAACAAGTATACCTTTATTTTTGTTAAAATAATTTATCTTTAATATTTTTTATCCCAAATACAGGTAACTTAAAGAGCAAAAAAGTTAAGTGCAAATTTATACCACATATGTGGCATAAGTGGCGCCCTCTATCATTTACATCAAAGTTTGCATCAAATTATAATTTCTCATATTTAAAAGTACCTATTTTTAAATTTTCATACATAAATGTTTACAAACATATAAGTTATAGCGAAAAATATAATTTTACATAATTTTTAAAAAATATAATATAACACCCTGTATCTTTCTTAATATCACCATTTTATAAAAGCAATTTGGCTTAAGTCGTAATATTTTAAAGTGTAGAATCTACTGTTTCTTTTTGTACAATTACTTAAGGACCACCCTGTATATAATATATATATATATATATATATATATATATATATATATATATATATATATATATATATATATATATATATATATATAGACTTCTTAAACTTGTATGGGATAAACTACCAAACAACAAGAGACGTAGGTAAAGAAAATAATGAAGTGATATCCTACATATCCAGAAAAAAGGCATCAGAAGATGTAACACGTACAAGCCTATCAAAGCAGTTGGATTGAGCAGACAGAAAATATATATTTTTCTAATTTTTGTCTGTACAATGAATCGGAATTATATTTTTAGCCTTATAATACGGCTGAAATTGTTTAGAAATATTTAAATTTTTACCGCCGTGTATCACTTTTTAATTAAGGTAAAATACACGTGGATATTATAAGATATATAAAAATATGCGAGGCAGACAAAAATAAGTATTGCATAATAAATCATCTATAATATCCTTATAGTATCATACCGTTATACTAATACTGTTACATCCTTACCCAAGAAAACACGGTGCACAGAGAAGACAGAAGAAATCCTATTATAACTACACACCTGCTAAACTTATTACAAGAATGATTAAATTTATGAAATATTATTAAACTTAGTGTGATGTTATAAGAGTGATTATTTAAATTTATATATACATATAAATATATTTATTTATATATATATATATATATATATATATATATATATATATATATATATATATATATATATATATATACGGTGTAGGTAAAAGTTTATGGTCGGTATAATAGAATTTAACAGGATATCTAACACAGATATAAAATCATATTTTCAGAGAATAGACAAAGATAACAATCAAAGTGTCGTTACTTTGACGACGCGACGTTGCCAAATAATTTTGTATGAAGCTTTTTTATTGTGGCGTCATAATGCACTTTATTATTTTTATTGAGAATAAGGCACAATGTGACCTTAAAATAAGCTTCTTTTGATGTTTAGATTTCCAATTTGGAAATCGTACTTAAAATACGAAACATTAATAAATTTTATTTATATAAAACGATTTTCGAAGTAGAAATCAAAATGTTAAATAAAACTTATTGTGGCATATTCCCAATAAAAACAGTAAGCTGCCATTTAAATAAATTCGTCCACATTTGATTATCTTAGAACATTGATCAAATGCTAAAAATACTAGAGGGCAAATAAAACCAATAAGTTTGGCAACGTTGAACTTCCACTCTTCTGTTGAATTTATTATGTTCACTAATGCATTTTCGACGATATTAAAGGTGAAACCTAATATAACTTTTTCTTTTTAAACAGGTGTTTCTTACTCCATCTCACGTAAGATCCATACTGACGATAGATTATTACCCAGGTTATATATATATTAAATTTGTTGTATTCTTTAATAGGAATTGTATAAGACCAGGTCAGGACATTGCCTGGTAGTATACTGTATGTATACTGCATACATACTAATGTATATTTTATAATAATATAGCTACAAAACACTTACCTTGAACTTGAAGTTCAAACACACCTTCTGGCTCTGGTCTACCGTTGATAAGGCATATATATTTTGCCGAATCTACCGCTAAAGCGGGTTCGAAAACTATGCTGTAGTCTCTAGCAACGTATAAGCGGGCGGGGTCTGTAAATACTGTCAAAATACCTCTCGAATAGTCAAGCACTATGTTATCGCCTTTAAGAGAGTACCAGGATAACTCAGTAACTAAGGTTAGTTCGTTGGCACCCATGCATTCTAGACTAGCGTTTTCGCCGGCTTTGACCATAAGATATTTGATTCTCAAGGTCGTTACATCTGAAATACAAAAAAAATCGTTAATATCAGTAATTAAGATTTATCCAGGTAAAGTAGATAAAACGACTCGAGGACCACTAAGTTAATCTTAGAGATTTGTTTATTAACATAGATTTTTACAATAAAAGCAGTAAGTAAAATTGTTTGTCTTTAAAATATCAAAAAAATGTAAGATCCAATGACCAAAGTATCAGAACACATATTAGATTGTTTACTGGTGAGATGCGCACATACACAAATACGCGAGCACGAAAACTAAAAACGACATAGTTTTTACAAACTTAATGGCTGGGCGCTAATGAAGGCACAGCTTTCACTGGTACAGGTACTGTCAGGATCGTCAGAAATTTTTTTTATTTGTTGGTTGTTGAGAAAATTGTATTCCAGTGTGTTAGGATACATGCACAGTATATTTTGATATTATTCAGAAATTTTTTTTGCACCCTTTAGAGACTGTTAGTACCTGTAAATCTCTATGTAAAGCGTCATTCTTGATATATAAAGGAGCATTAGTGATTGTTCTTAATGTTTTAGATTAAAATCTTTGCATTTTCATAACATTAGATTTGCTAGCTGATCCTTAGAGCTGCAGACCATAGGACCAAATTGGTTATAATATTACTCTGTATATGAGTAGCTTGTTGTCCATCGATAGGTGTTACTTTTTTCTTAGCATTTAGTTTTTTGTATGAAATTCCTGGTTGCAGTATTTAACCACCCAAAATAATCGCTTCCATGTTAATGGGATGTCACATCCCATGACAAAATGATTGTAAGACAGGGTAACGGAGGGATAAATCTATTACGGACTCATCGCCAGTGGAAATATTAAATCTTTTGTTTCTCATCATTAAGAATATTCATATTAGAATCAGTAAAAATTTGTTCAATTTTACGTCCCAAGGAATCTATTTTTTGCCTCCCCAAAGTATATGGTGGGCATTAAAATTGCCTAAAATACACTACCGAGCATAAAATTAGGGTCCCCCGTAATTTGAATTTATTTTTAGAAATTATTATTCTGTTTTAACTATTTTCGGTTGTAACATAGTTTACTAATGGATTTCTTGAAAAAAAAAATTGTTGTCGTTGTTGTTTCGACAAGCGTTTGAGATAAAAAGGGCCCCTTAGCCTAATTCCTAAAAACCGTTATCAGCACAGTTTTTGTTTCTATGGTTTTAACGTCAATTGTAAATTGTTTGTGTATTGTTATCACTGTCAGTGTATTGCAATGAGCATAAATTCTGTTGTGGCTCCAAGAATTGTGGCGGCGTTAGAAGATGACCACGGTCAGCGCGAAACTGCGAGAAACGTTGGTGTAAGTCTCTCGAGTGTGCAACTAGTACAGCAACGGTACGAAGAGACCGGTCTGCTTACTCGAAGACCTGGTTCAGGTCGAGGCAGGATTACAACAGCTAGAGATGACCGCTTTGTCGTTTCTAGTGCTTTGAGAAACCGAACGGTCACGGCAGTTTCTCTTCGAAATCATCTGCAAGTGGTGAGAAATGTAAACATAAGTGAATGGACAGTTAGGAGACGACTTTATGCTGCTGGTTTATCTTGTCGAACTAGAGTAACTGGACCGCCGCTTTCCCGTGAACAGCGAATTGCCGGATTGAATTTTGCACGAGAACACTTATTTTGGACAATGCCGGTTTTGAGTCGTGTATTGTTTTCCGGTGAATCGAGATTCTGTCTTACGGGCTCAGACAAACGTGTAAGAGTGTGGCGACGTCAAGGCGAGAGATATGCTCAATCATGTGTTGCCGAGCGTCTTCCATTTGGTGGAGGGTCAGTTATGGCATGTGGAGGCATATCATTTGATGCTTGCACGGAGTTAGTCTTTATCGAGAATGGGACATTGACAGCACATAGGTATCTGACACAGATTCTGGAAGACCGTGTTTTACAGTTTATGGTTATAATGCACGGCCCCACACTGCTAGGATAGTTACTGAGTATCTTGACGAGGTTCAAATCACACGATTTGTTTGGCCTGCTCGCAGTCCAGATATTAATCCCATAGAACATGTTTGGGATGAGATGAAGAGACGTTAACGGAGTCATGTGCCGGCCCCCAGAAATTCGAGAGAGCTTCGCGACATATTGGTGCAAAATGTCATCCAAATTTTTAATATTTAGTATATCAAAGGAAAATTCTTCATTTCCATTATTTTTAATAAACTTTAAACGACAAAAACGTTGTTTTCTTTAAGCAATCCGTTAGTAAACTATCAGACAACCAAAAATAGTTTAAACAGAATAATAATTTCTAAAATAAATTCAAATTACGGGGTGACCCTAATTTTATGCTTGGTAGTGTAATACAAGGCTCTTGGATTCGATTGAAGAGTTCAGTTGGACGGGTCTAAGTATAAAAGAAAAAAAAATTACAGATATTAATTTTGTGGAGCTCTTTTATAGTTACTGCTGTTAACTCTAACTTAGTTCTTAGTTGGTACTTTGGTATTATATAAGTTAGGAACATATATGACTCCCCCCTAGTATGGCTAGCAGTTATTTTATTCTTAAAATATGGAATATAGTTTTTTAAGTTATAATAATTATCTTCTTTGAAGTCTCTTGTAATGAATCGGTAAACTAATTTTTCAAATCTAAATTCAGATTTCTGCTTTAATCTGTGCATTCTAAGAATTGCAAGGCAAAACAGACGTTGATAAAGATGTTATTAGAGACATGGGGAATCTAAAATTGCATTCCACATTTTATATCCTTAACTAAGCAAAAATCCTTAGCGAATTGGTTTCTAGTACTCATAAAGTGTATCTTCTTCTTCTTCAGATGCAAATCCAATAATGGATGTTAGCGATCACATTTTCCATTAATTCTCTATTTCTTGCAATATATATAAGAGATTGCGAGATAAAGTGTATACCGGAATAAATAGAAAAGACAGTTAAGATTTGATTTCACGTATAGTGCGTCTGTATATCCGCTTATACGTATTTCACCCTAAAAGGGATCTTCAGAACGGCTACACACAGACGCTCTGAACGTGAAAATAAATCTTTCCTGTCTTGAGAAGCAAGAGACGCACTATACGTGAAATCAAATCTTAACTGTCTTTTTCCTTTTTTTTTGCTTGTTACGGTTTAAATTTAGCTAAATTCTAAAAATACCCATTTAGGTTTCACTTCAGTATACAGTTGAATGTTGTTCTAGTAAGTATCAGCAGAGGTATCGCTCCTCTGATTAGTAGAGACGTGAGTTGCGTCCTGTTTGATAATTTTATTTTTTAATCTACTACTCTAGAATTTTAAGATACGTGAGAGTTAGTGCTATATGGATTTAAGTTAAAACATTGAGTAGTCTGTCGATATCTTCTGTGTACGTTTTAGCAATACAAAGAGGATCAGACGAACAGTGTGCAATTTCGAAGAAATTAATTCTTCCTGGTTTATGTATCTATTACCAGAATTATCGTTGAAGAAAGAAGTAGTGCATTTAATAAGATCTTCTGCTGCATTCACATAATCTTAAGGTAAAGTTTTGGGTTTCTTAGATTTACTTATAGGTTCTTTAAATGGGTTCTGGTCTTCTGTTGTTGAGAGAGTCGTTATTTCTGATGCCGTTCGTTTAGACGATTGAGTGTCAGAAGGTGTTGAAGGTTGATTTTGACTAAGATTATTCATTTTAACGTTATCTGGTTGGACAGGAGTTTGTATGGGATTTAAATAGAATAGAGGAATATTGGTTGTTTCTTCCGACTCTGAACTTCCGACTCTGTCAATTGTTGTGAAGATTGTGAGGAATGATTACTTGGCTAAATATTAGGGATAATTTCAGGTACAATTTAGTTGAGAAGTAGGTGGTGTAATTATGATAGATATTTGTGTGTTTGTATTATTTGTACACTGAGATGCTAGATGTCCTTGCTGTTTACAAATGTAGCATGACTGTTTTTTCCATGAGAAATAAATTCGGTAATTGATTTGTTCATGATTAATTATTATCGACTTAGGATTTTTTTTAAGATCTTAATGAACAATGTAAGTTTAACGTCGGAAGCTCAAGATATGCTTAAATAAAGAGTTAGTTGTTCCTATTCTTAGAAAATCCATTGGAGTTATTTGATAAATGCCAATATTTTGTAGTTCAGCTTCTACAGAGTGTTTCAAAAAAAGGTAACCCCGTCTCTAGGGTAGGTAAAAAACTGAAAAATAATTGGGGTTTGCTTAGTAAAAAATTTTTGTAACGCCATCCGTTTTTAAGATACAGGGCGTTGAAGAAAAATAAAATTTACGCATTTTTTACGATTTTGCCGAAACAACAACGATGGCAACATTGTAATGAAATTTTATACGAATATGTTTTGGAAGCTGATACATCCCACGAATTTGTTTTTATATCTGATTCTCACAGAGGGCGCTAGTTACACGGATCGTACTAAGTATTAGTCAATATAACTTTTTTAAGAGTATAATTATTAATCAAAATTTCAAGTAAACTTAAACACCATTCAATTTTACACGAAAAAGGTACTCTTGGTAAAACTCTATACTGTGTAACGTTTTCGGAATATTTTGATTTGAAAATTATGAAGTAATAATTGATGCTGGTATAAAATAGTTAGTAATTAAATAAAACTCACAAGAAGAAAATTAAATTAATGACTAATAACATAAAATAAAATTCAATTACAGTAAGTGTTCAAAATGCCCTCCGTTTTCGCGAATACACAAGTCTATTCTTTTTTCTAAAGATTCCATTAACCTTCTAAACGGTAGGGGATTAGCTATGATGTCATTAAATTGACGTTGAATTCTTTCTTCCAATTCTTGGCCAGAATTTACCTCTGTAGCATAGACTTTTTCCTTAATATACGACCAAACTGCGTAGTCCAAAGGGTTAAAATCGCATGACCCAGGAGGCCAATGAATCGGAGCTTCTGCACCTCTACCAATCCATCGATTTGGAAAATGATTACTCAACCAATTACGACACCTTCTATCAAAGTGTGGTGGAGTTCCATCGTGCATAAAAAATAAAGATCTTCACTCGTTTAGCGTTAAATCTTCTAATATCTCAAATAAGGAATTGTTTAAAAAATCAAGATACATATCATCAGGTAGAATTAAATTTCCAGGTAGAATATGATAACCTATTAATTTGTTACCTAAAGTTGCTGCACAAACATTAACTTTAAATGAGTGTTGGTAATGTGATACCCTTTTGACTAATGGATTCTTATCACAGCAGTAGTGTGCATTATGGGAGTTAAACATACATTGTCGCGTAAAGGTGGCCTCGTCCGTAAAAAGAATGCATTTTAAAAAATTTGGATTGTGGGCTGTCCTTTGTTGAAATGTTTTACAAAAATCCACTCTAACCGGTAGATCATCTGGCAAGAGCTTTTGGACTTGTCTGTAATAATAAGGATGTAATTATGTTCTTTCAGTATCCGCCAAGTACTTGAAAATAAAGTATTTGTTTGTTTTGCTATATTCCTTACCCTCACTGTTGGATCTTGATCAAGTAAATTTAAAATATTATTTTCTTTATTAATTGTTCTTGTTGTTCTTGGTCTACCAGAATTTATTTTATTTGGTCTCACATTCCCAGTTTCTCGACAACGTCGTCCAACGGCTCTAAATGTTTTTTTACTTGGTAAGTTTTATCTAGGAAACTTTTCTGCATAACGTGTCACAGCTGCACTAGAACATCCTAAACATTCGCCTAAGGTTAATAACATGTCAGTGTATTCAACATTTGAGTACATTTTGATTTGATTTTACATATAACAAGGTTTCAAAACTCTAATTATTGTTGATTTATCGTCATAACAATCAATAAATGTCAGATTTCGATGGTACACTTGGAGAAAATAGAGGTATACCTATTAGAACTTTATTATTACTACCAGCATCAATTATTACTTCATAATTTTCAAATCAAAATATTCTGAAAACGGTACACTGTATGAGTTTTACCAAGAGTACCTTTTTCGTGTAAAATTGAATGATGTTTAAGTTTATTTGAAATTTTGATTAATAATTATACTCTGAAAACAGTTATATTGACTAATACTTAGTAAGATCCGTGTAACTAGCGCCCTCTATGAGAATCAGATATAAAAACAAATTCATGGGATGTATCAGCTTCCAAAACATATTCGTATAAAATTTCATTACAATTTTGCCAGTAGTTTCGGCAAAATCGTAAAAAATGCGTAAAATTTTTTTTTCTTCAACGCCCTGTATCTTGAAAACGGATAGCGATACAAAAATTTTTTACCAAACAAACCCCAATTATTTTTCAATTTTTTACCTACCCTAGAGACGGGGTTACCTTTTTTTGAAACAGCCTGTAAAATACTATGAGGTATTATTGGGCAGACAATAGAAATTATCAGTCTTTCTCTTGGTGTGTCTAACTTTCTAGCTTGGATACGTTCGTCATTGATTACTATTGTTCCATTATCTGTTCCTAAAAAATCTGCGACTGTTTCTTTAGTAGGTAGTAAAATATATGCAAATACGATCATTTATCATCCTGGAAATAGCGAGAGTTTTATTAGGGTCAATTTTAGTTGCTATGGCATTTAAATAATATTCAATTTTGGTATTTGGAAGTAAATTAAACAAAACGGATTGTTTTTGGATTGCGAATATTTTTTGTTAGATTGGTTTACAGCAGTAGAGTATAATTTTGATGTGTTTGACGGAGGAGTAACATGTTGAGAATTAGTAAGTCCAGAAATTTCTTCCCCTGGATCCTGCATATTGGGTATACGTTACCTGATTGCGGCCCTCCTACTTAAACAGGATCATTAGTAATTAAGCAAATTAATTAAACTTATGTTGATATTTCTGGTCGTTGTTTGTTATTTGTTGATTAGGTATTAATAAAAAGATGGTCTAACTTACAGTAAAACTTGTCCAGAAACCACTTTACTAAATTACAAATCGTGATATTTCTTTTAACTTTTGCTGATATTTTATGTCGACATTTATCGACATTTGGGTTAATAATAAAATATTATATTCTTACCTTTAATATGTTTTATCTTTTTAATACTTTTATCAGTCCAGACACCTTCGGTTTTAATATTAGCGAAGTTAATTTAAATTAAATTTATCTGAGATATATATCCAGGAGCACCGCTAGCGAATATAAAAGGATAATTAAAACAATGAGCCCTTCGGGCAAAAATAAACTCAGGGCAAAGTATTAACGCTGTTTTCGGTTAGACTTAATAAATTGGGAAACTGCTGCAAAACAAACTCACTCTATCACCGAAACTGTACACATTTAAGTCCCAAATTCATAAATAATGCCATTGAAACGAATAAAATTTGACGGGAGTAATAAAGAATTATTGACTTGACTTGCCAATATAAAAATTTTCATTGATGAACTTTGTGTAATGGATTTTATTAAATTTGCGTAATTTATGAAATACATAAAAAGCATATTTTATCATGATTAGCGTATTTGCTGATGTATGTAATGAAGTTGTTCAGTATAAGCGTGGCATTTTTTCTCCTACTCCGGAAGCGTTGAATTCAATACTAAATGTGGTTCACTATGAGAGTGGGGGTTCTCGGTGAACTGTTGGAGAATACAAGAAAGGCAGTCATCTACGTCATCCTTTTATTAAAGACGTTTCGTGTATTAATTCATACACATTATCAGTTCATTTACAAAATTATTGAAATAAGCAAACATCCTTAGACACAAAAAATTTGCACATGGTTTACCTTACCTACAAAAGACATCCATCATAATACACCCACACACACACATATATATATATACATATATATATATATATATATATATATATATATATATATATATATATATATATATATATATATATATATATATATATATATATATATATGTTATTTAGGTACTGTGTCAAATTGCCACAAAGGGGAAAAAGTTGTCCGAAAATAAAAATTCTTCCTGCTCCTGGTACCAATATTTTTGTACGGCATTAGGTCAAAAGTTATTATTTTTGTATTACCTACCTAAGTTATAAATGCCGTATAAATATGATTGGCCAAAAAATCCCTTTCCCCCTTGAGTGGCCATTCAAAACTTTAGCAACATTAGATAAAAACGAAAAACCTTCATTCTTGTCGAAAACATATTTCATTTTTTTTTTAATTAATTGACCGTTACTTCCAGGTGCCGATTTAATTTTCGTCTTTAAATTATCTATTACCTAATTTTACTGACTCGTATAAATTTATCTCTTGTTTTTCTAATAAGCTAATTGTGGTAACTATTAGTTTATAATTGTCATTGATATAAGCGAGTTCCTGTTTCAATTTGGGATTTTTTAATATTTTTTTTTGCTTCTCGAATGGCTTCGGAAATACCATCATCAAATTCTGACATAACTAATTATATTTCATTGCAGTGTTCAAAGTAAAAAAAAACTGCTTCGAGCCAGGTTCCCCACCTTGTAATTACTGGTTTAGGTGGCAAAGGGACACCGGGAAGTCTTTCTTTATATATTTGCACCCTCAACGGAGCCTTTACAAAAACTTTTTTCATAAAATTTATAAAATTATTTACCAACGGAAACAGATTTCTTATTTCTTTAGCAATTTTATTTACCCCGTGGACTACACAAGTGCAATTAATTAAATTAGGAAAAAAAATCTTTAACCTTTAACTACAGGCTACGGTGTACTCAGTACACCAGTCGCACTAAATTGGCCGCTATTTCTGATAAGCACTGGTTGCGCACATGTCCCTCTACCTAACCTATCTCTGATGTGTCAGCTATAAACCTCAACAGTTGTAAAATTGATTGCTGCAGAGATAGACTGACGGTTGGAAAAATTCAGGAGAAGTTTACTAGTGGTGTATGTAGTACACCAAGCACCTAGTTATGTAAGTAAATTTTGTGAGATTTATATTACGTTTATCTACTAAAAAATAGCATTATTAATGTATAGCGACTTATATGTAACAAAAGCTAGACATTTTGCAACGTTTTGAATAAAAGAATTTGTAATTTGTTATTAAAATTTTAATAAAACTTTCATTTTATTATAATAAAACTAGTTTTATGATAATACATTTGATCAAATATTTTATTTTAGCATTTTCTCATAACTTAATATACCGTTATCTATTTGGATATTTGTGAGTACCTATTATTGGACTATTTAACGACCTTCTAGTTGTTTTTGTGGTCTTGTTTTTTCATGTTCTTTCTTCCATAGCAATACGGTCATGTCTCTTTGAAATATTAATTAGAAATAAATAATAAAAATTACAAACGTTGCCTCTATATATTTCTCGTAACGTTTATAAATCGAGAGGTACTACAAAATATTTACTTTGCAGGGATCGTGTACCAGTAAGAAATTCCCAAAAACTCTCAGAAGATGAACTTAGAGCTATGGCTCAAGCTATATTTGAGGAATAATCTGATGAAGATGTTGGTGGAGACCCAGATACTTCAGACGACGAGCTAATAGAAAAAACGGAGCACGACACTGAATCAGAAGTTGATCTGAATGACGAAAATCAATATACGATTGACTCGGACACAAACAGTAACATTGAAAACAGTTCAGATCTTGATGAAGACAATGATTATTTTATAGCAAAAGACAGAAAAACTAAATGGTATAAGAAATCTCTTCTTAGCAAATTTACTAAAACTCCTTCAAAAAATATTGTCAAGATATTTCCTGGGCCAACAGTTTGTGCGAGAGATGTTACTACGGAACTAAGTGCTTTTGAAAAAAACTCTTTACAAATGAAATCATAAAAAATATAGTTGAATGTACAAATTTGCAGATTGCAAAAATGCGATTAAATTATGAACGGCCAAGACGGGCTAAAGATACGACTAAACAGGAAATCAATGCATTATTAGGATTATTATTTCTTGCAGGGACTAAAAAACAAAATCATACACACTTCCTCGAATTGTGGACAAAAGATGGTACCGGCTCAGAAATCTTTCGAGCCTGCATGAGCGCAGATCGATTTTTATTTTTGCTTGCTGCTCTTAGGTTTGACAACAAAGATACTCGAAAGGACCGAAAATCAATTGACAAACTTGCTGCCATTCGCTTTACTCTTGATACGTTTATGAAAAACTGTAGCAGCAACTATTCCTTGGGAGAAGAAATGACTATCGATGAAATGTTGATACCTTTTAGAGGTAGATGCAACTTTGTGCAATACATTCCAAGTAAACCTGCAAAGTATGACTTAAAAGTGTTTGTGTTATGTGACGCGCAGACCTTTTATGTCACCAATTTTGAGGTGTATTGTGGTCAACAACCGGAAGGGCCCTACAAAAAATCTAACACACCAACGGATATTACCCATCGCCTGCTTCAACCTTGGAAAGGTAAAAACCGTAATTTAACATGCGATAATTGGTATACGAGTTATCCGTTGGCAATTGACCTTTTGAAGGAAAAGATAACGATGGTTGGCACACTTAAACGAAATAAAAGGGAACTACCTCCAGAGTTTTTACCAAGAAAAAACACACCAATTGGATCATCCACTTTTGGTTTTCAAAAAGAAGTTACCATTGTATCCTACACACCAAAAAAAAAAATAAAGCTGTCATTCTCCTATCTACCATGCACAGTAATTCTACAGTAGATCCCGAAACAGGAAAACCAATGATAATTTTAGACTATAATTCACATAAAGGAGGCGTAGACACTGTAGACAAAATGTGCAGTACCTATTCGGTATCCCGAAGAACACGAAGATGGCCAATGGCATTGTTTTTTCAACTCCTGAATATTGCGGGAATTAACAGCCAGATCCTGTACAATGCTGCCAACATCGACAATGCTCAAAAATATAGAAGAGTTTTTCTAAAAGAATTATCATTGGCATTGATAAGACCTCATCTTTCTGAGAGGGCGGAAATACAGAGTTTACCTCTGGATTTAAAAATATTCTTGAAGAAATACAAAAACGTACAAGACGACCACGATGAAGAACCACCAGCAAAAAAACGGGGGAGGTGCCATTGTTGTGGAAGGAGCAAAAATAGAGTTACAACAATATCTTGCAACAAATGTAATAGAATGGTTTGTAAAGAGCACTCTGTTACAATTTGTGCAAATTGTAATTTAGTAGACGCAAACGAGGAAGAAAACGAAAGTGAATAGCACACATATTCTCAAATACGTTCATTTGTGAATGATTATTTACTCCTAGTTTTTAGATTTATATACTAGTTTTATAATATTTTTAATGTTAAGCTAATATACAAGAATCTCAAGGTTATTTTTAGAGAAAAAGAAGTGGTTGTATTTTCGTTATGTATTATTTTTTATGTTAAGACATTCTCTTAAATATATGCCTACATTTATTATATACAATATATGTACTAAAAATACCTAGTTGTGGCTTTTATTTGCGTTTTTAGTCGGTGGTGTACAGAATACACCGCGCACGTAGTTATGACTAATGGAGGGGCGCCCGTAGTTAAAGGTTAAATTAACAGCAGCTTTTAACATATATGCCGCAGCATCTGAAAGCATTAGAACTATTTTATTCACTGGTATAGCGTTGGGTAAAAAGACGTTTGTTAAAATCTTGTATAAATCGACTTATTGTTAAATTGTTTGTTTTTTACAATTCTTCAACGGCAACTAAATAAGGTTTTCTGGCAAAGTTTTCGTTCAAAATTCCAATCATTAAATTAGCTATATACCTGCCGCATACATCTGTCGTTTCATCCACGATAATATACAAAAAATTGCCCTCTAACTCCCGCTTAATTTTTGAAATACATGCCACATAACCTTTTCCACAGTATGTTTTCTCAATGTACTCTCGTCCGGTAAGGATTTATTAAGATATTTTTCGAAAAAGCAATTAAAACTATGGTTATTAACTTTATATAGAGGAATGTTGGATGCAATCATCATCTGGCATAAATTAAATATTTAAATGTGTCTTCCCCTTTTTTTTTTTGAACTGCTTAAACTATCCCGCAGAGATATTTGGGCTAACTTAGAGGAATTTAATTTTTCCAAATTACGTTTATGAAGTGGGGTTCCACAATGCTGGTCAATAAAGTTCTTTTTTCTACTTGAAATCTGAGAATTAAAAAAAAATAACTAGAATTCTAAAACCGCTTTAGAATTTAGTTATGTTGTGGGACGAGAAAAAAAGAGAAAAAATAAAACTTAACGATTTGCCGCATGGTTTACAAAATGCTCCATCACCTTCTAGAGAAAGTTCCGAATAAGGTGCGATCTATAGCCTTAATTTAAATGTCATCTATTCACACAAATGTCTAAAACGTTTTAAAACGTGTTCTTTGCTTTTCGGTATACGCAACAAAACTAAACTAGGATATAGCAATTTGTGACTAAACTCTGATACAGTAACCGACTGTATAACTGATAATAAACTAATAAAGCTTAGGGATTTTCAAATAGTTAACCCTCAAGTCTCGATCAGGTACATTTTCCTAGAAATCTGTTATATAAACAAACCGTTGATATTTTATTATTGACCCAAAATTTTATTATAGAATGGTTTAGTAATAGAATAATATCATGGGTAGTACCATGAAATTATAAAAAAGGCACAAATAGGCGGAATTTACGAAAAAAGGCAAGAAGTGCAAAAAACAATTATAATAGGCAAAATAGGCAAAACAGGCATTTTGCCTATAATCCGAGCTTTACTCATAACCTATCTAAATATGTAATATATATATATATATATATATATATATATATATATATATATATATATATATATATATATATATATAATATAATAAATCATAACCTGATTATGTTGGTTAATTCTTACTAGGGCTTCAAGAGCAGGTTTTTTTTAAGTGTCTAGTGATTAGATCATATTCTGGTGATTTCTTCAGATTTATGTTCTCATTTATTTTATTAGCAATTGTCAAAAAACTGTCAAGTTTAAACACAATTTTCAAAGTTTCTCACGAATTTTTACGATTTAAATAGTATTAAACACACAAATTCTATTCAGTTCTACACGAAACGTATTTCAGAAAGGTGTCTTTCGTGTAGTGTGTTAATCTAATTCACAAATTAGTCAGGTTTTTAGGAATAATACTTCGGACTGGGAAAATTCCCCGTCTGTGAAGGATACCCCAGATAGAGATGTCATAGAGAATAACATGGATACCGGATTCGACAACTACGTAGTTAGCCAACAAATGCAAAATGTAAACAGCCAGTCATTACCAATCCAGTATCCATCAAACCAAATGAATTGTTACCCACAAATGCAGATTCCAAACAACACACAGGGTCAATCATAAATCAACAATATACAGGGTTATTCACAAATTTCATCACAAACACCAGGTATGTACAATATGCAAATAAATCAACCAACCACCAATTCTTCGACGAATATGATATTTCCGCCCAATCAAGAACAATATATAAATCAACAAAACGCGCCACACAACAGCAATATAAATAACAGAAATAGCCAGCAATACTACAGAATGTCATCAACAAGCGATGACAAACCAGAAAGTGTAAATGTGTCAACAAAAAACTCATGGCAAGTAGTTAAAACTACGAAACGCAGAAAAATCAGATCAAATGTAGAAACAGACAAAGAAGATGATACCATTACACTATCGAACAAATATAATACACTAACGGATACCCAAGAAAATGAAACCAATCAAAATGAAACAGCGCCAAGAAAACCTAAACCACCACCAATATTTGTTTACGGTGTAAGCGACTTCCCAGAAATGAGGAAAAAATTTACAGAAATAGCTGAAGCTGAACAATACGAAACCAGGACTATGGCAAATAATACAGTCAAAATCATTTGTAGCGATCCAGAAATATACAGAAAATTATCAAGATATATAAGAGAGAACAACATTATTCATCACACATATCAACCAAAGGAAGAAAGGGCCTATAGAGTCGTAATTAAATACCTTCACTATTCACATGCAACAGAAGATATCAAAGAAGAACTGACAAAACTGGGTCACAAGGTAAGAAACATCATTAATGCTAAACATAGGATTACAAAAGAGCCAATAAATATGTTCTTTGTTGACCTTAAACCATCAGACAATAACCAAGATATTTATAAAATTCAGAAATTACAACACTGCAATATACAAATTGAACCACCCATAAAGAACAAAAATATCATCCAATGTATGAAATGTCAATTATATGGCCATTCAAAAACATATTGCAATAGACCATATGTCTGTGTGAAATGTGGAGGGCAGCACAGTACAAACAGCTGTAAAAAAAAACAAGAACACACCAGCTACGTGTGCTTTATGTGGAGGAGATCACCCAGCTAACTATAAAGGATGCGAATATTATCGTAATTTAAATAGAAATAAAAATATAGCACAAACTACATATAATCATCACCAAAATATGTCGCAAGCACGTAACAGAAACTTTATACCCAATACAGTAAGACCAAATGTAAGCTATGCTAATGCAGCGAGTAATAGACAACCTCCTGCTGCTCCTTCAGATAACCAAGATTCAAACACTATTCTTATGAAGTTTTTAGAAGAATTCAAAGCCATGTTTAATCAAATCTTGCAACAAAACAGCATGGTAATAAACATGCTAAGTAAACTCGTATGCAAATAAAATTCTTTTTACGAATAGCTGAATGGAACGCCAATGGCCTGCTGAATCATAAGGACGAGGTGATAATATTTCTACAACAAAATTTTATAGATATATTATTAATAAGTGAGACACATTTTACAGACAAATCGTATTTTAAAATACCTCATTATCTAACGTACCATACTAACCACCCAGACAAGACAGCCCATGGAGGTACAGCAATCTTGATCAAACAATCAATTAAACATTTCATGATGGAAAGTTATATAACAGACTGTATCCAAGCTACAGTAATTAAAGTGTGCTCATTATCTTACGAAATAACAATAGCAGCAGTATATTGCCCTCCAAAGCACAATATTAAAAAAAAACGATTTTGGATCCTTCTTCAATACTCTAGGTCCAAACTTTATCGCAGCTGGTGACTTTAATAGTAAACACACTTACTGGGGATCAAGATTAATAACAACAAAGGGGAGAGAGCTCTATAGCTTAATGCAAGAAAATAAATACTCATATTTATCAACAGGAATACCAACGTACTGGCCAACGGACCCCAAAAAAAGACCAGACCTCTTAGATTTTTGCATCATAAAAGGAATATCTAACACCTTTATGGACATAGTTCCAAGTTATGATCTATCTGCAGACCATTCACCAATTATTGCAACAATTAGCACATGCGTTATTAACAAACAACCTACTCCAAAACTGCATGGACCTAGAACAGATTGGAACCTTTACCGAAAAATACTGGATGAAAACATTAAACTAAATGTAAGACTAAAAAGCCCTTCAGAAATAGAAGCAGCTATAAACAACCTTATAACTTTATTGCAAAACGCTGCAAAAAAAGCGACACCGAACGATGCAAATAAAAATAAAATCGAGAAAAGAATAAATATTCCATTAGAAATTAAAAAGCTCATTGCTGAAAAAAGAAGAGCAAGAGCCAAATGGCAACAAAGTCGGAACCCAGCGGGTAAAACGTTTTACAATCGCTTAACCAATAAATTAAAAACACAACTAAAAATTGCAAGAGAAGAGTCAGTCAAAAAATATGTAACACAACTTAATAGATACGACCATTCAATATGGAAACCAATCAAATCATCCTTAAAACCTCAAGCAATATCCCCACCAATAAGAAAAACTACAGACACACAGAACCAATGGGCAAGAAGCGATAAAGAAAAATCAGAATTATTTGCTGAACATTTAGCAACAGTATTCCAACCACACAACAATGAAGAAGATCAAGAAATTATTAATTATTTAAACTCAGAACAACCTTCAGTAAATCCAATAAAATTAACAACGCCCAAAGAACTTAAAGAAGAAATCTTAAGACTGAATATCAAAAAGTCACCAGGAATTGACCTAATAACATCAAAAATGCTAAAAGAATTACCAAAAAAGGGTATAGTAATCCTTACATATATATTTAACGCAATATTAAGATGTAATTATTGGCCTAACAATCTAAAAATTGCAGAAATACTATTATTCCCAAAACCAGGAAAGGATCCAAGTGAAGTCTCATCCTATCGACCTATCAGTCTATTATCAACAATCTCCAAATTACTAGAAAAACTTTTAATAAAAAGAATAGATCCAGACTTTACAGGCGCAGATTGGATACCAAATTATCAGTTTGGATTTCGACGAGAACACTCAACTATCCAGCAATGCCACCGAATAACCCATAAAATCAATTCCGCATTAGAAGAAAAGGAATATTGCCCAATGGTATCACTAGATGTACGTCAAGCTTTTGATAAGGTTTGGCATAAAGGACTTCTTTATAAAATTAAACAAATATTACCACCATTCTTTCGAATACTTACATCATATTTGGAAAACCGACAGTTTAGAACAAAAGTAAATGGAGAAATATCCGAAACGCATCCCATTAAGGCGGGAATCCCACAGGGAAGCGTCCTGGGACCTTTATTATATATATTATATACGTCTGATCTACCAACATCACATAACGTAACAATTGGCACATTTGCAGATGACACAGTAGCACTTACAAGTCACAAACACATTAACATAGCTACACAACAACTTCAAGACTATTTGTATGAGCTTGAAAACTGGCTAAAACAATGGAAAATAAAAATAAATGAAAACAAGTCAACCCACGTAACTTTTACTTTACGACGAGAAACACCACCACCAATATATATCAACAATGAGGAAATACCCAGGACTAAAACAACCAAATACCTAGGGCTACACCTGGACCAAACCCTGTGTTGGAAAGAACACATCACCAAAAAAAGAAAACAAATACAACTAAGACAAAAAGAAATCAATTGGTCAATTGGAAAAAACTCCAAGCTGTCAATAAATAATAAAATTCTAATTTATAAAACAGTTATCAAACCAATATGGACATATGGCATAGAGCTATGGGGCTGTAGTAGTAAATCTAATATTGCTATTATGGAAAGATGCCAATCAAAAATCTTAAGAGCAATTGTTGATGCACCCTGGTACGTAACCAACCAAAGAATCTATGAGGATCTCAATATCTCAACAGTGAAAGAAGTATACCAGCAAAAGAAATTACAATACATTCAAAAAGTGAACACACACTCCAATCCATTAATTTCCGCAATACCTCAACATCGAGTTATCAGAAGACTAAAGCGACGTTGGCCAACAGACCAGTAACATGGACCCGTGATTCTCTCACTGGAGGGGACCACATCACGCCAGAACCAAGGGACAGGACTCAAACTCATCACATTAACTTATAGAATACATTGTTTTTATTCTGATTGTTAATTTATTAGTTATAATAAAAAAAAAATTATTTTATTAGCAATTTTCTTTGGGTATGTTGGGCTGATTCTCTCTTCTTTCTGATTAGGCTCTAGCGATATTTGATCATTAATCAATTTGGTCTAAATGTGGTTTTATTGTATTTTTTTAACTATGTAGCAAATCTCTCTGCCTTTTGATTATTGCTTTTATCCCAGCTACCATGTTTCAGTTTAATGGGTGGATAATGTACTACTGGTCTTGTTAGTCTTTTTGTTGCTTTCTATAGAGAGTACTAAGTGGTGCTATGATCCGTCAACACTCGGATACCACACAAAGCACACTCGGACTTTTAGCAGTTCGTAGTTGTAGTTTGCTGTAGCGTGAAACTGTAGTAAGTTCATTTCCCTTTCCCTTTGGGGACCTCTGCGTTTTTCTGCAACAAGTGCTAAATGTGAAAGTGTAGACAGACTGTCTTTTCTTATTTGTTGCCATGGTTTTGTTCATTATTGTTCATGAAGTTGCCATATAAAATTTAGTGTGGATAATGGCTTTTGTCTGTTTTTAGTTGTATTGTGACGAATATTGCAAAAAAGCGTTAACTCCTGCAATATTCATTATTTTGTAAAAATTGCATAGCGGCCATCTTTTGGTCTTCGTATTGCAGCAAATGTCTTGAGACATTTGGTGTTAGATGGTTCTGTTCACTTTTTCTTTGTCTTGTGCTTTCTTTTTTTTTTTTCACACAGCCAGCCAAATTAATTTGCATAATATATAAAAACGACATAAAAGTGTTTTTAATAAACTTTAGCTGTACTACCTTAGAAACATATAGAATACGGCTTCGAAAATTTGCCAATTAGAAAGAATTAAATATTAACAACAGAAAGATATAATTAAATTATCTAAAAATGTATACAAAGTTCCTAGTGAGCAAAATAAAAGTGTGCTTTATGAAGTCAATATAGCAACAAGATTTTGAAACGTGCATCTTTTTTAATATATCTTTTTGTAATATTCCAGCTAATAATCCTGAAGATGGACACTAAATTAGTTTTTGTGAAAAAGTTTAATGTTTTTCATTTTATACTAGGCTTGCAGCATCCAGTAAATGTACTACAGAACATTATATCAATAACAGCATTGATAACATTGATGAAAATAATGTTAGAGAAGATATTATTTTAAATAAAACTGAAACAACTGAACAACTAGAATTTTATTTTGCAGATTTTAAATACGCAACAATATAAAAATGCTAAATTTAGAACTGATTCATCAACGTTAAAATTATTGAACGAAAGATGATCTCATATTAAAACCAAAACAGCTTGGGAAATTTTGTTAAACACGGCAGAAGGTTCCTCGGAAAGATGATATCACAAGGACCATATAAGAGTGCAACCAACTTCAATCAGCTTAAGCTGAAGAAAGTTGGGAGTTACTAGAGGGTCAAAAAGATTACCATATGGACGACCACCTAAAGATGAACCTTCTAAAAAAAGGTTAAAAAGGCATCACAACCTTTCGTCCAACATCGCAGAAAATCTGCAGTGTTTTAGTTTTCTTTAATAATACAATAAAAAATATTTTAAAATCAGTCTCCTTTTAACTGATTTTAATATAAAGTTCTCTTGTTTGGTCTACGAATATTTAACATTCCTCATATGAATTTCGCACCAAAATAACATTCCATATACGTGTTTAGCACCTCGCCGTCTATTGGTTGATACAAGGCCGCGTGCCGTAAAGGACCAATAGACAAGTCCTTGGTGCCAAATAAATATACTGAATGTTTAGATGCAGCCGGCGCGGTATAAGACGCATAGTATTTTTCAGTAGCCATCAGACTAAAATCGAAAAGTAAAACATACGTATGTTCATATTTTACTAAGAAATGATTAGATTTAACCCGTAAATATTTATTATCGAGTTATCATACCAATATGGCGGTGGGATCAGGGCCGGACTCAATAATATTAAAACTGCAATACAAATATGACTAGTTATTCAGAAGATTTAATCATAATCTAAAAAAGTGCAATAAATTTTTAATAAACTATGATTTATTTATCCCGCGGTAAACACTAAAAGCACGACATATTACAAATAAAGATAAATTAATACAGTCAAATAACAAGTTGTATCTAAAAGAGTTAATATAAATAATATTTTAAAGGGTAAAATGAATATACATTATGAAATAAAAGAAATACGTTCGTTTTACAACTTATATATTTGATAACTACAAATTAACTGACACTTAAAAATTTAGTTCAATTAACAAAGTTAGAAAAGTTATTATTAAAAAATAAAATTGAATATCTACCGAACATAACAATCGAAATACTGGGTAGAAATAAAAAAAATATGTTACCGTATTTAATATTGAAATTTTAAGATATTTAGGATGAAGATATTTGCGTATTATTAAGAATAGCACGATCTACCTTATTTATAAGATTTTTTATGAATACTATTAATTTATTCTCTGAAGTATGGGCCATTACTTTGTATACATATTTGTATACAAACCTCTGGAACGTTATTGACGTATTATAAGCATTATAAAACTAAAACTATTCAAAAAACAACAAACGTAAACAATCATACACGATCTGTCAAAACGATCATAACAATATGGCCTAAGTGATGTCGTTTTTAATCGCGTGATGCTCTCTCCATAGATCCTAACTTGACGATATTTATAAATTGGCGCTGGGTGACAACCAATTTGACAGTTGACTAACTGAAATTCTGGGAGGTGTTGTTGTATGCTCAGATTGATTTCAAATTCGGATCTTTCGGATGATTATGTAGGTAATGATAAATGATATGTCTTTGACCTTCTTTTAACTCAATAATATTGCTATATTCTTATTGCCATTTTCTTCTTTCAGTATTGGCAACCAGAGCCTGCTATATTTTATTGATGTGCTTGATGCACAATTTTTTCATTTAGTAAGATATTTGCTCTATTATTAGATTATTGGATTTTTTTTTAATTATTAAATACTAAAATCCTAAATTTTAAAATACTAAAACTCATTTTTCTGTTAACTCAAAATTTTCTTTTTTTAACAGTTTTTAACTACGGTAGAGTTTTTGGAGATAATATTTAATGGTCTTATATTATCCTCAGATTTCTTACCAACTCATGATACTGTTATTATGCCACTCTCATTAAGGCCAACGAGGTACAGTGGTACCTCGATATATGAGCGCCCTAACATATACGAGAGTTTTAAGATACGAGCGGCACAGCGAGCGATATTTTGCTTTGAGATGAGAGCAAGATTTGAGATACGAGGAATCGGTTTTTATTAAAATTCGAACCTCTTATTTGACTACTTCTAATTTGCTTTGTAAATAAAAGGTAATTTTGTTGGTAATAGATCTTTACGGCCTCACCGTAAGATCTGTTGTACAGACGTATCACATCAATGATACTTCTGTACTATACTTAACGGTACTATTCGGTACTATACTTAAACCGAAGAAGGTGATAGATGGTATAATGCCAGCTAAGGGCGTTAAAATAATTTATAAGCTCCGGACTTCTCTCCATGAAAAGATGGAGAAACTACTAATGGTGTGGATGACAGAGAAACAGCTTCAAGGAGGAACCTTAACACAAGGCATCATATGTGAGAAGGCACGAGCGATTTACGAAGATTTGTTGAAGCGGATCCCACACACTTCCACAAATTATGATTCGGGATACTTGTTTAAAGCCAGTCGGAGCAGGTTTGACAATTTTAGAAAAAGGACTGGCATTCACTCCGTGGTCAGGCATGATGAGACAGCAAGTTCGGATGTGAAAGCAGTTGAGGTTAACATCACAAAGTTTTCCGAACTGATAGAAGCCAAAGGATACATCCCCCAGCAAGTCTTACACCGTGACGAGACAGGACATAACGGCAGAAGAGAAGACGATGCTAGATCACAAACCTATGAAAGATCGATTAACTCTACTACTTTGCGTCAATGCGAGTGGCAACTGTAAAATGAGACTTCTAGTGTACTATTCAGAAAATCCCAGAGCCTTTAAGTCACATAATATTTTAAAAGAAAAACTGTCATTTATGTGGACGGCAAATCCAAAGTCGTGGAAAGGCCAGGAAATTCTTTGTAAAGTGGATAAACCTGATGTTTGCCCCTTCTGTTAAAAAATATCTACAGCAAAACAACCTACCCATGCAAATCCTTCTTGTCCTCGATAATGCCCCTTCTCACCCACCAAATCTCAAGATGATTTACTCCAAGAGTTCAAGTTTATAAAGATTCTCTACCTACCAGCCAACACCACTCCTATCTTGCAGCTCATGAATCAGCAAGTGGTTTCTAATTTTAAGAAGTTGTATACCAAGTACATTTTTTGGCGCTTCTTTGAGGTGACGGAGAACACCAACCTTACCCTTCGAGAGTTTTGAAAGGACCAGTTTAACATAGTATTATGCCTAAGAATTATTAAGCAGGCCTGTCTAGGTGTTACAACAAGGACCTTAATCTCTGCATGGAAGAAGCTGTGGCCTGAAGCTGTAGATGAAAGGGCCTGCGAAGGATTGTAACCCGAAGTGTCAGTGGTAGATGAGATTGTTTTTCTTGGAAACTCCATTGGTCTGGAGGTGGATGAAAGAGATGTGAACGAACTTGTCGAGGAACAGTCTCAGGAGCTGACAACCGAGGAATTGGACGAACTACATTCGCAGCAGCATACAATGGTTCAACGAAAAATTAGTTTTGAAGAGGAGGCAGAATTGGAAGACGTTGTCTCTACAAAAGGTATAAAGGAAAACCTGGGAATGTGGTAGAAATTTGCAGAGTTCGTGGATAAAAATCATTCCGAACTGGTCGTGCATCGGAGTTGTTCAACGAAACTTGCATTTCCGCAATATTCTGAAAGGGAGGAAGAAACAAACCTCCTTGGAAAGTTTTTAAACAATCTGCAAATGAAAATGAGCAAAGTGTGACGAACAAATCCGAAGACGAAGACCACCTACGAAAATAAAGCGCTTCCGTAAGCACTTCACTTTTTCTTATGTTTTTAAAGAATAATATGTACTTATGTATTTTTTGTTACTTACTTAACAAAAGCAACTCACGTGTTTTTTTTTTGGGACTGGAACGGATTAATGACATTTCAGTTAATTTCAATGGGGAAAATTGCTTTGACATACGAGCTTTCTTCTAGGCTATCTTCTACTGTAGAGACTGGGAGAGAGATTTTTGAACACCGTAAATCATTACATTTTTTAATTTTTTAAAGCGCTCCTCAAATTATAAAACAAGGATTCTATCTCTAATTTTTTAGAAGTTTTTGTAGAATAAAAGAATTTGTTTTTTTTTAGGGAATCCATCTTTGAACAACAGTAGTGCGCTGCGAACTTTCACAAACCCCTGGACATTTTTCCTCAAGGTCAAAAGTACTTTCTGCAGGTATTAAAATGTAGAGATTTTTCCAGTAACTTTGGGGTAATTACTTTTTGGGTTTAAATACTTGCACAATTTTTATTTTGTCAACTGCTGCTAGGAAAATACAATAAAATTATCCAAACATAACAAATTGCTCCTCTATGAGCACATATTGAAACTCATTTATATATTGTATGGTAGTCATTTTCATGGCTGCGCTAGCAAAAGTACTCAAGTTCATCATTAAACACTAATCCTTTTTAAACAAATTAAGAAACATCAATGATGTGTTAGCAGAAATTAGACTTTAAGCTGTAAAGGACGTTAGACTTTAAGAATTGTATATCAGTGAGTTTAAAACAAAGATATTTATTGATCTTGTAATTATTAGAAATCATTGGTTAATTTTATCAATAAATTAAATCATTTACAGCTGTATTGCAGTTGGGTTCAATAAGATTAATCAGATTTCTCAATCGTGAATGAGTAAGTGAATGTGGTCTTACCAAGATAGTCGATTATCCAATTTTACTCCTAAGAAGTTAATCGATTCTGAATAATTTATTTCTATATAAATATACCATATTATACCAATGTCTATACAACAATCATTCTTTAAATAATTTATCTTGGTCTTCGAATTTCATTCCCGCAGTTCCCAAGATGCCAACGTTGATGACCAATGAACAACATTGTTGGGACACCCTGTGAAAATGGTGGATACTATATTGTTTTTTATATTATAAACATTTGTTATCGATTTCTATATATCTCTATCTTTGTAATGAAAATTGTATCTGTTGTCGATTTACACTACGTAAATCTAAATTGATTTTCAAATCGATTCGAATAATTCGGTTATCAACATTTATACTTACAATTTCCATTCCTCTCTTAGTTAAATCACCTTTTACCAGATAACATACAAGTAAAAAGATAAAGTTTAATATATTTTGCTTGTCTAATAAACCAATAAAATTTAAAGAAATACGTAATACAATTTTTTAATGGAATGGAATAATGCTTGAAAACACATTGAATAAGAAACAAAAATCAACTAACTTGATAGTCTTGCTTACTGGAAATAAATATAAATACCGAATATTGCAGTAATGAAAATTATATACATAGAGGACCTACCATTTTATTTTAACGTACATAAACATGGCCCGGTGCTGTCACCGCCACACGTTTTCCAATGCGTCACTAATTTTTTGCTGGAGTATTTCTGAAAATGCTATATTTGGCAAAGTATTCAATGATTTCAGGCGTTTTTGCTTATTCTCTTTTATTTGACCCCATTTTCCAAACGATTTTTTAGAAGTCCCGCAAAATGACGTCGACTGGGAGAAGGTCTCACATTAATGAACAGTTAAATTTAATTTACTTTTACCGAATAACGTTTTCTTGTATATTAAATTGAAAATAAGTCTTAGATGTGCTTCGTGCTTAGATTTAAAACAACGGAAATTATTACAATATAACAAAAACTTCTGTACGGAGATGTATTGTCGGCGCTTCAGTAATTGTAATTTAGCAATATTATTTATTTAACTAATCTACAAAATAAAATAAAATAAATGATAGTTGATATCCTAGTGAGTTGAGATGACAAGGAAGAACAAAATGCCAACTTACAGAGGACACACTCTACTAATCTGACAATTATTTACTAAATTACTTGAATGGCGTTAGTGTAATTTAAACAAAAAACCCTAATCTCAAATTGAGATTCAGACTCTTATTACAGCTTAAATCGCGCCTAGTTAATGCCAATCTAAAACAATTTTATTCTCTAACTGTATAAATACAAAAACGAAATAAAAAAGTTTCATAAAAAATAAAAAGATCTCTTGAAATACATTAGAAAAAATAAGGCAGTAATAGTGTTAGGTTATTTTAACGCTAAAAAAGTAGATTCAAAAATGTTGTTGGTGAGTATGGATTGAAATAAATGAGCGAGGCGATACATTAATATAACTTTACAACGAAGAAAACTTCATTGTAACGAATACTTGGTTTAAACTTCCAACCGTAATAGAACTTGTAACCCATATCTATAAGAATTTTTTTATGACCACACTGTCGAAACTTCTTGTATTTGTTATTTAGGTGAAGTCAATTGAGCTTAGCGAAGTAAGGTAAACGGGTGTTTGTCTCTCAAGCTATAAAAGTCATGGATTTTATGCGAGAAAAAATGTATAACACATTGGTAATTTTTTTTAATCGGCAGTTTTGACATAGAAAAAGCGGAAAACACTTATTTAGACAAAAATTTTGGATCATTTGAAGCATCTGACTCGCGACAATTCCCAAAGGTATGCAAAAAATTTACTACCTCAAGGCTGATTTTTACAGAAACCATCTTAATTTGTTTTAAATAATGTTGTAATTTTGTCAGACAATTTGTCTTATAACTTTTATTATATTACATTTTGAATTAAGTAGTCAGACAAGCCCATAATATCATTTGTTGAATGCCAATAATATTTTTTTTTATTACAGAGGTATTATTAATTGTTATCTACGTTCACGAGTAAGCCTACGTACATAAATTCATTGGGGTTCAAAAGGGGTAGTGAGGCGCAATACAAAATGCTGTTTCCAGTTAGCATCTCTACCCTATCCTACTCAATTCCTATCCTCACCTCCACGAAGTGCGGCTTGAGCTGCACGGGCGAACCCCGGAAAACTTGAGCAACCCTGCTGGAGATTGGGTAACCAACCCCAGTGAAAGGCAGGGTCAGGGCAGACAAGAAAGCGAGAAATGGTTTTTCGAAACGGGGTTTTGCTATGGACCAGCAATCCGTACATGAAAAAATAAAGACGCTACGAATCGAATACTATTGACTCGGAATAGACATGGAACACGGATTAGACCCAAGCTACGAAATAAGGACATTCTCTTAGGCACATGGAACGTGTTAAGCTAGCTCAGGCCCGGAATTGCAACATATACCATAAAACAGCTTTAAAAGTATAAGATTGGCGTAACGGCGATTCAGGAAATGAGATAGACAGGATCGAGAAGCCTGCAAATGGAAAATTCACTAGTTTTTTGGTCATGAGAAGAAGAAAGGCACGAATTTGGATGTGAGTTTATAGTTAACGGAAAAACTCAAGTCTGCCATAATTGATTTCAAACTAATCAACAAGCACATGTGCTCTCTAAGACTCAAAGGAAAATTTTTTAACCTAACCCTCCTCTCAATCCACGCACCAACGGAAGAAGCAAATGAAGACGACAAGGAGAAATTTTATGAAATTTTAGACCAACAGTACACAACGGCACCCAGATACGACGTCAAAATCGTACTGCAAGACTTCAATGCCAAACTAGGTAAAGAGGACCATCTTAGGGCGGTGATCGGCACACATAGCTTACATGATAACACTAATGATAACGGATCAAAACTGGCAGAATTCATTGTAGCCAACAATATGGTAGTAAAAACTACACAATTGAAAAGAAAAGATATACATAAAGTAACCTGGGTGTCAAATGACGGAATCACACGAAACAAGATAGACCATGTGCTTATCGATGGAAGAAATTCTAGCGATATCATCAGCGCACACAGTCTGAGGGGAGCAGACAGTGACTCTAACGACTTCCTGATCAGAACAAAAATGAGAACAAGGCTAAAGACGAGACAGCCAAAACAACGCCAACAAGGAAACATATGGGACATTTCAAGGCTCGATTTGCCTGATAATGAACGCCAATATCAGGCACTGATCCAAAAAAAATTGCAGACACTGGAAGAAGAAGAAACATCAACGCCAGAATTTACCATAGACCAGAAATGGCAAAATATAACAAACGCCATAGAAAGTGCCGCAGCGGAAACTATAGAAAAAGAAAGGAATAACAAGAAGAAAAACCAGTGATTTGATCAGGAGTGCGAAAAAAGCTTGTATCAGAAAGCAATCAAGAGGCTAGAGTTACTAACGTGCCCTACAGATAAGAACAGGGAAAACTACAACAGAGTAAGGACTCAAACGAGAAGACTTTTGAAAAGATAAGAGAAACAGTACCTAGAAGCGCGAATACAGCAACTGGAAGAGAAACATAGAACCGGTCAGTCTAGACAGTTTTATAAGTACCTAAAAACAATAAAGGGGAGCACGACCAAGAGCCCAAGATTTATAAAAGACGATGCAGGACAATTGCTCACAGACGACGAGGAGATAAGCCGCCAATGGAAAAAGTATTTTGAGCAAGTCCTAAATACAGAAAAACCCACAACCACAGGGCAACAAAGACAGTACCAGTTAGCTGAACCTGAAATACCAGGGCCCACACTAGCTGAAGTAAAGTCCGCAATTTCGTCCCTAAAAAACCATAAAGCTCCAGGCCCAGACGGCATATAGGCGGAACTACTAAAAAAAGGGGGATAAAAGCTCCAACTTGAGATATATTATCTTATAAGAGAAGTCTGGAAAAGAGAAGAAATACCGAAACACTGACATGAAAGCTATATAGTACCTATCCACAAGAAGTGAGACAAACAAATATGTCGGAACTATAGAGGAATATTGTTAATCAATACAACGTACAAAATTATATCCATAATACTGTCTAGAAGGCTAACTCTATACGCAGAGGAAATAATAGGCGACTACCAAAGCGGATTCAGACCGGAAAGGTCGACCATAGACCAGATATTCATTCGTCCTACGCCAGGTGTTGAATTTCCAAAAACTGGAAATTCAACCTCGATGTACACCAAATCTTCGTGGACTTTAAACAAGCTTACGATTCTGTTAGCAGAGAAGCATTGTGAGAGACCATAGTAGAAATGGGAGTACCTGAAAAGCTGGTACGATTAGCACATGTGAGCACAGAGAACGCTTCCGCACGTATCAGAATTGGCAGCACCACGTCGAAGGAATTCTTCATTGACACCGGGCTTAGACAAGGAGAACCTCTCGCCCCCCCTGCTATTTAATTTTGCACTGGAACATACGATAAAGAAACTCAACCACAACTGACAAACGGATTTGCCGGCCAAGGATCAAAAATAGTATTAGCGTTTGCGGATGACGTGGACACAATTGCACAATCCACCAGATATGCAAAAAAGTTTTCACTCTATTCGAAAACGGAGCCAAGGAAGTTGCTCTGAGGGTCAATGAAGACAAGACCAAGTACATGGTGGTTACGAAGAACCCAAGACCAAGGGTTAGACAAAACGTAACAATCAATGAATACAACTTTGAAGTCGTCAAAGAATACAAGTGCCTGGGAGCGATCATAACATCTGAACATAAATATGAAAAGGACGTGACAGCCAGAATCATTGCAGGAAACAGGGCATATTACTCATTAATGACCGTACTTAAATCAAAAATACTCTCAATACCGGCAAAAATAAGAGTGTACAAAACAATAATTCGTCCCACAATAACATATGGAAGCGAGACATGGACTCTGAACCAGCGGGAAACGACAAAATTACTGGTACTGGAAAGAAAGATACTGCGGACTATGTGTGGGCCTTGCAGAGAAGAGACAACAGGAGAATGGAGAAGAAGACACAATGATGAACTCCAGACAGTATATGGAGATGACAACATAGTACGCTACATTAAAGCAAACCAAATAAGATGTGCGGGCCACGTACTAAAATCGAGTGACGAAAGATTCCCGAACGTCACATTCTGGGAAAGGCCTGATGGCAGAAGGTCAGTTGGTCGCCCAAGAAAGAGATGGAAGGACGCAGTAGCCAGTAATCTACGCAAAATGGGAATACAGCAATGGGAAATAGCTGCTCAGGACCGACAACAATGGAGGGAAATAGTCAACGCCGCCAAGACTCACATAGAGTTGTAGAGACAAATGACGTTGATGATGATGATGATGACGATGAAATAAATTTATTAGCTCTCTCTCTATACGCTTACCGTTAATTTTCAGTGGTTCTTATTTACACTGTGTTATACTTACTGCTACATATTTTGTTTTTACTATATTGCTTACATCTTGGCTTCTTTTTTAAATACAATATTTTTTAATTTTTCCGTTGTTTCTAGTAATTACATACCTAAATTACCTGCCTACGAAAATATCTGTATAATATACTATTTTTCGTGGAAAAATGACCTATGAATTCACCTATGACGTGGAAAGTAAAAACTTTCCACGTCACTATTTATACAAAGTGACGTCACTTGTATTAAAATTTCCAGAACATCAACCTTAGAGTTCAAATTTCCCTAACACAGCTAATAATACGACACCCATACGGAACTGCTCGACCTTTGATAGGCGCCAACATGGTATGATAATCAGAAAAATATAATCATGATTATATGGAAGATTTTAGAATTATATTTATGAAATAACCAAAAACATTTTCTATTATTAATAATATAAATTTTATGAAATAAATGTTTAAGTTTAATGCTGCACAAAATAATAATTTTATTTAAATAAATTAGACAATCGTACACCACTGATACGGAAATACTTCAAATTTCAATTACAGTTCAACGTTTGGCAAATTTTTTTACACTGTTGCCGCTTTTTAGAGTAAGAATTTTGTTTATGTTTTGATTTCTTACACAATTTGATTCACAACATATTATATATTAATACCTACATTTTATTTACAAATACATATTAAATTTAGCTAAATAGCTTTAAAAACTAATTATTGTTGTGTATTGCGATTGTGCTAGGCCAAAAACAACTGAATAGTCTGTAGGAAACTGGTAACAGCTGATAAGCTTTAATAGGTTATTTTGAACAAGAAATAATGGCGGGACGTTTTTACTATTAAATGCTCTAAAAGGTAAGTTAAAGAATTCAGAATATATAATTTTGTATTAAAATATTTTCTTATGCATTTTAGTGTGTTGCAGTAGTCTTAAAACTAGGTGTATGATTTACTGTTAATAATATTTTTTAAGATGTTAAAAATAATGAACTTTTAAAATCACCTACGACATGTACAAAACAAGTAAGAACTTTGAAAAAATTAGCAAATGAAGACAGAATGATTGTTCACTGTTTAAGAAATTTTTATTGAATCATAGTGTTTTCTTTGTAGTAAAAAAATGTAATTTAAAATGATTAAGAAACAATGTTATTAAACGAACTAGGTTTCAGATGAAAAAAGATTCTCCAAGGCGTAGTTATCGAACTGCCTAATATTGCAGTCAAGAGAACTTTATTTTAAGAAATTATATTGCAGAGAACTTTTTGTATAAGTTTGTTTCTTTTTATAAAACATGGATCTTCCAAAATGGGACAATATGTCGTTCATGGCAAAATGAAGACAAAAGAAGTGTCAGAACTACAAAAACAGATGGTAAAAGGTTAGTCATATTAGTCAATTCGGTAAGTATATATTATTATTATTATTATTATTATTATTAGTATTAGGTTTATTAAGTTTATAAAACTTTTCAGTTTTTTTACTCATTTTACTACATTTTAAAAATCCAATTGACTAGTGTTTTGTATTCTTAAATAGTTGACGTTTGAAAAATTCTCCATTTATTCCTATTTTGATGTTTTGGCAGCGCTGAGGGGTTCTGACGTCGTATATTTCGAATGACGTGCACTCATGTTTATATGAAAAATTCAGTATATTTGTTAAAAAAGGTAGGGATAATTCATAATGTCGTGGACCTGACGTAATCATTTAGTGACGTCGATCTACGAACGAACCAGACCAGTGGTCACATATGGATGTGAAACGTGGACCCTCTCAACTACTGATGAAAATCAATTGAGAATATTTGAGCGCAAAATACTAAGGAAGATATTTGGACCAACCCAATGCAGCGATAGTTCGTGGAGAATTAAAATGAACCACGAGCTGGATGAACTAATGCAGAGCGCAGATATTGTCAGATTTGTAAAATCACAAAGACTAAACTGGCTTGGTCACCTAGAAAGAATGCCAGATAATCGAGCTGTAAAAGTAGTCCAGAGATGGAAGCCCCAAGGAAACAGAACAAGAGGAAGGCCCCGTAAAAGATGGATAGACGACGTAGAGAGGGATCTTAAAACCATGAATATCAGGCAGTGGCGAAGGAAAGTATCCGACAGGGCAGAATGGAAGAACATTGTTAAGCAGGCCAAGACTCACAAAGGGTTGTAGCGCCATTAGAAGAAGAAGAAGAAGAAGATCTACGAACGAAACAATAATATCAGGCATTACTAAAAACATGTAGTTCTCTTCAGTGCGTTATCGTAGCGAGACAGAGATGAACTAGTTTTTGCGTTAGTGAAATAGCTTTAATATTTTTATTTTTTTTTTGTGAACAATCGTTTTTAATTTTCTATAATTTTTTGCATCATACTGAATAAAAGAGGTTAATTAATTGTAATTTTTCTCCAAAGTTGATCGTTTTTAACTTATAAATAATCTAAAACCGAAAAAAAAAACGAAAAATGATGATCGAAGGCTCAAAAACTCACAATTATTTTTGAATTCACCAAACCTTGTTCTATCAGTTTCTGATACTTTAGTTTGGGCTTATTTAATTTAAAAACATCGTTTTTAGTTGTTTGAGGCCCCTATTCATTATAAAAATGGATTTATATAAAACTGTTTAATAAATTAGGACCACTTTTTGTATAAGCGGCCTCTTGAACATTATTCTGCAGTATATTATGAAAGTGATTATGCAAAAAATCTCATGGGAATATTTTTCCCAAGGAATTCCAGGTTTTCGTCCCGTATAAACATATTTTGCTGAATTTAAAACGAAAATTCTATTATTTTTTTTATCATACATTGATTTGTTATTTATTTGTCCTCTAGATTTTTTTTAGTTCTAAAAAGGTTTATTTATAAGCCAAATTAGTACAATGTAAATATTTTACATTTTTACACAGCAATTCAGATCGGCAGTGAAGACAGGAAGTCGTAAATTTTTATTACATCTTTCAATGTGAGATAAAATAAAAATGCGATGACCAACTGGAAGGTTTAAGATTAGAGAAACATATGTCATGTTTATTGGAAATACCCGATATTATTAACACGTGCAAATCCTACCCTGTCGCCTAATTTCCTATGAAATTAAAATGGTAAATGTTTTTAGGGTCCACTTATTTTTTCGGGCATGCGAATTTACGAGGTCCATGAGGTTTTGAAACATCTCTACACGTAGTGTTGATATTTGCACTATTTAGAATTTTTCCAAAACCATGTTATTATGGTATTCCAAAAATTAGAGACTGATTGCGCATCGGCCGAAAGGCCTGTTATCAGAATCATTTCTGGTTCTATAGCTGGTTTAAATAAGTAATAATGAGTTTTTCAAATGATATCAGATCTGACCTTAAACATTTGTCAAGAGCCATGACTGACGATCAACAATCTCTAAATAACACACCATACTCTGCTGTACTTAATAACACTTCAATCCAGTTTCCTTCTAAGAATCAAACAATTTTATTTAACGCGTTATCTGATATTAAAATAGAAGAGTACTTAATAGCTCTTGGTGAAGTTGTTCATCCAGAGAATATTTTATTTTCATCAATACTATCAAATAACAGAATATGTATCTATCTCTCCAGCGAATTATGGTTGAAAATTTTATGTCTAATTCAGCAAAAATAACAAAAAACGACAAAAATCTTAAAGCATGAAGATTAATAAGTCTGAACGAAAGACTGTTACTATCTAATGTTTGCCCTTCTATTCCACACACTCTAATAGAAGATAAGGTAATTAAATTGTGTGTTAAATTAATGTCGTCTTTAACCTTCCTTAGAATAGGTAGTCAGCTCCCAGAATTTTAACACGTCTTCAGTTTTAAAAGACAAACATATATTCAACCACTTGTAGATATAGACCTACCTTCTTCCTACTTAATTACGTATGAACAAACTTCGTATCGCATATTTTTAAGTTTAGATAAACCCTCAAGTTTTATCTGTAAGCAAACAGATCACATTGCAGGAAATTGTTCGAGTCATAATCCACAATATGATTCTACTCTTGTCGACCACAATACAACAACAACCACAAGAATTCTTTCAGTCTAACAAATCACACTTAGAAATGGAACTAGATCTTCCCATCAGTAATTCTAGTACCGAACCTACATCTAACCAAGAAACAGATAAGAATTTAATACATCTCGTACGTATAGAAACTAATTGCATATCTAAAGATCAGTCAACTAGAAACAAGAGAACAATTTCGGAAATAAATACTACTCCATCTCTGACTGAAGAATTAAATAAAGAATTTAGAATCTCAAAACCAACCAAAAAGAAAAAAAAAGCAATTTAAAACGACCAGATCAATTCAGGAAATCATGATGCCAACAAAAATATAATTATTATTAATTATATTATTAATATTTCAATCTAATATTAAAAATAGAGAAGTTGATTGATCTCAAATATGTAAACACGCATGGGGTAATAAACATAGGGTTCAATGGAATGATTCAAATATAGTCCTAAATTCCTCGGCAGAATGTAGTAGAATCTGGTTGCCCACATTAAAAGAAGAAGTTATTAAAAGGAAAATACCAGTATTAGTAAGTCGCTAACATTATTATAGAGGATACCTCATTTATGTTTTTTAAATAACAAACATATAAAATCAGAATTTGGTGTTTATTGGGGGTAAACTAAATGCACGACCAAATACTTACCATGTCGGGATAATATTATGAGGTTTTTTTCCTGGTTTTTCCTTCATAATTTACTATGGAATCACTAACAGGAGACTTTTACTGTTATCATGGCATGTGTTTGTCTTTTTAAAGACGAATCACATGCTATGATCTTGTCTGACGGATATTCTCAAGTTGAAGTTGATTTCATGTAATCGAATGAACTATTTACAAGTAAAGTCGTCCTAGGAACGCAACTTAAAAATATTGGCAATATCATTTTAAAGTCGTCTACTTTAAAATTTATAATGTATGTCTGAATTGACAATATGAATGATTCAGATAAAATTAAATCATTAGAAGAATTTTTCACCAAGTAACCAAAAACAAAATTTGTTTAATTTACTAATGTTTGTTTTTTGAGAACGATTTCTGAAGTGGAAATTGAAACGTCAATAAACGTACTTTAAAATTTAATTGTGGCTTATTCCCATTTAAATAGTAATTACTTTAACATGCCACAAGAAAATAGCTTCACAACAATAACAAAAATATAATTTTACAATATGCCAAATAATTTTAACTTATATGAATAAACTCTTGACTTTTTTGAAAATTATTCTAGCTTGTCTGATCACCTCAGCTTACTAAAAACATACACATCGGATATAACCAACTTTATGACTATGAGAACAACAATGCAGCCGTATTTTACAGAAAAACAACATGAAGATCAAATGCACTAAAATAATAAACAAAATACAAAAAATGCTACAACAAATTCATCTCTAGAAATAAACTAAAATCTTCTATCCAATTCTTTAATGGAATGTTAACGGGTTCTATATCCGTTTAGAAATGCTTAAACATTTATGTTTAATAATCTCGCCATTAATTATTTCTTTACAAGAAACAAACTTTAAAGTATAGCATAGTTATGATATGAGCAATTATTCCTGTTTCCATAAATACCGAAACGACACAAATATTGCTAGTGGAGGAGTTGTTACATATGTTAACCAAAAATATGAATCGAAAGCATTATTAATAAGTAGTAAATTAGAATTAGTAGGAGTATCAGTGACCTTTTCACAAAAAATAAATATCTGTAATATATATATTCCACCTGACATACCAATCAAAGAAGCAGATATTTCAGATGTATTAAATCAAATTCCCACTCCCAGAATAATCTTGATAGTGATTTTAATGTCACAATCCAATATGGGGATCTCTCGGAATAAATTCTAAAGGAAAAATTTTAGAAAACATAATTTCCTTAAAAAACCTAAACTTGCTGAATGATGGACAATTAACACAATATAATATTTATACAGGTACCTCATCAGATATCGACTTGTCAATATGTGATCCTGTACTGTTACCAAAGTTTTCATGGAATGTAATCCCGTTTTTATATGGAAGTGATCATTATCCGATCAAAATCTCTTTTAATAAAAGATATGAAGTTATTAATACAACTCCAATTCCAAAATGAAATCTAAAGAAAGCCTATTGTTATTTGTTCAAAAAGTATATCCAACAGAATTTCCATACCTTCAAAGAAGTCGCCGGAAATCATCATATAGATGAACTTTTCCACTAATCCATTTTGCTGGTAAAAGATATAAAGGTAAAACACAAACTCGACATAAAAGAAATTCATTACCACGGTGGAACACAGAGTATACTGACATAATAAAAAAATCCTTTAACAAATTAAAACATCACAACGCACCTCAAAATACCATACAATATAAGAAATTACCTGCTCAAGGTAGATATATAACTGAAAAGAACAGAAAACAATCTTGGCAAGAATTTATGTCTTGCATTAATACCAATAAGCTTATAAGCACCGTATAGGAAAATGTTAAAAAAATATCTGGAAGCAATACACATAAAAGGATTCCATTCATATGCAAAATAACCAGATAATAATGACTTAGCAGAACTACTAGCAAAACAATTTAAAATGAACTCCAGCAATAACAACTTTTCCAAAGTTGATTTCGGAAAATGAATTAATAGATTTCAATTGCATTGAAGATAATCCTCTTAATATAACATTTGCCATGGAAGAGCTTAATCGCTCTTTAAGTACCAGCAAAATATCGGCGCCAGGACCGGACGATATTCCTGTTAGTTTCCCACAAATTGGAAGCAGGCGATAATAATTCCATTACTTAAACCAAATAAATCACTAACTCATCATGATTCCTATATTCCAATTTCTCCCTACCAATACAATGTGCAAAATCTTAGAAAAAATGATGAATTATAGACTAAGATGGTTTTTGGAAAATAATAAATTAATAATCAATGAACAAAGCGGCTTTCGCAGGAACAGACCTACCATAAATAATTTAATAGACCTGGAGTCCGAAATACATGAATCATTTGCAATTGGACAGGAATATCTTGCTGTATTTTTCGATATAACAAAAGCGTTTGACATGGCTTGGACATACGACATTCCTAACACACTTAGTCATTGTGATGGTAAAGGTAACATGCTGTATTTTTATATAATTTGTATATTTGCTGTATATGTATAATGTTCTTAACAAAAGACAATTTAAAGTTTAAAGATAAAAGGTACAATATCCAGCACTAAAAATCAAACAAATGGAACACCTCAAGGATCCATTATTATTTCAACACTATTCTTAGTAACGATAAACAAAATCTTAGAAAACTTTCCATAACTTGTTAAGGCGAAATTATACGCTGATGATTTGGTTATATATTCAAGAGAAAAACATATTCTTTCTATATAGTAAAACTTATAATATGCAATAAATCACCTCGAAAACTGGTCAAAAGCTGTGGGATTGCAATTTTCTACAACCAAAACCAAACGTATTTTATTTTCAAAAAAACAGCACTCTATAAATCCAGATTTTCAGTTATATGGAAACAACTTAACTTATGTGGAACACTTAAAATTTTTAGGAATGATCTTTGATAAGAAACTATCTTGGAAATACCATATTATGCAAATTAAGCAATCTTGTCAATCTGGTCTCATTTTAATGCGAACACTGTGCAATCGTAATTGGGGCTCAGATTTTAAACGTTTGATTGACATTACAAATCACTAGTAGAACCAAAACTCGAATATGGATCAGTTGTATACTCATCTGCAAAGAAGACTCTTCTTGCTCAACTAAAAGTCATACAAAATACAGCACTAAGAATAGCTACAGGAGCATTTTGTGCTAGCTTCAATAAAAGTCTACAATATTTAACCGTTAACCGTAACACTTTCCATCATACTAGTGCTGAACGTTTCAAAGAAAATTATATAAATAAAAAAAGGACGAACCCTCCCTTTTACGAGAGAATCAGAAGATATCTCTCTCTCCATAATATTTAATTATATTGAAGATATTGGAATATATAAAAAGATAATAATGTTTTAAACAAACTCTAACTATTAATGTTGTGTAAACCCTAATTACAACTTGTAAAATAGGAGATTCTTACCTAATTGTAAACAATTAATCAAAAATACTGTTTCCTCTCCACTTTGTAACCTTAAACTTACAGCATATAACAAAAATAACGCGATATCCAATTTTTTTAAAACTCACTTTATCCATGTTCTCACACAGTACAAAAATTACCATCTTATATACACGGACGGATCTAAGACCATAAATGGAATAGGAGCAAGCTTTGTGATATCACATGAACATTTCATCTATAAATTGTTTCCTGAGACAAATATTTTTACAGCAGAACTATTTGCCACAATTAAGGCCCTAACCTTTATTCTAGAAAAATCTGAGTTTGCGATCTGTCTCCATACCCAATCATCATAAGCATTTCAATTCTTTGCTTTACACTTAACTCTATTTCTACTTCAAATTAAATCTAAGCAATAACTAAAACATTCACAAATACCAAAAATATTGTAGTACTAAACTGTCACTGAACATCAATAAATTACTAAACAAATAATGACATTTAACAAAAACATAGCCTACTATGTTTCTTTTAAATTGATAAGAAATATTTCTTTCATATTCTGTCCGCTGGACAGTAAGTATTTTTGATATTGTTAATTTAACTATTATATATATCGTCCGTCTTTGATTTACCTTTAATCTCGTTTTGTACATATTTTAATAGTTTAACAGAAATTACATATATATATATATATATATATATATATATATATATATCTACAATTTCCCAAAGATACTGGTGATTTCATGTTGCCACCTAATTTTGGACTATAGCGTGCTACAAATTGAGCACGAGATAATTGTTTGGTTTGAGACTTTCAAAACAATTAGTTCTTTGGTTTTCGTGCATAAATATTTTTTTGTCTAATGATTTAAGACGTTTGCACGCACTAAATTATTTTGATGCCTGCAGTTAGAACTTAAAAATTAAAAATTGAAAGCCGTATTCCTTAATGATTTTAGGGAAACTATTGAGCTAAGTTGAATGTCTAGGATTCCAAACCTATAAACAAGGAGACTTGCAATTTCATAAGTACAGATGAATCAGTATACGAAATAAGCTAGGGTTCTTTCGCCTACTGTAGAATAGGCAGCTATAATTCTGGAGTCTGCATTGATAGCGCTAAGATGCCAATCTTCGATCAATTAAAAACACATTAGAGTAAAGTATAGATATCTACCATAGCTTCGTAAATTTAAGGTCAGCCTATATGTCAACAGACGTCAGATATCTCAGATCATGTTGAAATTTAGAATACCTCAACATTAAATAGAACTTAATAAACATATAAAGCATGTGATAAAAAAAGTCAAAATACAAATGAGTCGGTCAAAGCAATTTTAAACAAATAGTGGACTATATATAAGAAGAAAATGCATTGCCATTCATATTATTTACGTTGGTGGTTCAGTAAGTAAAGAACGTTTTGGCACAAAAAATTTAAAAAAAAAACACCAAACTTTATTTACAAAGTCACAGCTACTTATGCTATTTTTTAATGTAGCTGCCTTCAATAACAAGGTATTTATTATATCGTGCAAGCAGTTTTTTGATGCCTGTATTGTAGTCCTTTACCAGCAGACGTCTGAGCCAGGATATCACTTCATCTTTAAGCTCTTAGTCGTTTTCAAACTCCTTTCCACGCAAGAATTTCTTCAGTTTCTAAAACAGGTGATAATCGGAAGGCGCGAGGTTTGGGCTGTAGAGTACGGTGTCCCGTCTTTGCATAAAAGAGTGGCAGCCGTAGCTCAGCCTCAGCGGCTATGTTACTGGCTTAACAAGCTAGAGGACCCGGGTTTAAATCCCGGCACCGACAAAATTTTCAATACATAATTTAACTGAGCTGCCATTGTGCTTCGAAGGGCACGTAAAACCGTCGGTCCCGGCTACGAAAGTAGTCGTTAAGTCATGTTAGGGGCGCTTGCGCGACCTGAAAACCCTAACACTAGACCTTAGCCAGAAGGTTACACGAACTTTACTTTTTTGCATAAAAGAATTTTTTTTGGAGCTACACATCCTTTAAGCAAGAGGTATCTAAATTTGCGTAATTTTCCAGATATTATGAAAAATGTAAAATAAATAGGCTAGCATGTCACCTTCAGGGCTCTACTAGACTTTAAAGTTTTGTAAATTTTACGTTTGTACAGACCTAAATCATATACTTCAAATAATACACAAATTAAATTTAAAAGATATTTTATTATTAAAATTAATGAAAAACAACTTAACAAACAAAATAAATTCTATATTTGATGACAAAAACTTAAAATTTGAACTTATTTTTGTGTCCAAAATTTGGCATTTCTGGCAGAGACTCCAACCTGGTTCTGATAAAGCTATCTCTAGAAGTAGCATTAGTTACATTCTGCGAGGCCTCTGTAATCAGTTTAATACATCTTTCCACAGATTTTGTGTGGCAGGGAAAGTCAAAAATATCCAAGCTTTTATCTTTTACCATGATGTGGTAAAAGATAAAAGGTCCTCTATGGAGGTCCTCAATAGAAATATGCCGAAGAACCGGCGGTGTTGTAACCTGACAATTTTAACATTCGTGCCACATAATAATATCTGTGTAATCTTTAGCAGAAAAGTTAATTTTTGGTGTTTTAAATATTCTGCGTTTATCGCTACTTTCAGTGTCTCTAGCTTTTTTTATTTTTCGTCATGCTAGCTCCCCAATGTGATCTCTATCATCAAACAACATACTCACAAGTAAGTTTTTGGGTGGGCAAAAAAGGGATTTCTTTCGATAACGGTATCCACAACAGATCTTAGATTTTCGGGTAGAAATCGAGAGCACAGAATTAGTTGAAAAATATGCTTCGCTCCATCCTTAAAAGACGCTTTTTGCCTAATTCTGAACAACATCGGAGCATATACTTTAACAACATAGTTTACAAGCAATTGTAAATTTTCTGATGGATTAAGCGTACTACATAAAGTCTGAGTAGACGATTAGCAGTAGTAAGCCATCTAGAGTGCGCCATTTTTCCAGGTTGACGGTTTGCCAATTCAAGAGTACAGAAACCGGTTAATACTGCTTGACATATTTCATATAGATATTTTTGATCTGTACTTAATTCATTGACCACATTTTTTGGCAAGTCAGGCAAATTACCATTCACAGCAGAAAAAGTCAAGGTGGGTTTATTTTCATAAGCAACTAACTGTTTTCCAATAGGTCCGAACTATTCTCTAGGACCCGAAGTAGAACCATTTATGGTCAGGAACAAGTGACGAAACGGTAACTCATTGACATGAAGCAAACAAACGCACCATTGTACCGGTCTCTCCAAATACTCCTCTAAATATTGAATCACACCGCCCTTCCAGCCAATATTAGTTGCAGTTCCATCACATCCAACGCAAATTACATCATCTAAATTCAAACTTTGACCCTCAAAAAAAGTTGTGATCGAAGTAAAAATTCCATGTGCAGTGCCACGACTAGGCGTTATAGGTGTCCCAAATAAATTGATCCTTGATGTGTTCTTTCAAAATCTCTTTGCAATGGTAACGATTCCCTATTTTCTCATTTATCAGGGTCTTGTCCTTTCGTCCATCAAAGTAAATGCTATTTACAACAATAACTGCAACATCTTTTGAAGCCTTTCTTCGGGCTTTACATACAGCTCTGTGGATTTTGTTTTTATTAATAACCAGTGTCAGATCTTCGGTAAAAACCAAACCCACGTCAACCAAAACGGCAGAAGCAACAGCAGCATCAGATCGCATCGATAAACCGTATCTATCACTGACTTTAGCAACTGTTGGCAACCGCTACGTATTTCTATTAAACGTGGAAGTCGACGGTGTCTCTATTGTGAAAGAGTCAGGCACTGCTTCTTCATCACAATTTGCTGATATACATAGAATCGGTCGTTTGAGTAGCACATTCGTTTGCTTTTGGGGTGTCTTTTAAAACTGAGGTACTTTTCGAAATAATATTTTAGTAACTGAATAATCCGTTCCTTAGTTACGATTGGAATTGAAGCTTTTTTGTCCAAGTATTAATAACTTCTTTAGAAACAATGACATATATTTTTGAATTGGATAGATCCTTTCCATTATACTTTAATTTTAGATCATTTTTCACAAATAAAATACATTTCATATTATCTCTTATAGTTGGTAGCTGTCGATCGTCAAGTTCTTTGTAAGGTCCCATTATAGAACAATTAGTCTCACTACGCCTAGAACTCATGATTTAAAACTCACAAAATCAACTTTTGACACTAGAACAAACGCAACTGTAATGATGTTGAACGTCGAAAGACGTGTCGACCACCCCGAGGCACCTTCTGTTTCTACTCGCCTTTCTCCTACCGTCAAAACAGATCTAACGTAACCAAAGTTCACAAAATTTTCTAAACTTTAACGGAACGTATAATATATATACAATATTACAGTACAATCTTAATTTATTTTAGTTCAGGAGCCGAAAAAATATTATCACAAAAATGACAATTTTTCCAAACTTTGAAGATCGGTAGAACGGTAAGATATATTTTTATTTTATTTTTAAAAATACTGTGATAATCTATACGCAATTACATAAATTTTAAGAGGTCTTGCATTAAATAATATTTTATATTTAATTCAGGATGCGAAATTAAGTTTAGTGAAATATTACCATAAAAATGACAATTTTTCAAAACTTTAAAGTTCGGTAGAACCCTAAAGATATATTGTTATAATTTTTTTAAAATTATTGTGATAATTTACGAGCAATTACCCCAATTTAAAGAGTTCTTGTATTAAACAAAAACAAAAAGCGATTTTTTGGGATATTCTGTATTGCACATTTTAGTCTTTGAAATAGGCTTCTGAATTTATTGTTTTGCCCTTGGGCATAATTTGTGTACTAAACTCATAGGGTCTCAAAAACCAGTTGGCATAAGTTTTCAGATTCACTTTTTCTTTTTTGGGTTTTGTGGGCGAGTTTGCATGATGACACTTCCTTGATTATCGCTTTGTTTCAGGAGTTCTGTCTCCCGTTATAATGCGGTTAAAAAATGTGTCACTATCACTGCCATATTGAGTCAAAATATAAGGGCTATTCCCATTTGTCTGTCTGTCTTTGGCTGTCTTATGTACTTCTGTCAGAACATTTTGTACCCACTGAGCGCACATTTTTTTATAGCCAAGGTGCTCAGTCACTATTTCATGTAAGAGGGATCGACAAATTTGTGGAAAAGAGTGATGCAATATGGTTAAAGTGAATCTTCGGTTCTGAATTTTGTCATCAACTGTTTCCATTTACTCCTCCATTACAAGAGGTGGCCTACCACTCCGGTTATTATCGCGCACACTGGTTCTTGCTTGGTTGAACTTATTTTACCATTTCCCTACTGAAGATTCTTTCAATACACTTTAACAGGTTAAACGCCACAGCAAAAATATTGTTTTTTTCTGTTGGGCCGAAATTTTCTTTGCATGTTTTTGGTTAGTAGTTGATTAATTATAACTATTATGGTAATTAAAATTTATTTTAAAAGTAAAAATTTGTCAATATTAAAAAAAGTTTTTGGCGGTCCACAGGGACCGCCACGGCCACAGAGTATAATTTTATTGGCACAGCACTAGCGGTCCCCTCCACGGTCCAGCTGAAATTCTTGTCGTGACTTGTTTTATTGTATTGGTTAGTTGTGCATCGAGTGAGCTTTGAGCAACATCAGTTTATTATGGCTTCGGAGCGTACAAAAAGGATGGTTTTGCTTGCAAAACTTGCCGTAGCTGATAACAAAGGTAAGCAAATAATAATTTACTTATTGATAAATACAAAAAATGGTTTAGTTTACTAGAAATGGGCATATGCAGGTAATATTTAATTAGAGAATTAAGTTATTACTTAAGTTTAATTTGCCGATTACCTACACGCAGGGCCGGTTTCACCAACAACAAATAAATCGTTGAATAGTTATTGGTCGGATAAAGTTTATTAGTCGATTGTGTTTTTACTGTTTCAATAAAATTTTGATAATATAAAGTTAAACTGACGAATTTTCTTTGTTGTAGATATTTAAAGCAAGATTAACTTGTCAATTTATTCGAAGAATAAATATTTATTTAATAAATAGGTAAAATAAGTCTTATTTGACGTTAGTCAAACGTAGATGTGTCAGTTTTATTTGTCGAATCACTTTATTCATCTAATAAACTACCTACTATTTGTCGTTTGTAAAACCGGCCACTAGAAAACTAAATCAAATATCTTTTAAATTATAAAATACAATTCTGGATATAAAACTACCATTTAACTTTATGTAAGTATTTATTTTTCTTTTTAGATCTTACCGATAATGAAACAGACGACGAGCCATTTTCTTCTGATTCAATGAAAGATCCCAACTACTCTCCTGAATATTTGAATTCCGAAGATGAGGTGATCCCGGTGGTTGAAGATGATCCAGTTTATGTAGAAACAGTAGAAGATACAAACAACATTGGTTCGAATTTGAAAGAACAAACCGATTCATCTTCAGAGACATCAGAAAATGAAGTTTACAGGCAGCCAGGTTGGAGCATTCCGTAAGGAATTCACCAAAATTTTTTACCTACTTACCATGAGTCCGAAGGAATACGACCAGAATTTGCAGCAGCATTGGTCAATGAAACCCCTTTCGATTATTTTTCTGCATTTGTAGATAAGGATATCATCGAGACCATGGTTCACCAATCAAACCTTTATGCGACTCAAATACTAACTTCTGGAGAGGATGTTCCAGAAGGTTCCAGATTACATCAGTGGACTCCAACTACGACTACCGAAATGTATAAGTTTTTAGGTCTCATAGGATACATGGGATTGGTAAATATACCCACAATACGTCATTACTGGAGTCGAAATACATTATATAGTAGCTTTGTACCAAAGGTGATGAGTCGAAATCGGTTTGAGTTATTGATGCAGGTTTGGCATTTTACAGATAATACATTGTGTCCACCAGGTGATCGCACATTTAAAGTTCAGCCTCTTGTTGATACACTTGTAAAAAAATATCAACAGGTATATACGCCAGGAAATACATTCTGCATAGATGAATCGCTTATTCCATTTCAAGGACGTCTTATATTTAAGCAATACTTACCGCTTAAAACCCATAAATATGGAATAAAAGTATTCAAACTGTGCTCTGGAGGAGGGTATACATGGAACATGAAGATTTATTGCGGAAAAGAACAAGACGCAGGAGCTAGTGTTCCTACAAAAGTCGTAATGACTCTTTCTGAACAACTTTTGGATGCAGGAAGAACAGTAGTTACCGACAATTATTATACAAGTTTAGATCTAGCATACAAACTGTTAGATAGACAAACACACCTCTTGGGTACACTTCGATCAAATCGACGCGGTAATCCAAAAGAAGTTACATACAAGAAGCTAAAACGTGGAGAAATTGTAGGAAGAGAGAATGAAAGAGGAATTTGTATTATGAAATGGCGTGACAAAAGGGATGTCTTACTTTTGTCCACAAGACATACAGATTCAATGGAAGAAGTAAAAGTCAGAGACCAAACAAAGTATAAGCCAACTGCTGTTCTGGAGTACAACAAGGGAAAGAGTTCTATAGACCTTTCTGATCAAATGGCATCCTATAATTCAGCTTTGAGAAAGAGTATAAAGTGGTATCGCAAAGTTGCAATTGAAGTTCTGTTTGGTACTACAATGGTTAATTCGCACCACCTGTATAAAATTATTAATAATTCCCGTATATCTATTACTGATTTTCGCGAAAAAGTGTACAAAGATATGCTGTTTTATGAAAAAGAAGACAAAAAAAATGTGGGGAATGAAACACCTAAAAAAAAGCGAAAATCTGAACATATTTTTAGCAAAAAGGAAGGGCCTTCACACAAAACAAGAAAGTATTGCAAAGGATAATACCAGAAAAAAAAAAGGAAAAATTTCCAAAAATAACGTAAAAAAAGTTAATACCTTCTGTCAAGATTGTGACGAACATGTGTGCATTGAATGAGTCAATATTAGTCACAAATAAATTCAGTTTTTTTAATTACTTTGTTTCACAATTAAATGTTTATTTCTTAGTTTTTTCTAAATATACACACACTTGCATAAAAAATTATTGTTTTATTGTTTGCATAAAAAAAAACAAAACAACAGATAAACTCTTACATCTAAGCCTAAGCTGTACGCCTAGAGGTCCATTGGATTTGATAAAATCAATGAAATTGTCGGTCCCTTGGTCCACAGGAAAAAAACACTGAAAGCATAACAAAGCGGTCCCAATGGACCGCTCTGGCCCGGTGCAATAGTATAGGATCGGTCCCTAGGGACCGCCATGGCGTTTAACCTGTTAACAATAAAAAGTATTTTTTTTATTTTATTCATAACAGCATCAACCACTTTGGGTTATCAGCTGTACTATAGTTAATAGATAGATACCTAAATCTAAACAGTATTTTTTTTTATTTATTTTGGTTCACACACACACACACTGGTTCCTTTTCTCTCGTCAACAAATGTTCATGTGTTGTAAAAATGGGTCCTAATCTGAGACGTGTTATTAGGACTTGATGTTGTCGCTTTGAAGGCCAGAAGTTCCATGGAAGGCAGAAGATTTTATTTCTATCAATTTAGTGGTGCTTCTATTCCATTAGTTTTGCCAAACATCGTGCAATTTTGCTTTTAAGTAAAGTTTTAAATCTGAATGCACCGTTGGATTTTCCACTGATGCGGTTGTACTGGTTATTGTGGACCTAGCTAGACTATCTGCTTTTTCTGGGTATCTGTGACGATACCCAGAGGAACTCTACTATCCAATTGTTTTGGTATATACGGTATAAAATTAACTTAATCTGCTGTAATGATGGATGAGAGGGTTAAATCTGAGAAATTAATGTCACTCCTAAGAACCTCCTAGATGAGATAAAACTGACGCCTATCATTCTCTATAAGATCTGTAGAAAATGGTATTTCTCTTAACATCCAAATATGTAAGAAAATTTTTGGAATATACTTCGGCATAGGAGGTCACGTAGGGCTCGATAACTTAAAAAAGTTCCCAAATTAGATTAGGTAATATTACCAGAGTTCAATATTTTTGATACCTAGTGTAGGTATTTGGGATAAGTAAACTTAAAAGAAGTGAGAGCTTTATGGCTTAAGTCTGAATAAATATGTAAATTTCTAATAAAAGGATCAACAGTTATAAATTACTACAAATCTCAGTAATCCTTAGTAACTACCATCCCGTGACATTTTCATTTTCATGTTTTCTTATTGATAAATTGTTTCGATTTAGAGATGGGTGATTGGTTTTAAAATACATTTTTTTAATTTACCAAACTACTTTGTTTTTCTACGTTAAAAATTAAAAAAATATATACCCATTCACAAAATTTAACCGTTATGGAAATGGATGGAAAATTGTACAAAAAAGAACTGTTTACGTACGAATGTAGCCTAATTCAGTTTAAAGGTATACATATATTGTTATCCGAGTTCTTGTTAATCCTCGTAATATGTTTCGTAGGATGCGCATCATATTATAAAATTACAGAGCTTATTGTAGGTGGTGCTATTTGGATCAAAAAGTAATGTTATGTCTACAACGAGGCGTGATTTTATTTTGTTTAGATGTGTGTAAGCATTTTTTTCTTCGATTTAAATAATATGTAGCTAAAATGTAACTACATAGATTAACTTGTAAAGATCTGAAGCGTAAATTAACTTGAAAGTGCCCGATCGATGTCAAATCCGATAAGAAGGATAAAGCTTTTACATATGGTGACTCAAGGGACAAATAATTTACACACTGACATTTTTGCCATATTTAACATAACATAAGCCAGTCCTACCAAAAACTGTGTTGGCGAAGTTTTAGCCAGGCAACCAATAATAGAGATATGCGTTACAATTTTTGCCTATTATTGAAGTTAAAACTTTATCACAAAACAACCAAAAGTAGTTACTTTTGACTACATAATTAACAACTTAAATTAGTGTTCTCCTACAGTTAGCAACACCATGTCTTGAAACAACATCACCAGCAATAATTCAAATTCATATGCAACTGCCACTATGTCAAAACCCAAAGCGAAATATCCCAAAAGAGATCAAGTAATACTAATACATGTAGAACCAAACTTACTACTACTCGACTACATCAAAGCCAAAGGTAACATTGTTAGCCCCAAAAACATATGCCTCGCCTCAAGAACTTCCAATAATAGAATATGCATTTTCTTACCAAATCCTGAACTTGTTGAACATATTATAACAGAATATTCAACGACTGCAACCAACTCTGTTGAATTACCTGTAAGAAGACTGGTAACCCCAGCCAAAAGACTCATAATCTCCAACGTCTGACCATGATTACCTTATGATATTATATAAAAACACCTTTAAGATCTAGGTCTTTAACTTGCCTCACCAGTGTCCTTTATAAAAATTTAAAAAAATGAAAGGTAAATATCGAGCACAATTTTAATAATCAAATCTTGCCCAAGTACTTTCGCTTTCTAGCTTTAAGCTTTAATATTTTATATTATCAGGGAAAAAGTACAATCGCCACATGCAACGTTCTTCAGACCGCTGTAAATCAAAATTGCTAATGATCCAAAACACAAGATTAGCTCTTTCAATCACTAAATCTAAATTAATACGATTTAGCAGAAGGCCCTGTAGCCAAAGCCCAATTATCACCCTTAACAGAACTCCGTTGCAACTAGTCCTTCTTCTTCTTCAGCCTGTATTCCACTGCTGGACATAGGCCTCTTCCATTTGCTTCCATTGATTTCTACTCTTGGCAATTCTAATCCACTGCTTGTCGCGACTTGTTTGATATCATCTGCCCACCTCTTCTGTGATCTGCCTACTCCACGCCTGTTCTCTTTTGGCGTCCAGTTTGTTATCTCTGTGTCCATTTTTCGGGATTATCTCGGGCAACATGTCCGACCCACTGCCACTTGGCCTTGCTATAGGTTCTGCGACATCAGTAATCTTTGTTCTTTCACGAATGTCTATATTTCGAATCCTGTCTCTCAAACTAATCCGTAGCATAGCCCTCTTCATCGCTCTTTGGGTCGTATTGAGCTGCTCTAAGGTTTTTTTATAAAGTCCATGGTCTCCAGTCCATATGTAGTTACAGGCAAGATACATTTGTCATAAACGCTACGTTTTAGACACATTGATATATCTTTATTCTTCAAGATAAAGCTTAACTAGTTATTCATCACAAAATACTTGGTTTAACGTTTAACAGTAGGCTAACTTGGAAACAGCATATTACTGTAACGAAGGGCAATGCAATGAAGAGACTTAATATCATCAAGGCACTATCACAATACACGTAGAGTGCGGACGAAAGCATCTTACTTAATGTATATATAGCTTTAATCTGCTAAATAATGAACTACGGCAGTCTCATATACATGTATGCATCAAAATCTGATTTAAAGCTATCAAACTCTGAGCATAACACTTCCGTTCGTCTTTGCTTACGCGCTTTCAACTCTAGTCCCATAGACAGCCTTTACCTAGAGGCTAATGAACCACTTCCCTGGATATGACGAGAGTATCTTTTATAATCTTACCTTGCTTTCACATCCGCAAATCCATCCAATCCAGTTTATCGCTTAATTACCTTAACATCTCCTCCAGAAACCCCGCAAAGGATCCAATCAATAATAAACATCCAGAAATTAACACTAAGAAAAACCATCGACCTTACTAAAACACATTCTTTTTAAATCTCGGATACTCCACCTTGGAATAGACCAATCTTACAATAAATGACTTATCTTTTAGCATACCATAAATATAAAATCTCAATCCTTCTCATCAGGCAACGTTTCGAAGAAATCAATTTCAAAAAATTTTGTATACAGATGCCTCCAAAAGTGAAGCAGGCGTTGGATGTGCCGTTACTACATGTTATGAAATAATTTAATCTTATAAAATAAATTACCGAATTTATACAGCGTATACACTGGAGAACTTTATGTAATACTAGAAGCTTTTAAAAACCTAACAGCAGATGATAAGAACCAAGCAATATGCACAGACTCCCTCTCGTTACTACACTCGATAAAAAGTTTAAATGCTCAGTATCCCTTATGAAGAAATCCATAGGACTTACGGTATACTCGCTTCTCATGTTTTAAATGTCACTATCATCTGGCTACCATCCCATGTCAGCATCCCAGGTGAAAAAAAAAGCAGACGAAGTTCCCAAATAAGCTTCTTGTGTAAACAGACAATACTCAAAACCTAACATATTCAAATCCGTAATGATCTAAAGCAAATAAGCAACAAAAGCATCATACCGGGCAAATCCACTGGGACACAATCAAGAGTACAGTACATGAGATTCAGCAGACTATTGAAAAATTTGAACTTTCAAATATCTCTAGAAAAGAAAAAGCTATGATCCAAAGATTAAGAATTGGGCATACTCGATTCACACACGACTTCTTAATAAAGTCTTAGCCTAAGCCCAATTGCCAAATTTGCTCAAGTGTATTAACTCTAAAACACATCCCTATCGAGTGTCCTCGCTACGCGAATCACAGAGTGCAAAATAAACATGGGTCAAATATTAAAGACGTTTTAAAGTCACCCTATCAATTATTAAATCTTATTATTTTCTTGAAAGCCATTCAGTTGTTTAACATAATAATGTCCCTTTGTTTTCAATTTGCTTCACCTCTAATTTATAACTTAGTGATAAAACTTGTATTTACGCATAAGTTCTTACTTAAAGCTTATAGATTAACTCTAGCAATTAATAATATGTCGTTATTGTAATTATTGTACATAATATTGTTTGTGTTAATGGCCATTGCAGCTGAGAAACATTAATTTAAATAAAAAAATTTATGTGTCAAATACATTCGGAAATTAATTTATCTCGACAAATGCGGTAAATAAGTTTTAACACAAAAATAAACTCAATAATAATGAAATAACCTGTTAATATTTCTTGTAAAGCCGTATCCCGACGCAAATTACAATATTTTCTGAATTGGATATTATGTGGATCAGCAATTCAGCATTTAAAATCTTCGGAAGTTAAAAAATAAAATAAAAAACTAATCAATATAATACGAGATCTAATGCTTTTGCTTTAAACCTGACCAATTTCAAATGAAAATGACGAATACCTTACTTCTCTTTGTCAACGTAGTGTGTATTGCGATTAGCCCATTTTTCTCAACTATGCTCTAGAAGGAAAACCCGTCAGCAAAATATTGTACGAGGGTTTTTAGGAATGACCAAGCAGATATTTGGTCATTATTTTTGGATTCTACAATTATTCAACAAATTGATCACTGGCCCAACATAAAACTTGCAACCACACGGAAAGGTGTGTATAAAAAAAATGAGAACAATTATCATTCTACTGATGAAAATGAAATAGGGCCTTAATAAGACTATTTATATGAACTGCTATTTATAATTTTAATCGGGAAAATATGCTGTCGTTATTTCGTACTAAACCTATTGTTCGCCCAGCTTCTCGAGGAGTAATATTGGTAAAAATATTATTCACGTAGTTACGTTTTGGCGATGAACTCAAACGATGAACTCAAACAACAAAAAAAAAGTCAACTGCAACAGCTAAAACACAAATTTTTTAATCGTTTGTAAATAACTGGTAAGACAACAAATTGTGGAAACATATGAGTGTATAGACGAAATGCTTATTCCTTCCCAAGGAAGATGTAAATTTAAGGTTTATATGCCCAATAAATACGGTCACTTCAGACATTAGGATGAAAGTGCTAGTTAAGGCAAAATATTTCTCCTTATGTTCTGCTATTACCCGATTCCCAGTCTTTCTCCTACACATTCATTAGGAAAACTAAACCCACACAAACCACAATAGACTGTCAACACCGTGCCATCTCTCTCGCGTCGTCTGTCTCTCTTCTTCTTCTTATGGTGCCTATTATGGCGTGCCTATATTTTGCCTCTCCAATTAGTGGACGTTGGCGACAATTCTGGCATACTCCTCTCGGTCTTGTGTGGCTCTAAAGAGTGCATGGGCATCGAGGTTTGTCCAATCCCTTATGTTTTTAAGCCATGAGTATTTCTTTCTTCCGATACCCCGTTTTCCTTCTATCTTTCCTTCCTTAATAAGCTTTACGAACTGATACTTGGAATTTCGAAGCATATGACCCAGATAATTAGTTTTTCTTCTTTTTATTATTGCCAGCAATTTTCGTTCTCTGCACATTCGATTTAATACTTCGACATTTGTTGTGTGATCTGTCGAGGGAATTTTAAGTAGTCTTCTAAATACCCACATTTTAAAGGCCTCTAATCGGTTCATCACATTGGTCTTTATGGTCCAGGTTTCTACACCATATAGCAGCATGGAGTAAATGTAACATTTTACAAAGCGATATCGAAGCGTTAAGTTAAGGCTGTTGTTGCTTAGCAAGGTTCTCATATTAGTAAATGCTGTTCTGGCTTGCTCAATCCTGCTACGTATCTCTATGTCTGGATCTAGCTCTTCAGTTATCCTGAACTTATTCAGTTCAGATATCTCTGCCGAGATGTCTAAACTTGGGGACCTTTTGGATGTTCTTATTGTTTACTCTTATATTTAATTGCATATTTCGTGTTCTGCCAACCACCATTACCTTCGTCTTGTCTATATTAATCTTCAAGCCCAGTCGTTCTCCTTTAGTGTTTATTCTATCTATTAGTCGTTGTAGCGCTTCTTGGCTATCAGCTATTATGACTGTATCATCAGCAGAGCTTCTTCTTCTTAGAGTGCCTATCCGTTCCGGATGTTGGCGATCATCACGGCTATCTTTACTTTATTTATTGCAGCGCGGAACAGTTCAGTAGTAGTCGTGTTATACCACTTTCGTAAATTTTGAAGCCAGGAAATGCGTCTTCTTCCCAGCAGAGCGAAGATTACTAATAGTCTGTTCGTTGATTTTGATTCCATCTTAAGTGTCACTTAAGGCTCTATCGAAAATCGTTTCAGAGTAAAGATTAAAAAAGTGGGGTGACAAACACGGTAGATTTCAGTCCTACTCTCACAGATGCCACTTGATTCATATAAAGGTTCTTTATGATTTTAAGGTTATTCTCATCTATTGAACGCTTTCTGTTAATCTATAAAGCATCGGAAGACATCTTTTTGCTGATCTCTGCATTTCTGAAGTAGGACAGTTAAGCTATAAAGTGCTTCTCTTGTGCCAAATCCTTGTCTGTGTGGGGCTAATAGCTCTTTCACAACTGTTGTATATTCTTGTGTGAATTATCTTTAAGAAGAGTTTTAGGACCTTGCTCAAGCTGATCATTCGGAATTGGTTGCAACTATTAGCGTTTGGCTTTTTTGGGATTGGTGTAAAGGTTTATTGAAGCCAATCCTGTGGTATTTGACCGGACCCATAAATGTCATTAAAAAGATCTACCAAGGCGTCTATATTGTCTTTACTCAACATTGTTAGAACCTCTATGTATATGTCGTCTGGGCCTGGTACTTTTCCCCATTTGCTCTGTTTGATTGCCCTTACAACTTCTGACTTCAATATTTTGGGGGAGGGTTCACTTTTATATTCACTTTCAGAGTTTCTTCTAATGTTGTCTGAGAATAGTTGCTGTGTGTAGTTTCTCCAATGTTAAAGTAGATCCTTGGGATCAGTAATTAATTTATTGTCCTTCACAATACTGTTAAAACTACAAGGTTTTGTATGAGCTGTCACTTCTTTAACGAGTTTATGTATGTTAAAGTGGTCATGTTTTTCTTCCAATTCCTCCATTTCTGCGCATTTTGTACTTTTGAGAAGCGATCAGAGACTTGGTGGTGGTTACGATAGCTTTTTTAATACAATTCCATTTGTTTTCTATATTCTTAGTCTTCTCTCATTCACTCGTATTTCGGTTTGCGACAGTCCGAACCCCACCGAGGTGCTACTTGCTCATTTTAAAATTCTATTGCGAGTTACCTTTCCTCTCGTTCTTTTGAAAAGAGCAGCTTTCTGATAAACTTGTAGATCTATGTCCAGTATCACTCATTCCTCATCATGTTCTCCACCATTTCTTTTACGGAATCAAATATTCTGCCGGTACGCTCTCTTTCATTCGCCCAATACTCACACTCCAATATGGTGTGTGTTACAGTATCCGAGAGACCACAGTAAAGGCACTGGTCGGACTGAGCCCCCCTAAACATAAAAAGGTAGATGCGGAAGCAGCTATGGCCTGTGAGCATTTGCGTTAGATAATAATCCAGCTGCCTATGCCCACAGTCCACCCAGCTTCGAAGGTTCGGGATTAGTAACTTTTACCTCTCACTCTTGCTGCCACTGAACGATTGAAACTTATCTCAGTCATGTCTCTCTCTCCAATGTTCCGCTCTCTTTGACTACGAATCCTGACCCTTTCACCTGCCAGCATATGTAAAAGTACGTAGTACGTTATAAGTTGGTATTTTTACGGCTTCATTCCAGATTGGGGCCGCGTAGATGACGACAGACTGCACAATACCGTGAAGCGCCCTTCTCCTTTCGGATTTGGGTTCACCGATACTGGGCAGTATTAATTCTCTCCAGCCCAGCCTTAGTACATCAACATCATGTTTTAATTCTCGTTTTATTAAAACAAGAAGTCATTGAACTCAGAGGAGTGTCTAAAGAAGTGAAAACTAAATTACGTTGAATTTACAAGTAATAATTTAAAATAAATAAAATTAATAATTTTGTGTGAATATTAATTACATGTAAATATTTAATATTATATATATTTACATATAGTATATAATCGATTTGTTTGTTTTCTCTATCTTATTGTATTCGTTATATCCTCCTCTTTTTTTCCTATGTCAATGTTAGGATTAGATCAGTTGTATATCTGATACTTAGCCAGAGGCCTTCTTTAAGTCAATAAATTAAAAATTGTCGTGTAGTAAATATTTTTTCATTACTATTGCACTATGATATCTCGTATGTAACTCTATATTCATTAATAAAGAAGGTGCTGTGTAGTGCCCTTTGGGTAGTTACCTTGTTTATTTTTTTATCTTCATATAATTGTTATCCCCTCTTTTTTTATTCTCTAGGTCGCATGTTAGGATTCGATATGTTGTTTATTTTATTCTCAACCAGAGGTCAATAAATCAAAATTTGTCTCTATATAATAGTATTTATAATAATTGTAAATCTATTTTCATCCCTATTCACATCTGATATCTCGTATGCAACTATACGTTCATTAATAACGAGGTTGATGTAAAGGTCCCCTTTGGTAGTTGTCTTGTTTGTTTTTTCTGTCTTAATATAATCATTATCCCCCTCTTTCATTTAGGGCATTATATGCTCCAATCGGTCTAATAATAACTAAGATATGATGTCTTGTTCTTTTGGCAATGGCGCTTGTATGTTTGTTTTTTCCGTCAGTGTACTAGTTATCCTCTCTCTTTCCAACGAGAGCTCTTACGATACGATTCGTGGACACATTCTCGAGCTCTTTGCGATCAATTTGCGTGGCGGTGATGGTCGCAAAAATCTGTCACGTCATGCTTTTTTCCCATCCAAAAAGTGTACAACATCGCTAGAGAAGTTTCACTTTAAAAATTAGTTTTTTATGTACGCCAAAGTAATAAACATTTAATTAAGCTATATTAATATTATCTATTAATTTCAACGTAAAATTAAACATTTCCATGATTATTGTGTTGTAATATAGTATTACAAAGTACCATAAATTCACGCACAACATGGATCATAAATAATTCTAATTTTGTTAACTCGATATCACTATTTGTCAATTGTTCCTAAAGTTTTAACAAGTCAGATAAACCAACTGTTTAATTTGGTATGAAAAATGATATTTTTCGTGCTGAACTTATGTTTAAAAATAAAACAGAAATTAACAGAAATAATTTAGGTCTAAAAAATAAAAATACTTATAAAAATGTTCAGTGATATGTAGTATTTACGGATAAATCTTATGTACATTTTTTTGTTTACTTATTTTTAAGACCAAGTTATCAATAGTTGGTATGGGCGTGCATATTATTATTTTAAAAACTATTTTTTATACATTATTTTGAATATCGCCAAATTAGACAGAAATTTCTAAAATAACAATATTTTTTTTACGATGATGATTATTACAATAATTATAATCTGGTCATAAGTGACCAATGAGCAATTTTAATTTAACCCAAATTACTACTGTTCCTTAAAATTAAGAGCTTATCCCATAGCGTCTCTTATCTTAACTAACAAGTACACTACTCTAACATGCACACGTGCACAAGCACTATGCTCTGCTTTTTACTATCACCTATCACTCAAACTAGTTTAAAAGGTTTTGTCCTCTTCAATCTTCTAGTTTGCCCAGTAGTATCGAGGAGCTGAATTGCCTTAATATTCTCGTGCCTATGAAGTCGTTGTTCGTGACTTCCTGTCATCTTCTTGATGATTATGTCCACAGTTTTCATTCCTAGGTCCTTATGAAGATCACTGTTTGTCACATATCAAGGAGCATCTACAATATTTCTCAGTATTTTTTTCTGGAATCTTTGTATTATTGATACATTACTTGGTCTAGTACACCCCCATAGTTGGCATCCATAAGTTCATACAGGTCTCAATATTTGTTTGTAAAGTAATTACAATCCATCGACAATAACTTATATACCAGTACAGTATATATATATATATATATATATATATATATATATATATATATATATATATATATATATATATATATATATTATACTTATAACTTATAACAATAACTTAATATGAATCGACAATGTGGAGTTTCTTCCAACTAGCCAATACATTTTTTTGTACCTTATATTTAGTTCTTCCCTTTTTTTCTTTACGTGAGCCTTCCAACGTAGCTTTGCATCTAATGTTATACCCAAATACTAAGGTATAATTAGTATATATTGTATTTTTTTGTTGGTGAAATTAACATGGATATATTTAGCTTCATTCAGCCTTCATTTGGACCTTGTTGTTCGCTTCTTTACTAGTCATTCCTACTGCTTGGATAGCTGTATCATCAGCGAAGGTGGCAGATGTGTTATCTTCCAGTACAGGTGTATCACACGTGTATAGTAGGTATAGGACCGGATCCAACACACTGCCTTGTGGAACACATGCTCTAATTTCTTTTTAAATCTGAAAAATATTCTTCTTGCTCTATTCTAAAATGTCGTTCTTTTATGTACGATTGTAAAAGTTTTGAGTACTGTTTAGTTAAAAAACATTTTAGTTTATGTATTAAACCTTCATGCCAGACTTTATCAAAAGCCTGTGCAGCATCAAGGAAGACAGTTGAGCATACTTTATTTTCTTTTAAAGATCTTTCGATGATATTCGTGATTGTGTGCAACTGGTCGATTGTTGAGTGCTTATCTCTAAATCAGAATTGATGTGTCAAAATCAAACTTTTTGCTTTAATAATTGGTTTTATTCTCTTGAGGAGTAGTTTCTCAAACAGCTTCGATATTATAGGGAGCAGAGATATCGGTCTGTATGACAAAACCTCGTGTGCTGGTTTTCCTGGTTTAGGAGTCATAATGACTTCCGCCATCTTTCATATCATTGGTACATATTTTAATCTGAATGCAGCATTAATAAGGTTAGTTAATTTTAAGATAGGAAGTCTGATGTGGGTAGGCCATGTAATGCGGATGGAGCAAACCGACCCAGCTAGAAAAACGCTCCTTGATAGACCTATTGAAAAAAGAAGATGAGGAAGACCCAGAACAAGATTCGTAGATAACATAGATCAAGACATGAGAAATATGGAAATACGTGCTTGGCGGAGGAAGGCGATGGATAGGGACGACTGGAAAAAAGTTCTTGGGGAGGCTAGGACCCACATAGGGTTGTAAAGCCAAAATGATAATGATAATTTTACGATAGCTCTTTGGGGAAGATTATTCAATAGCTCACCCGTAATTAAATCATAGCCTGGAGCTTTCTTCGGGATAATATCTTCCCTTCTACATCCTCAAATAACAACTACTCATTACAACAACAAAGTCAACATATGACAGATACACAAACACATTATAAACGCACACACTCAGAACTGTCTTCTCCTAGCGATATAACTAGCATAACTGAAGAATCTACTCATAGTGAATAAACTAATATCCATGCCGGATTTTCCAAACCACAAATCAAGAAAAAACTTAAACGGTCAAATTGTGACTTAACTCTATCCGAAATGGCAAAAACAATCATACGCTAACTTTATAAAGAAACTCCACAGATATTCATAATCCCAGCAGATAACATAACTGCTCTTCTTGAAAACTGTTACGGTAGTAGCGATCCATACGCAGAAGCATTAAAATTCACACCAGACATCAAATCACTTATTTCTACGTTATACCAAATATATCCCAACCTTAATGAGAAATCAACCTAAAATAGATTAACTCGTCTTATAAAAAAAATTTAAGGACAAAACCGAACTCTTAATGGGTGATTCTACAAAATTATCCAATCTTGACTTTTCACACAAAAAAGCTGATGATGAGTACATCTCTGACACATCTCAAAACTCACAGACGTCTCAAAAATCCTCTTATTTAACAAATTCATAATTATTCAATGGAATTTCGATGGATTCTATCCTCGCCTGGCACGCATACAACAACTTATTTCCGAAACCAATCCTGACTTTATTTGTTTACAAGAAACAAAACTTTACAGAAACACACAACCCTCATCTAAAAAATTTTGTTAGTTATCACCATATCAGAACTACACACCGACGCGCTAGCGGAGGGACATCAATTTTCGTATCAACTGAAATTTTTTACCGTAAACTTCACCTAAATAATACATCAGAAGCTGTTGCTATAACAGCATGGTGTCCAGAACAAATCACAATATGTAGCTTATATATTCCTATTAATTATACATTGACAAGCACTGAATTGGAAAACCTAATATCTTAAATTTCTGGCCCATTTATTATGGTTGGAGATTTTAATGCACACAACACTATGTGGGGCTCCAAAAATACATATGGTAGAGGTAAAATAATCGAAAATGTCATTAATAATACTGATATTAACTTATTAAATACATTAAATACAGGAAATAGTACATACTTTCATATTCAGTCAGGAAGCTTCTTATCAATAGACTTAAGGTTATGTGATCCCAAAATACACCCGTTACTAACTTGGCATACTCTAGATAGCTTATTCGATAGCAATCATTTTCCCATTATCATTAATAACAATGCAGCCAAATCGGAATATACAAAATCGAGATGGAAAATCTCAGATGCTAATTAGGAACTCTTCAAACTTACTGTAAAAGAACACACAGATGTACTCAAATATCAAAAAACATAGACGAAGACATAAAACAACTAAACCATTGCATAGTTTCCTCTGCAGAGGAGTGTATCGACAAATACAAAATTAACCCAATAAAAAAACACGTTCCCTGGTGGAATGACTCATGCAAAACAGCAATTCAAGAAAGCAAAAGAGCTTTAAACAGATTCCGAAAATCGCGCACTATAGCTGACTAAATAGATTTTAAAAGGCTCAGAGCAAAAACAAAACGCATAATAAAAAACAGTAAACAAAATTCATGGAATCATTTTACCAGCTCTATTACAAAAGATACCCCACCGACTCAAGTATGGTCAAAAATAAAGAGAATAAAAGGACATTACACATCATACAAAATTCCAGCTCTCACCATTCAAGACAAAATAATTACAGATGACCAACAAATCAGTGATATGCTTTCCCAACACTTTCTCAATAAATCAAATAATCCTACTAATCCACATATCGAAACTGATGCTACTCACAAAACCTGCAATACTAATCATCCCATTAATATACTTTTCAGTTTCCAATAACTTAATGATGCCATTTTTTCGACAAAAAGCTCAGCTGCACGCCCTGACGATATTCCCTCTATCTTTCTAAAAAACCTTCACCAAAATACATACGAGAAAATACTCAAACTGTTCAACAACATTTGGTCTTCCCAAAAATTTCCATCACTATGGAAACAATCCATAACGATTCCTATCAAAAAAGGCGATCAATCCCTAGACACGCTAAACTCATACAGGCCAATCTCTCTCACCTGTACATTATGTAAACTTCTAGAAAAAATGGTTAATAAAAGATTACTTTGGTACCTTAAACAAAATAAAATCCTCGACCAATTTCAATCAGACTTCAGACCAAATCGATGCACCATGGACAATCTTATACTTCTGCAATCAACAATTGCGACTGCGCTATCTAACAAAAATGAAGTCATTGCAATCTCCCTTGACATCGAAAGCGCTTTTGACTCCATACCGATTTCTGTAATACTAAACAAACTAAACCAGAACAAGTTATCCGGTAATATATATTCGTTTATAAAAAATTTTCTCACAGATCGATCCTTTAAAGTAATTACTAATGGCAAAACTTCCTCACAGCACACAACCACAAACGGTGTCCCACAAGGTTCTGTCCTAAGCAGCACACTATTTCTCCTTAGTATTAACGCTATTAGTTCATTCATAAATGACCTTGTACAATACGGAATATATGCTGACGACATAATATTATTCTGTCATGGAAAGGTCACATCCAGCACAAATACTTTACTACAGAACACTCTAAGTAAAATAAACAACTGGGCCAGTCAATCCGGCCTTAACTTCTCCCCATCCAAATCCAAAGTTATTCATTTTACCAGAAGACAAAACACACAATCTCCAACCATTACTCTGAATGGAAATTTTCTCCAAGTAGTAGATCAAATAAAGCTTCTTGGCATTATTTTCGATAAAAAACTTTCCTGGAGACCACACATTCGAGAACTTAAGGGTAGCTGCCTTCAAAGAATGAATCTTCTTAAATCACTAGCTCATTATAGTTGGGGAGCCGATGAGGAAACACTACTAAAAATATATCGAGCTCTTATTCGCTCCAAACTTGACTATGGTAGTGTTCTCTACATGTCATCAAGTAACTCACTACTACGTTCACTAAATGTAGTCCAAAATACTTCCCTTTGACTCTGTTTAGGAGCATTCCGATCCAGTCCGGTGGAAAGCATTCATGTAGAATGTTTTGAACTCTCGCTTCATCTAAGACGACAACAACTTCTACTGCTCTATTTCGCTAGAGTTTCAGCAAATCCCACAAATCTCACAAGAAACCTTATTTGTAACAGACAATTACCAGTTTCTAATAATCCTAGAATGGTACCGTCCACTATACAGATGTTAATTCCTTATTTAGATATCAATCTATTGTCGACCAGCCCTTTCACGGTCCCTCAAACTCCTCCATGGATATGTAAACTTCCAAATTTCAATATCGAATTATCCAAATATAATAAGAATGAAATATCACCTTCCGTTATTAAACAAAGATTCTACGAAATACTACATCAATGCAACTTCGATAAGATCCTTTACTCAGATGCATCTAAGACTGAAGAAGGTGTTGGCTGTGCTGTTACAACGACAACAACCACCGTCAACTTGTTTCGACTCTCCAGCAATTGCAGTATTTATACTGCTGAACTATATGGAATACTACAAGTGGTGAAATCTAGAGTATATGTAATCGCCTTCAAACTAATGGAATTCTAGTAACAATATTGTGGGTTACATCACACGTTGGTATTCCAGGTAACGAAAAAGCCGATCAAGCAGCAAAACAAGCATGTTCTCTTAACGTAACAACAGACATAAGAATAATCAAACATAAAATAAGGACCTTTGGAATGATCATTGGAAAAGAAGCAATACCAAGTTAAGCGTTCTACAACCGAACATTTTCTACCACCAGCTCCCACCAATGAAAAGAAAGGACAAATCTATCATTCGAAGATTGAGAATAGGGCACACGCCTTACACATGGACACCTAATGAATTCCAGTAATCAGATTTTGTGCCAGTACTGCAACAGCACGACTTCCGTAACACATGTACTTCTTGACTGTCAACACTACCTAGCGGCCAGAAGAAAATACAATCTTGGTAACGACCTAAAAGACATACTTATCTCAAACAGCAGCAACTATGAAAATGTATTAAACTTTTTAAAAAACACAAAGTTATACACTTTAATATAAAACAAAATGTATTATAAAAAATGTATTGTAACTAATTTGTACCCAATTTAAAGTATTAACCATGTAAACATGAATGTAAATTGTACCTGTGTCAATGACCATTAGCTGTCGAGACACATATTTTTCGAAATAAAAAAAAATAACAAATTCCAAATAAGTTTGTGTTTAATAAAAAACTAAATATTAAAACCACTATAAAATATAGATAGTCAGCAAAATAAGTTTTTGGTCATAAAGTTTTATATCCCAAAGAATGCATTAAATTTTATCGATTAAAAAGTATCCATTTTCAACCAAACGAGAAGCCATAACATATTTAAAATAAGAGAGTCTGGCCACAATATATAGCTAAATAATGCGCGGTTTTCAAGGATAGATAATAAAGATAGAAGTTTTAAGTTTTCTGCTCTTAAACTACAAAATAACAAGCTTAAAATTACACATATTAAACGGCCAAAAGTATGTAACTATCAGTTTTTTCACTGCCACTGCACAAATAAAAAATAAGAAAATTCTATATTATGTCATTATTTTGATATCCAGAGAAACCAATATTACAAAAAAAGTACGAGGATCATAGGACCCGAAACATTTTTTTTTTCAATTTCCGTCGTTAATGAAGTGTTAATACTAGCTACTAGCTTTTTTGCCGGTTCCTCTTCTAGAAGTGATTTAGTACCACTAAGTGGCCCCTTTTAAATTAAATGTCTGTGTTGTCTTTTTGAATGTGTTCTGTTTGTCCCTAAGTGTCATTAAGTGCTTTTAATTTTAATTTAAATATATTTTGACATCACAACATTTCTGCCCTAACAGAGACCAAATCAATTTATCTTAATTTGATAATTACACGTTGGAGTTATTACACACCCACAAATTATACATCTACCTTCATTTATTATCATACAGCTGTCTGTTTTTAATAAATAATTCAATAAATTAACATTTCCAAAATGTACCTATTGAATAAATGTAATTAACTTTTAAATATTACAACACATCACATTCTTTTCAACAAACAATTACACAATACCTACTTCTTAGTTTATTTGTTTGTATATCTTCCCTCAAGAAGTTCCCCTAAGTGTCAAACAGTTACAATAAAACTGATGATCACCCATCACTAGCTAATCCAGGATAGTTTAAACTATGTTTTCTAAATCACTAAATAATAAGACTTGTACCGGCATCATTTAATTTACCATGTACCGTAAGACCTAAAGATGCATAGCAAATTGTAGTATGTGAAACCGGTCGTTGGTGGTAAAATTAAATAGATTGTAAGTCTTATTCTTATAAAATAAACAATTTTCTTTTACCTATTAGAGGAAAGTAACGGAATATGGAATAGTATCCTAATATAGAATACCTTGATTTCTTCGAAAATATAAGTTTGAAATGCAATACATGCCCATCTTCTATTTCACTCGCCCTCTTTACTATTGCACTCACACCTTTGTGTCATTTGCGCAAACAATACGCATGTGGCAGGAGTGTTTTGTTTTATGGTCTCGCAGAAAATTTCGCAGGTATGTATTAAACGAGTATTATCGGTTATTATGCATGAATACAGACTTGCTATACCATTGAGCACATCCATATTACGTTAATTTTTTTCATTTTGTGACCTTCTAATTAAAATATGGCGATTTGAAAAAATATTGATACTAGTTTCAACTATAAGTATAAAAATACAAATATGGACAGTTGTTAATGCCTAATTATGGAATATTCCATAATTGTGTCTTTTTTCACAAATTAGGTATTTGCTATTATTTCTTTTAAAAATTATGTGTTATGTTTGTGTTTAGAATGCCAGCTTCACTATCGACCAATAAACGAAAAACCTTTGATAAAGAAAAAATGGTGTCTAGGACAACTTTCTATCGTTTTTGCCAAAAAAATGAATAGTCTCCAGAATAGGGCGACTTACAATATTGGGCTTCAAACTCGAAGGTCAGCTGGTAGAATACATATTGATGAAGAAGAGTAAAATTTAAAGGTTTTACAAGAACTGATTTTTGTCGTATGGTGTATATGCTAGAAAAGAGAAGCAGTTTGTAGAATCCATTTACTTAATCAGATGTGGCTCGAAAAAAGTGGTTAAAGTTATTTCTTATTCATCATTAAGAGAGACTTTCGATACGAAGAGCAACTGCTACCTATATCTTTTACCAGAGTATTTGGATTTGATAAGGAAAAATTGAACGCTTTTTTCAACTGTTTTAAAGATATTTAAACTAAAAATAACTATCCACGAAATCGTATTTACTACGTGGATAAATTTGGCCTTAGAGTAAAATACCACAAAATATCTGTTACAGAGGGAAACGCCAGATAGCTGCACTTACTTCAGCACAAAGCGGATCGTTTCCCTTATGACAATAGTGGTTTGCATGAACTTTGCAGGACATTTTTCGCCACCGTTTATTATTTTGCCCAAAAAAAATATAAGTGCTCAGCTAACGAGCGGCTGTCCATCAGAATCAGTCAAAGTTGCACATCCATCAGGGTGCATCCATCTTCAAAGAGTGGTTCAAGCACTTCATTTAACACACCAACCCGACTCCTGAATCGAAGATTTTACTAATTCTAGATGGACACTATAGTACCACTAGACATCGCTAGGAAAAAAACGTGGACATCGTTTTCTTACCTCCACATACAACTTGCAAACTGCAGCCGTTAGACAAGACTTTTATGGTGTCATTAAAAACATACTATAGTGAGGAAATACGCATGTCGATTAGAAATAATGGCAGACCTCTAACTTCATATGTTTTAAAACTGATGTTATAAAACTATTTGTACTTTCATTTGAAAGTACAAACAGGCGAGATTGCAGCCAACTGTTTTAAGGTCAATACATTAAGGCCTTTAAATAAAGATGTGATATAGACTTTATTTCTGCACAAGATAATGCTGTAAGAGACGGTTTTACAACCAACATCACTGCACTAGAATCATGATCTGAACCTGTTTAAGCCCTGACACAAATACCTGTACCAGAAACAAGTGCAAATATACGAGGCGTGTTTTTTAAGTAAGTACCGTTTTGGAATTAAAAAAAAGACGTGCAAAGATATGGCAATAATTTTATTTTTACATGAAAGCCTGTACCTTAATCTACTTTTCTACATAATTTCCGCGAATATTGAGGCACTTGTCATAACGTGGCACCAGTTTTTGAATACCCTCCTGAATAAATTCTGCCACCTGACTTGTTAACCACTGCATCACAAATGTTTTGACTTCGTTATCGTCTTGAAGACGCTGACCGCCCAGGTGTTTCTTCAAGTGCTGGAACAAATGGTAGTCGCTGGGCGCCAGATCAGGGCTGTATGGAGGATGATCTAGAGTTTCCCATTTAAATGATTTGATGAGATCTTTGGTCTGATTAGCCACATGTGGACGGGCATTGTCATGCAGCAAAACGATACCCTTACTCAACTTGCCACGTCTTTTGTTCTGGATTGCACGACGCAGATTTTTCAATGTCTCACAATAAGACGCTGCATTGATTGTCTCATTACGAGGCAGAAACTCCACTAGCAATACTCCTTTTCTGTCCCAAAAAACTGTGCACATGATTTTCCGGGCAGAAATTGTTTGCTTAAACTTCACTCTTTTGGGTGATGATGAATATCGTCATTCCATGGATTGTTGTTTCGATTCTGGTGTGACGTAGGCCACCCACGTTTCGTCACCAGTAACAATTTGGTCTAAAAAATCTTCACCTTCACTGTGGTACCGCTCAAGGAAAGTCAATGCATTGCCTAAACGTTGGGTTTTGTGCAAATCCAAAAACATTTTTGGAACCCAACGTGAACACAATTTCCGGTCATTCAAGTTCTCGGTAACAATGCGATATAAAACACTACGAGAATACTGAGGAAAGCAGTCGGAAAATGATGAAATTGTAAAGCGTCTGTTTTCTCTCACCTTTTCGTCTACTTTCTGCACCAAATTTTCATTAACGACCGAAGGACGCCCACTCCGTTCTTCATCATGCACATTTGTGTGGCCATCTTTAAATGCTCTCACCCATTTCCTTACCATTCCATCACTCATAATGTTTTGTCCGTAAACTTCAACGATCTCACGATGAATATCGATCGGTTTTACGCCTTTAGCACTAAGAAATCGTATAACAGCCCGTACTTCACAATTAGCGTGACTCACGATTGTTGGAGGCATCTTAAACACTGGAGTAAACAAGTATACAATGAAGAATCAGACTGTAATGGCGTCAGTGCGTAGACAAGAGATGTAGGTAACCAGCGCTCATGCGCGGAACGCCGACCGTAGCGCTGCGGCGGCGGAATCGCAAAACGGTACTTACATAAAAAACATGCCTCGTACAACCTGAACCTGTACCTTCGACTTCAGGGAATAATCGGAACACTCTGCGGCAAAATAAATTAGCTAAGACAAAAAATAAACAGAACTGCAAAGAGAAATAAATAAACAAAGAAAAATAAGACTGATTCTAAAGAAGAAGACTTTGAGAAACAGGACGTTATTCAGTTTGATGCAGACAGTGACCCTGATTAATTGTTGGGCCAAGAATCTCCTCACACTGCTGATTGTATGTTTGCCAAAGACTTTTTTCCACAGATAACACTGAAAAAACTGGATTAAGTGCATAATGTGTGGGCTCTGGGCTCATTATGATTGTGCTGGTCCAGAGTTTGATACATAGATCTGTGACTTTTGTAACTGAATTAAGCTACTTCCTTTATTTTTCAAAATTTTCTTATTTAAATTTAGTTAATGTATATATTTATGTCTATTTTTGTTATTGATACTACCGTAGTAGTTACGGATAATCTTATTCGGATATATTCGGATATCTTTACTGTAGTACATCCGTACTAGAGTAAAGATATATGTTCTTAGCTCTCTTAACTTTTTAATGTTGAAAAGAACCTACTTCCGAATAGCATTATAACCTGCCTCTAATAACATTATATAAAAACAAAATTATATTTTACACAAATACACACAAACATTCTACATATTTTGGTATATAGATATTTAATTCTATTTATGTAAAACATTAATATAATTAATGACACAATATTAATTGCTTGAATTTACTGAAAATAACAAAATCATTATAGATCAAATAATGATTTGTTGGGCAGCAAACTACTAACAGCAAAAAATTCAATTAAATTTCCAATTAAATTAAAATATTTTCACTTCAGGCACAGTTACAATCACAAATTGATGCTTTGTAAAATAATTCTGATTTCACATATATGTAAATTAGAAAAATTTTCAAATGGGAAACAAAAAGTGATCACTTATCACGCAACGTTACAAGTTTCCTTTCACTGGAGTTAAAAAATACTTAAGATAAGCATATAATTAATTTTAAAGGGGTAGGTTGATTGCAACCTTTATAGCGAATTTTCATTCTCTTGAGCATTAGTGTATACACAAATAACACTTTGACACGGACGTCCAGTGCTTTATCCGATGTAGATTTCCGATATAGTTATCAATCTTATGTAGTCAATATTATAAGGAAAAAAGTGTTTAGTCAAGCAATCGCATTGCTCTCGATAGTTTCTAATTGTAATAAAATATTCATAGTTGAGACATACTAAAGTTCCAATTTAAATAATAGATAAATATTGACAACAATTTTTTTGCTGCATCCCGAACGGATCAATGAAATGATTATCGCCCAGCCACAAGGTCATATCGCACATTGAGATCTATAGGGCATTAACTGCTAAAAAAATCGTATACTGAGTTGACTATGAGGAATTATTAAAAAAAATTTCTTTTTGGGGCTATAAGGCATTAATTAATACTTGCACTCTATACCCCTAAATACTGTATGTCAGGGGTCACCAAATGGCGGACCGCGGTCAGGATCCCAACAGTGAGCTTGTTTTTTACGGACCACCGTAAAAATTCAAAATATAGTTATAAAATTATAGTGTAAAATTATAATCAAATCTAAATATATAAATATCTTTTTTTAATGCACAGTACTAATACTAAAGAGAAATACTTAATCTAAACCATATGTTTCGACTAAACGGATTTCCAAAATTACCTATGATGATTATAAACCACCCATAGATACCTCACTCTAAGGTAAAAACGAATTCAGTGTTAAACTCCGCCCACTTACACCTCTTTGCCCCTCACGCCTAAGTACTACCTGACTGTATGGTGGCGACTGGCGACATTAATTGATATATTTGCCAAGATTGAAAAATAAATTTGAGTTGCCTGCTCCGGCCATTGTCTAGTGCAATAGACGAAAATATAAGGATGGCATTCAGCATTTTCACAAATAATTTTAACGTGCTTGTAATTTATATTATGGAATTCCGATTTTACTTTAAAAAAAACGCTAAAAATTGATTACAGTAGAGGTTTTCTCAAAATTATTTATTTATAAATACACTACAAAAAAATAACAAAATATAAAACACATAATAAAATTAGCAGTGATAAATTACATCTCATTTAAATTACTTTTTTGTAACTTTTCAAACAAATTAATTTCCAGAATTGATGCAAAATAAAATATTTTAAGGTAGGTAATATACAGAATTTATTTCCAGATTTAGTTTATTAACTCACGGTAAAATATTGCAAAACCTCCTAATTTTAAAGAATCGCTTGGATTGACATGAAATTTGGCTTACGCCTAGCTAAAATGCCAAATAAGAAAAGATGATGCTTTTGCACTATGGTTCAGTATCACCCCTTCTCGGGAGTGAAAAAATATATGTTCAAGATAAGTTCGGAAGTGTCTAAAATCAGTAATTCTAAGGAACTTTTGCTCTATAGAGTTTTTTTAAGTCAATACTTTTCGAGTTGACGATTGAAAAATAGGTTTTTATTCGGCAAATTCCATGTTAAATATTTCAACGTGAAATAATAAAAAAATGAAGCACTTTTCGACGAAAACTCATTACAACTTTTTTTAAAGTGTTTAAAAGTTTATTTTTGTTAAGTTTCTAGCATCAAAAGTAAGCAAGCTTCAGAAAAGCAAAACCTACATTTTTTTACTCTTTGTGATTTTTGGTGTCAGTAATAAATTTTAAGTTATTTTGAAAAAAACCTTTTTTTTTATATTAAAAAAAAATTTTTTTAAAATAAGCCCTTTGAACAAATGAAACTTACAAATCATTACTTAATACATTAGTAAAGTAATTTGTGAAGCAATAACGATTAATTTGATTTAAATGCTAATTGGGTGCTGATTTTTCCGAGTTTTTTTGACCAAAAAAAGGAACCAACTTATTTTGGGCGTAACGCTTACTTTTGATGCTAGAAACTTATTAAAAAACAAAAATTAATATTTTTTTAACACTTTAAAAAAGTTGTACTGAGGTTTCCCCAAAAAGTGTACCACTTTTTCGTTATTTCACATTGAAATATTCGCTTTAAAATTTGACAGATATGAACCTATTTTTCCTTAGTTACAACTTTGCTTCTACTGGGTCTAGAGAGTTCATACATATACCATTTTTTTTCTCTTTTTTAGAACCTATATTTTTGCTGGAAACGCTTTTTTTTCGATAAAATTTATATTTACTTTTTGAATTATTTGCAAAAAACCGTTTAAAAATTTGTTTTTTTTTTTTGGTTAAAAAATGAACATATTTACTCGCAAATAACTCGAAAAATATTAACTTAGTGAAAAAATTCTATATGACAAAAGTTGCTTAGAATGACTTTTCTTCTTTCCTATGTTTTTCTATATGTATGCCTTCGATAGGAGAAGGAACTTCGACAAGAAGAATATATAAATTTTGTTCTGATAGTAACATTGTACTAAAAAAATTGACAATTTATCTATAAATGGCAATATAGAAGTCAATTATATCCTGTGCAAAATAAGAAATTGTATAGAGGTGAACTAAAATCAATATGATCTACTATTCGATCGCATACTTTTTACATTTAAACATTTTCTGAGGACTTTCTGGAATTACGTCATCGAGGTTTTAAAAGCAAGTAGTGGTGAGTACCAAATGCAATCGATTTTGTCTTTGACAATATACCACAAACTACCAACGTTAAAAATGAATCATGTAAATACATATCTTGATAAAATGAAAGGGAATTTCCAACATATAAATAGTTGAGAGCCATCTGCCTAGAAAAAATAGGTAAAAGCTGATAAACGGACAGGATTAGAAAGTTTAAAACATCACTAATTAGAACATATTTCAAAACAAAGTAAATAAGTATATTTGAATGTTACTTCTTTTCAAACTAAGATTGTAAAATTAAAATTTTAGGAAAAAAAATTTATTATTTCTTGTTCTCAAAAAGTACCTACTTTCATTACTGACAATATTGAAACATTTTATTATTAAAAGTCGAGAACAATTAAAAACCACGTTCATATTTATATGAAAGTGCTATAAAAATGAAGGTATATTACTCTTTTTTAACAAACTTGGTATACGACTTTAAATATTTGACATCTGATTCTTTCACATGCAAGTTTTTATCAATAATACATTTTTCCCTAAACTGAATAAAAAAGTTTTCCATATGATTCCAAGGTTTTAAGACATACTGATATTATAAAATACTTGTTAATATCTACTGTATATAGAAACTAAAGCTAATAGTGTAGTTAAAATACAGTTGAGTCCACGATTATTTACCCGTGCGTCATTAGTACCTGGCGAGATAAAACACATACTTTTGATCTAGCATCATTCTCTTCCAAGCATGAAACTAAAGACAAACCAGCTACTGACTGGTAGTAAGTAAAAACACATTTTATTTTTATGAACGCACTAGACTCAGTACATTGATATAGTTTAGATTTACCCATACCAAAGATATAGGTAGAAAAAAAAAGACGTTTTCATATTTATTTTAAGTACAATTTGTGACGTTTCTGGTTTGTGGCTGTCAGTCTGTTGAATTTTTTGCTGTTTATTTGTCGAATTTTTGCATTTTAAAGTTTGTTTACCTTTACTTTTATCGAAAATAAGTAATTTTCTGTGAATATTTTCCCTTTTAGTTTTTTGTTTGCTTTCATTAACGTTATACCACTGACAAGTTTTTAAAAGTTTGATTTTTACCAAGAATTTTATAATTTTTCTTTTATGGTCTTTACAGCTTTCAAGCCAATTAGTAGTTAATAAAATATGCTTAGTCACATAAGTTTCAGTTTCAATTCAAACATAGGCAAATTACCCTCTGTTTCGGGTCACTGATATCCATCAATATAATATCAATATTCCCGCAGTTTTTATACCAAATTTTTGTGCGCTCTACGTCTTTCAGGGGAAATTTAAAGAAAGATATATTATTATTTGTTCCATCGTTTCTTTCAAAACATCCCGCTTAAACACACTTATGCGTTTCAGAAGCCATTTTATCCAAGTTGTGAGTCCTTTTTTTTATAAAATTCCGCTATAACTTGTCATAACACTTGTCACAGATAATACACCTATAGGGTAAGTTCGGCCCTGACACTACTCCTATCTCCTTGCAAGTCAGAGAGAGAATGAGAAATCTCGATACGGTTTTCGAGTAACGCCATCTAGTTGTTGATACATCTTTCGGTTACCACGAGGTGAGCTATCTAGTGGGTGGTTTATAATCAATGCTACAACCTACCAAAAGTACCTACCTAAAAATACTCTTTTAGCAAACTACAATAGGGAAGCTATCTCAACACTAAAATTATTTTAATTTGCGTATTTATGACTTACCCAGTAACCAGTTTATAATAAAAATAAAATGTTTTATCCAAAATTTCAGGTAATAGAACCATAATAAAACAATTTCTTTTGTATTTCATAATAACATAATTTCAATTTGTATATTTCTGACATAGTAACCATTCTGTGGAATTTTGTAATAATTCTATTGTATTTAATAGAACTAAAAATTACTGGGGTTGATATTTGTATTGATTGGATATTTTCATTTAGTATTGAATTAACTCTCAGTATCAGTTTTGCTTGTCGCATTACAGTCTTCTATCAGTCGTCATTCTGAGTGTTGTTTACGTTTTTATTCTTTTTATTGTGTTTTTAGTGAATAGTTTCAAGTGTTCTATATAGTTTTAGTGTTGTTTATATTTTACATTCATATCAATATGGATAAGAAGAGAAGAAAAATTGAATCAGATTTATATTGTTTCACTTTGCCAAACCAAGTTGGAGCAGTACCTGTTTGTTTGATTTGCCATCAGACTGTGGCAATAATTAAAAGTTCGAATGTTAGACAGCATCACGAAACAAAACATAAAACATTTGATGAACAATACCGAACTGGAACTATAATTCGTAAAAGTAAACTTAAGAGTTTACTTTCAAATTACGCTACATGTACGGAAATTATTAAACGATCAATGACCAATCAAGAAAAATGTTCTGAGGCTTCTTCACGCATTTCTTGGACGCTTGCCAAACATATGAAGTCATTTAGTGACGCGGCTATCGTTAAAGAGTGTTTTCTGGAAGCAGGAAATTCGTTATTTCAAAATAAGAAGGATGTTGTCGATACTATTCAGCGTATTCCAATATCTACTACGTCAAGCAAAAAGAATATACAGATACTGGCAGATGAAACATACAAAACTTTAAAACAAATCTTGGCTGTCACTGAATATTTTGCTTTGGCATTGGATGAGTCATGCGACATTACAGATACAGCACAGCTTGTCATTTTCGTGCGCTACTTGGACAGAAGCAGTGAAGTGTTTGTTGAAGAACTTTTGACTATTTTGCCAATGTCCGGAACTACTACAGGAGAGCATTTACACAAGGCTGTGGTGGACTATTTTGGCAACAATAGTTTGGATTTAAAGAAAGTTATTTCTATTACGACGGACGGCGCTGCAGCGATGGTTGGGTGTAGAAAAGGCTTGGTTCAGCGACTGAATAGTGATCCTATGTGCAATTTAAATATAATATCGTATCATTGTATTATTCATCAAAGTGTGTTGTCTTGCAGTTTAAATCCAAACCTTCACAGTAAAATACAAACTGTCATAAAGATAGTGAACTTTATACGTGCAAAATAATCTTTGAGGCATAGTCAATTCAAATCATTCTTAGAAGACATTAATGTTCAGTTTGGCGATTTGCTTCGTTATAACAACGTAAGATGGCTGAGTAAAGGTTTAGAGCTTGAAAGATTCTTTGCAATACAAGACAATATAAAAGAATTTCTGTCCACTCTTGATAATGAAGCTGCAAATAACCATTTGGGCTTCCTCTTGAACACAAAACACGTTGCAACTATCGCATTTTTGGTGGATATCTTTAGACATCTAAGCTTCTTAAATTTAAAACTACAATGGAAGAGAAAAACTACAACCAAAACTAAATGCATGCTCATCAGCAAAACTCAACAACCTCCGATGCAATTGACATTAAACAACCGAAAAATAGAACAAGTGGAGACATACACATACCTTGGAACCACGGTCAACACAAAATGGGACCAGTCAACAGAAATAAGATCACGAATTGAAAAAGCGTGAAATGCGTTCAACAATATGAAAAAGTGGTTCACAAGCAAAATCTCAATGGAACTAAAATTAAGACTGGTCAAGTGTTATGTCTTCCCGGTCTTGTTCTATGGAACAGAGGCATAGACCACAACGGAAGCCATCCTAAAGAAACTAGAATCCTTTGAGCTGTGGATATATCGCCGTATTCTTCGGATATCCTGGACAGACTACATCACTAACGTAGAAGTAATGCAGAGAATAGGCAAAAGCAAAGAAATAATCTTCACCGTAAAGAAACGAAAGCTTGAGTACTTCGGACATGTCATGAGGCATACTAAGTACCGGCTGCTACAGTTAATAGTCCAAGGAAGAATCGACAGTAGGAGGGGACCGGGAAGAAGACGACACTCATGGATGCATAACCTGCGACAATGGTTCGGACTAACATCGACCGAACTGTTCAGAGGTGCCGTAAACAAAGTCAAAATAGCCTTGTTAATAGCCAACGTCCGAAACGGATAGGGCAAAGGAAGAAGAAGAATGGAAGGGAAAACTGGTTTCTGTCGGATTTAAGAAGTTTTCTAAAATGATTGAACTTTTTTCTGAGGACATTAAGGTAGAACTTTTGCATTTTCCCCTCCTTAAATCGGTTTGTAATAGTAATAAAGATATTGATGTCACCCAGTTTTCACATTTTATTAATGAACTTGATTTGGAATTTAAAAAATGATTTGCTGATTTTCACAAAATTAAAAATGTTGTGCAACTGTTAAGCAACAGTTTTTCTCTCAAGGCTAATGGTGTATGGACTAGCGAAGCAGCAGACGTTTTTAATAGTAACAAAGCTTCCCTTCAGATGAAAATGATCGAGTTTCAGGAAGATTCCGTACAGAAAAAATTGGTACAGATCTCGGTTGACAGATGAACATCTTGGCTCTCTAATAAGAAAATCTCTAATGAGAAACCTCACTCCAAATTTCAGACAGGTTGTACAAAATAGAAAGAGTCATTTTTCTCATTAATAGTTTAATTATGTAAGGAGTTTTACCTTTATTTTTATACTTATTGTAATCATTCAGTTTGAATTTAATTAAACTGATGTAAAATTTGTTATGTGCCTTATTATATATTTCCTTCTTCTCGACATGTTAAATAAGAGTACTTCTCTGCTGAGCGTTTAATTAAAATAGTTTTCAGATTTATAAAGCTTAAAACAAACATCCATCTTGCATTGATATTAATGTAGAAAAGTTAACATGATAATTACCATTTTGTAGGTACCATGTTGTATACATTTCTAACTTTTAAAATATTAAAGACGCCAACAATAAGGAATAGAAGGACAAATATAAAATAACAAATATTGTCGAAGACTTCTGCACATCCTTGTACAGCTCGCAAGGCCAGCCTAATGAAACAACAAAGGAGAACGTCAAAAGAAAAATAAAAAACGTGGGATCAGAAGTACTAATAAATATAAAGGGATTCAAAATAGAAAGAGCTTTAAAAGAGCTAAAAAATAATAAAGCTCCAGGACACGACGGTATAATTGCCGAGCTCTTGAAAACAAGCAAGACATTAACAATCCCTGTACTAACAGAGCTATTTAATAGATGTCTCCATAATAGCAAGATCCAAGAGTCTAGTAATACTCTTACACAAAAAAGGGGACAAATGTGATCTACAGAATTATAGACCTATATCGTTGCTCAGTCAAGTATACAAACTATTTATGAGAATTATTAACAACCGGTTAACCTACAAAATGGACAATTACCAACCGGTTGAACAGGCTGGCTTCCGCAAAGGATATAGTACATCAGACCATCTGCTGACAATGAGAACATTGATAGAGAAGGCAAATGAATACCAACTACCCGTATTTCTTGCCTTCGTCGACTATGAAAAGGCGTTTGATAGTATCGAAATGTAGGCCATAGAACAAGCTATTAATAATTGTAGAATAGATTCGAGATATAGGTACCTAATACATAATATAGGTATATGAAAATGCAACTATGATAGTACAACTAGACGAACATACAAATCCCATCCCCATTAAGAGAGGAGTGAGACAAGGAGACGTAATATCGCCAAAACTTTTCAACCTAGCCCTAGAAGACGTCTTTAAAACTACAAATTGGTCAACCTATGGTATTAACGTTAATGGCAACAAGTTAAACCACCTCAGATTCGCTAACGACATAGTGAGTATAGCGAGCACATTCGAGGAACTGCAAATTATGATGGAGGAACTAGCAGCCAGCTCCCAATACGCCAGCCTAAAAATGAATATGAAAGAAACAAAAATAATGACAAAATCAGATGACCCCAGACGTATAACTATAAATGGCAGTAAGATAGAACAAATCCAGGAATATATCTACCTAGGCTAAATTCTGAGACTTGACAAAGAGAACCAAAGTGCGGAAATTACTAGAAGAGCAAGACTAGCATGGGCAGGATTTGGAAAACTTAGTTGAATACTTAAGAACCGCAAAATACCCAAATACTTGAGGAGCAAAGTGTTCAACCAATGCATCCTTCCTATCATGACATATGGATGCCAAACCTGGACCCTAACCAAGGCAAACATGAGTAAACTAGCCACAATACAAAGAACAATGGAAAGAGCAATGTTAGGTATACGATTGTTAGATAAAAAGAGGAACGACTGGGTAAGATTTAAAACAAAAGTCGAGGACATAGCAACAAAAATTGCCGAAATTAAATGGAGCTTCGCGGGCCACACTGCTAGACAAAAGACCAACGTTGGAATACTACAATACAACATTGGAGACCTTACGAAAGTAAACCACCAAGAGGAAGACCACAGATGAGATGGGTTGATGATATTAAAAGAATAGCCGGAAGAAATTGGAAATATGTTGCTCAGGATAGAGACCGATGGAAGGAGTTGGGAGAGGCCTATGTCCAAACATGAACGACAGAAGGCTAAGAAGAAAAAGAAGAAAATATTTTCAGTAATAATTTACAATACTGCTGTGTTTAAAATGTACTGATAGTAATATCAAAACAATACACAATTTATATTTAATTTACTGTACCAGGAAAGCATTTAACTTACAGTGGCAAAAAAATGAGGTATTAGTTTGCTTTTCCATACTTATATTGTTTTTTTATTCGCCGTAAAATGTACAAAACTGCAGTTGTAAAGTAAACAAACGTTATTTAAAATAAGTTGTTACTAACATTTAAATGTTTAAATAGATTTAGATATGTTGCATAAAATTGTTGAATACTTTAGTTGCAGAAGAAAACAACCAAAAACAGTAGTATTAAATGATTAAATTAAGTTCAAGATACAAATTTTTCAAATTATGCCGCAAAAATTTATTAAACAAAGACGGGAGAAAAAACAATATAACAGCCTTATAATGATCTTTTTCCTTGACTTTATTTCATATCCCCATCCCCCTAAACGAGGTGGCCTACATTAGATGCCCCTGATTTCAACTACGTAACCAGGATGATCTCCTGAGGGGAGGTTACAACTACTGGAGGGTTTCTGGTAACCCCCTCCCCCCCGGGGTTACGCCACTCCCTGGTTTAGTGCTGAGTGTCCGGACCGCGAAAGTGTAGTAGGTTTTTGAAACGGACCCTCAGGGAATATAATTGGTAACCCCTGCTCTATGTCATCGGTAAAAAAAAACTAATGAACTCTGAAGGATTATTTGCAAATAATTCTTTATTTTACTTAAACTCTTTTCACATAGTCAAAGCTATGAGCATTATTTGCACATAATTCCCTACAGTTCTTAAAGTTGGTAACACTGTTACAGCTGTGTAAATTAACAGCTGCCAATAAAGGCGTGTTTTTTACACGACTTTCTACATTCAATTTCACAATGTTCGATATCAGAGAAGGACTGGGATATTGTTTTATTTGGTATGAGGGCATTGCTCATCGTGGTCCCAATGAAATTGGAACATGTCTTTTTCAATACCTATAGGACATACAAAACGGCAGCAACGTGGTATTGTATTCGGATAATTGTTCCAGACAGAACAAAAATATGTTTATTTGTTTTATTTGGTATGATGGCATTGCTCATCGTGGTCCCAATGAAATTGGAACATGCCTTTTTCAATACTTACAGGACACAGAAAATGACAGCAACGTGGTGTTCTATTCGGATAATTGTTCCGGACAGACCAAAAATAAGTTTATACTCGCCTATGTATACGCAGTATACGTATATGTATACGTGTATACGCAGTGCATAAATTTAATATACCTAAAATAACACATACATTTTTGATTACTAGACATTCCCAGAATGAGGGAGATAACATGCATTCCCTCGAAAGTACCTTCGTTTCGAAGGGCTGTAAGTTTTGAAAAATTGGATGAATTTTATAGCTATAAGTTTCAATATAAAGCTTAGATTTTCATTCAAAATTTGTGAAATTTTACTTCTTAATGTTTATAAACAATGGAGATATAATTTTTAAAAAAATAGACCCTAACTTCTAAGTTATTTCTAACAATTCGTTCCTATTTATCATAGAAGGTTTTTTTTTAAATGTGAGTTTTTTTACTAGCTATCCAATGGTTGTACGTACAAGTCTGTAGCATGAAGAATATAGAAGTTATTACAATTGTTTATAAGTAAAAAACACACCCCTTTTTTAAACATTTATTTTGTAAATAATTTCGATGAAAACGCAATTTAACTTCTGAGATAGTTCAAGTCTTAAAGAATCCTATGAAATTTGCTAAATGTGTCTAGAATCATTAATAGAGCAAGTTCAATAGTTTAAATATCTAGCCTCAGGGATAAATAAATTAAAAACTTTTAAACTATTTGACCGATCGGGGGAAAAAAATGTATAAATAACATTTTATTTTGTTAATAAAAAAATTAATAAAATTTATAAATTAGTGCAAAAAACTGCATTTTTGCAAATATCTCCATAAATTATTTATCAATTTTAATTTAAAAAACGGGAAAATAAAGATATTTTTGATATAAAAAAATGATATAAATATTGTTTATGTAAAATATAAGGGAAAAAACTTATAGAGAAAAAATCGAATTGTGACCATAAATTATTGTTTAAAATTGTGACCATAAAACGCAGGGTAAAAATACGAGTACTTTTTCATCTATTCGTCATCTAGTAACCCCATCTATGTCTTAAAAGCTTCAGATATCTGCGATTTTTTTAACCAGACTGGGCTACTTACAAAAAATACCCTTAGTACATACTGAGCATTTGAGTACCTACCATTTTTGGATGTTTGTTGTCGTTAGAACACATGTGACATCGCCGTCTTTTCTTGTCATGGGGATTATCTTGTCTGAGTTGTTCTGCAGGTAGTTTAATAAAATGCCTTATTATACCTCGAAGCCAAAGAAGATTTTTGGACTAACCCAATGCGGCGATGGTTAGAGAGGGATCTTAAAACCATGAACATCAGGCAGTGGCGAAGGAAAGTATCCGACAGGGCAGAATGGAAGAACATTGTTAAGCAGGCTAAGACTCACAAAGGGTTGTAGCGCCATTAGAAGAAGAAGAAGATTATACCTCGAAGGTCAATTAGAATATTTCTTATTTCAGCCCTCATTTGAAGATGGTCCTTGATAAGTTCTCTTTCTAAAGAAATAATGAATTGTCGCCTGTCCATTGTCTTTCTAGTATCTACAGCACTGTTATAGATAACGTGAGAATTTACAACCATAATATTTATCATTCCATAAAATATCGTCAATGGCCAACGTCTACTTCTTCGACCTACATTATAACAGGAGCACTTTTGATCCAAGCTGTCAACTCCTCCTTTTGTTGAATTATAACAATTTATAATTTTGGCAAGTTTTTTTCATTATTTTCGATTGTAGCTGTATGGTGTAGTGACGAGAGCATTATGACAGCTTTACGCTTTTTAGGCACATATGATAGGAGTGTTTGGATTTACAAACGATCGTTTGTAAATCCAAAAATTGTTGAAAAAGCGGGGCGGTCTTTATTAGGCAAAAATTCAGTATATGTGAGTCTAAATTTTTTTAATTCATTTGCCAATTCAACTGATAAAAACCAGTTATCAGCCGTGATATTTCAATAACTGTTTACAATAGGCTGTACAAGTTGTAAAACGTTAAGTGTGAAATGAATAATTTTTTCGAATTGGGACAATCATCTTTTCCAGCATATATAAACGCATTCAATAAATAATATGACAAACACACTATTTTTATGCCATATTTATTCGGTTTACTCGGCATATACATTTTATATTGAAATCTTCCCCTAAACCCCATTAGCATTTCATCAATAGTCATCAACTGACTACAAGCATAATTTGATTGACAGTTGGCAATCATAAGGTTAAATATTTCTGAAATAGCGGCAAGTTTATCGCCCTTCTAGATTCGTTCATTTCTTGTGAGACTGTTATCAAAGCGCAAAGCAGCGCATAAGAAATAAAAACGTTTTAGTGTCATAGTGGCACGAAAAATGTCGCGACCTGTAAGATCTGTCGCCTATAAAGGACTTACATATTCATTATTCATTATTTGATTTAAAAGCACCAGACAGTAAAAGGAGACCAATGAAGGCTTTCATTTTAGCTTTTTCTACATGGTTTGTAAATTGACAGTTTGGGGCCCTATCAGCGTAAGACATTGTCAAATCAGTAATTTTTATAATTGTATGTTTTATTATAATATCTAGCATATGATCGTCAAATATAAAATTCCATGATTGTACTGGTTCGGCTGGTTTATTTCTGTATGCATCACCTATCACCGCAGGTATGCGTGTTCTGATTGTGTTTTCTTTTCGAGTTTTTCCGCAGACTGGAGGTATTTTTGACCACTTGTATTTATTCTTTTTAAAAAAATACTACCCTGCTACCTCTAATTCTTCCTTTTCATCTTTTTCAATCGTATCGGATTGTTCTTGAACAATCTCATTTTCAGCTTGCTCCTTTTCTAATTCCTCTAACACTGAATCACTCTCATGATCGCTAACTCGCTCTCATCACACGAATAGTCACTAATATAAGCGTTTAAAGCCTTTTCTTTAAGTTCTTGCTGCGTAAGAGGTCTGTTGCGATGGTTCATTATGTAAAACAGTCAAAAAAAAAATAGTGTCACTAAAGGTATACTGGGTCAAATCTGGCCCGAATTCTTTTGTTTTCGGAAAACACAATGTCACCGAAATTTGCCCATTTGTTTTTACTTTGAACTTTCTTTGTTGTAAAAAGTTTTTAATGAAGGAGTAAATATTTCCCGTTATCTTGTACTGACGAAGGTTTTCAAGAATGACTTGGCGCGAGATAGTATCGAAAGCTCCTTCTATATCAAAGACAGTAGCAATCAGATCTTGTTTATTTAAAAAAGCGGAAGCTATTTCTGTTTGTAATAGCACTAAATTTGCAAAAGTTGAACGGTGATGTCTGAAACCGGATTGCGCTGCTTCAATCATTGCATATTTCTCGAGAAACCATGTTAATCTTGAATTAATCATTTTCTCAAACAGCTTACATAATGAGCAGCTTAGAGAGATAGGTCTGTATGATTTTGTTAGGTTTGAGGGTAGATCAGATTTTTTTATTGGTATGATAATTGATTCGCGCCACATTCTGGGTAATTGCTGAGTATGCCATATCTTGTTATAAAGATTCAGCAGAGGATAGTGCAAGTGCTAATTCTTCTTGTGTAAAAGGAAGGTTGATAGCGTCAATATCGTGTCTATGAATTTCTAGAGCAAGAGGAATTTGTATATTCTGGTCATTTGGACTTTCAATCTGTTCGACTTCAGACATGAATTTCCATGCAAATCTTTCAGCCATAATTTGAGCAATTGTTTGGTTATCTGTTATAACTTTTCCATTCAGTGATACTGCTGAAATTTTTGGAAGAGTTTTATAACCTTTCATTTGTCTTATTTTTGTCCAAAATTTAGATGGTGGAGTATCACTAGTAAGTGTAGAAACAAAATTCTGACAGGAATCTTTTTCGCTTTTTTTAAGGACATATTTCGCTTTGGCTCTTAGCTTTTTAAAATAGGTCAGGTTTTCTTGAGTTCTTCTTTTTCGATATCTGTTGAGGGCCGTTTTGCATTGACGTACAGTTAGTTAAGATTCTGAATTCCAGCATATTACTGCTTTTTTAGTGGGGCATATTGTTATTTTTTTTACATTATTTTCTGCAGAAATAATAATGCAGTTATTAAAGAGAGTTATTGCCTCGTCTATATCTTCAGATTGTTGAAGTAATAAAATATGATCTCCGGCGCTAGTTTGAAAATTATTCCAGTCCGCTTTAGCGATATTCCATTTAGTAATGGTGCAAATATTTTTATTGCTATTTGTTATGACTATCGGGAAGTGGTTACTATCATATAAGCTATCTAAAGTATACCATGAGAGTGAATCGGCAGACTTGGGATCACATGCTTAGATCGATAGAAAAGTAAGTTCTTGAGGCAATGTTAAAATATGTACTGGCTCCACTATTCATTAGAGAAGTATTATTGCAACTCAATACGGTCTCTATGGTTTTTCCTCTACCAAATGTTTTCTTTAATCCCCACATAATATTATGGGCGTTAAAGACTCCAACCAGTATAAAAGGACTGGGAAGTAATATTAATAATATTAAATTATTTAAAAAAACTTTATATTTATTTATAAAATGTGATTTGAATTTTTGACTCCGATAGGAGTCATGCGCACCTGGCTAAGAATTTCTAGTGTATCGCTGACTGGCTCCGATCGGCACAAGGCAAATTAGAACGTTTTTCTGGAAAAATAATTATATAACGGAATTTTCGAAAAAGTAAGTTTATTTATTTTATAAAATACAAAAAGATTCACATATTGATTTATTTTTTTTTTTTTTTTCACATATGAGCAATTTTAAATTCCTGCCAACACTAACAATTTCAGTAATATTTTTATCATAATTCGTGAGAGAACTTCATTTTTCTTCTATCTTCACGGGATGAAGACGACCTAAATTTAAGTCAGGATATTAAAAAAATTAAATACGGTTTCGTATCAGCATTGCTAAACTGATTGGAATTATTTAAAACCTGACTTTATTGTTTATATTGGTGAGTTGTAGACGGCAAGTTTTTATTGCCATCATTAATAATAGATTTAATGTTGGAATTAATAATAATATAATCATCGGAATTCAAAACATTTGGAGGATTATTACAATCATCAACTCCAGAAAATACAATATCTTTAACGTGAATATTCCTTAACATGTCGTTTGGGGACATCCCAGGGTTAAGTATTTATCAAAAAATATAGGAAATATTAATACTTACAGTACAAATGCTAAACTAATATGTTAAAATTAACGTAAATCTGGTTAAAAACTAAATAAATTCGATTGAATACGAGACACACGAAACAATTCGAGACAGAAATTAAACTAGTTAGTAAAAAATGAGATTTTTTAAATTATATAATATGAAAAATAATTTATATCAGACATGCCACAAGAAAGTAGTTTAAAAATCTTCCTCTGTATACTTGTTTTATTGATATAACATATAAAATGTTCTCTGGGTTATTGTTTGGATGTCCAGTTTTATAACAACATCGGATATGACCACTTTACTACATGTATCAAAAACCCCAACAGTTCCAGATTCGAATTGAACACTAAAACGGACGACGTCCTGATTAAATATTAAATTCAATACAAAAGCGGGAAAGTCCCTTTGGAAGATTTTTCGCTATTTTCAGGGAGATAACGTCATCACAGTCACACCGAGGGTGAGAGTTTAATAATGTGATGTTACGTTTTACATTGAGAGAGTACAAACGTTTTCGGAAGCATTTGAAATCAAAGGAAATAAACTCCTATATCCTATAAAAATTGATTTATCACAGCGGTTAAAGTTATCAAACTGAAACCTAAAATATATACAAGGTGTTTCAAACAAAAATAAACCCGTCTCTAGGGTAGGTACAAAACTGAAATATAATTGGGGTTTGCTTAGTAAAAAATTTTTGTAACGTCATCCGTTTTCAAGATACAGGGCGGCGAAGAAAAAAAAATTACGCATTTTTTACGATTTTGCGGAAACTACTAGCAACATTGTAATGAAATTTTATACGAATATGTTTTGGAAGCTGATACATCCCATGAATTTTTATATCTGATTCTCATAGAGGACTGTAGTTACACGGATCGTACTAAGTATTAGTCAATATAACTTTTTTAAGAGTATAATTATTAATCAAAATTTCAAGTAAACTTAAACATCATTCAATTTTACACGAAAAAGGTACTCTTGGTAAAACTCGATGCTCTGTACCGTTTTCGGAATATTTTGATTTGAAAATTATGAAGTAATAATTGATACTGGTAGAAATCATAAAGTTCTAATAGGTATACCTCTATTTTCTCCAAGTGTGCCATGGAAATATGACATTTATTGATTGTTATGACGATAAATCAACAATTATTAGAGTTTCGAAACATTGTTATTTGTAAAATCAAATCAAAATGTACTCAAATGTTAAATACACTGACATTTTATTAACCTTAGGCGAATGTTTAGGATGTTCTAGTGCAGCTGTGACACGTTATGCAGAAAAGGTTCCTAGAAGAAACTTACCAAGCAAAAAAAGATTTAGAGCCGTTGAACAACGTTGTCGAGAAACTGGGAATGTGAGACCAAATAAAATAAATTCTGATAGACCAAGAACAAGAACAATTAATAAAGAAAATAATATTTGAAATTTACTTGATCAAGATCCAACAGTTAGCGTAAAGAATATAGCAAGACAAACAAATACTTCTTCTTCAAGTACTTGACGGATACTGAAAGAACAGCAATTACATCCTTATCATTACAGACAAGTCCAAGAGCTCTTGCCAGATGATCTACCGGTTAGAGTGGATTTTTGTGAAACATTGCAACAAAGGACAGCCCACGATCCAAATTTTTTAAAATGCAGTATTTTTACGGACGAGGCTACCTTTACGCGACAAGGTATGTGTAACTCCCATAATGCACACTACTGGTGTGATGAGAATCCACGAGTCAAAAGGGTATCATATTACCAACACTCATTTAAAGTTAATGTTTGGGCAGCAACTTTAGGTAACAAATTAATAGGTTATCATATTCTACCTGGAAATTTAAATGATGATATGTATCTTAATTGTTTAAACAATTCCTTATTCGAGATATTAGAATATTTAACGCTAAACGAGGGAAGATCTTTATTTTTTATGCACGATGGAGCTCCACCACACTTTGATAGAAGGTGTCGTAATTGGTTGAGTAGACAGACTTGTGTATTCGCGAAAAGAGAGGGCATTTTGAACAGTTACTGTAATTGAATTTTATTTTATGTTCTTAGTCATTATTTTAATTTTCTTTTTGTGAGTTTTGTTTAATTACTAGTTTTACCAAGAGTACCTTTTTCGTGTAAAATTGAATGATGTTTAAGTTAACTTGAAATTTTGATTAATAATTATACTCTTAAAAAAGTTATATTGACTAATACTTAGTACGATCCGTGTAACTAGTGCCCTCTATGAGAATCAGATATAAAAACGAATTCATGGGATGTATCAGCTTCCAAAACATATTCGTATAAAATTTCATTACAATGTTGCTAGTAGTTTCGGCAAAATCGTAAAAAATGCGTAATTTTTTTTTCTTCAGCGCCCTGTATCTTGAAAACGGATGGAGTTACAAAAATTTTTTACTAAGCAAACCCCAATTATTTTTCAGTTTTTTACCTACCCTAGAGACGGGGTTACCTTTTTTTGAAACACCCTGTATAGTACAATTTATCTGAATAAAAAGAGCTGAGTTTTTATTGAAAACTACCAGTAAAAAAACAAATATTTTTTAATATTACTAAGCTCCTAATAAGCCTATTTCATACAGGGAGGACTTTATTGATCACTAAAGAGAAACTTATATTATTTTTTACTTAGCATATAAATAAAGATATGTCTATCTTACAATCCTTATAAGTCAATCAATATATGAAAAAACTTATTAATGTAGAAAGGATGTCTTCAATTTCTTAAGAAATAAAAATAAAACACCAACATGGTTCACACAACTTTATTCCAACTTCATGTCTTAGTCTTCTTGTCGTCTGTCATCTGTCATTACACATTGACAACCTTGACAGAACATCAAATTTAAATTAAAAAAAGGCGGTAACAATAAGAAGCCTACAACTCGGCCAACCGACAACAAGAGCGCCCTCGCTCTTCCATATACAAAAATACAACTATTTGGAAGTACATAAACATGACAAAAATCATATCATTCATAAATATTTGTCATAACATGTCATTTGTTATAAACTGTCATTGAAAGTACATAAACATGAAAAATCTTAACATAAATATTTGTCAACATCTCATCTGTCATAAACAAAAACATAACTACACTGAAAGTACATAAACATGACAAAAATCATAACATTCATAAATATTTGTCAAACATTATTTCTAATAAGAGACGGTTGAAGCGTAGCACTGGCCATGTTACCTTCCTTGTATACCGTAGGCCCTAGATATAGCAGACTACCCTGCTATACTCCCAAAGCCGCGACAGCGGTATAAAACGGGAGACTATTATATTATATTTCTAATAAACATAAGTTATCATAAAAACCTTTCAGGAATTATTCCTCATAAACGTAATTCATCTAATTCATTGTAAGTATAAGTTCTTAATTGTAGACATAATGGGTAATAATAGACAATAATTGTTTTGCGCAAATATAAATTGTAGTTGTTAAACATAAAGTAAGTAATTTAGTGTGAACAAAAATGTGAATAAAATAAGAACCATAATATAAAAGATTAAAATACTAAATAAAATCTTAAGTTCTGTATGGATAAAACCCATATAGAACTAATAATTCGTAGAGAAAGACTTAGTTTAGTGTGATGATTTCATCCATAATCTGAGATGATCAGCATCAAATACACCTTCGAATGGTTTCTGAGTCACCTGAAACCCCTCAACATCAGAAATTATATATCTGTCATTAGGTAATATTTTCTTAATAATATAAGGTCCCTTAAATTTAGGTAATAGTTTCTTATTTACACCAGGTGTAACATCAATATTAGGTGTCATGACATAATCACCAATATTATAAATTGAAGCTTGTTTATGTCTTGAATCGTAATACAGCTTATTGACTTCTTGGGATTTCTCTATCTTGTCACATGCATTATGTCGTAGTTCGTTAATATCAGATTTGTCTTTGTTAATGGATGACAGAAAATACTTTAAATGATCTTTGACATTACCTACTTGGTTCATTCCAAACAATAGTTTAGAAGGTGTCTGGCCTGTAGTTCGATTAACAGTGTTGTTGACGGCAAATTCAACTTCATTAATTACTTGATCCCAACATTCTGGGCCCTTGGTTAGTTTCGCTATCATTGGTATAATGAACCGGTTGAACCTTTCAATTTGTCCATTGGCTCTTGGTACGCCAGTAGCTACAAGAACATGCTATATTCCATTATCTGTTAAAAATTCAGTGAATTGTTTGGATGTAAATGCTGAGCCTCGATCAGTGACTATTTTTAAAGGTTTACTGTAAGTAAAGAAGTATGAGTTTGAATACTTAATAACCTCATTACAATTAGTTGACTTGCAAGCATACAATTTCAAGAATTTGGTAAAGTCATCTACAATTGCAAAAATATGTTTATAACCAGTTCCTTTAGATTTTTCAAGTGGTCCACAATGATCCAAATGTAAAATATTAAATGGTTTGTCTCCTTTTGGTATGTTGTGTAAAAATCCTTCCTTTTTACCACTGTTAGGAGCAAATACAATGCACTTCAAACAATTTGTAATATAAGTTCTTACCTTTTGTCTCATATTAGGAAACCAGTAAGATTCTTTTATGGCTTCACAACATTTATCTAAGCCCACATGTCCTAATTCATCATGGCAACTCCGAATCACATTGTTTTCCATTGATTCAGGTACATAAAATAGTAGTAAATTATTACTTTTTCTCTAAAGTATGTCATTGTTCATTTCAAACAACTTATGCTCACTGGATTGTAACGTCTCTTTTAATTTACATATAATATCATCTTGCCCTTGTTTAATAGCTAAATTATGTTCAAAAGTGTTTTCCTCAATTATTAAAATACTTCCAAAGCACCTACTTAAAGCATCAACATGCTTCATGCTTGTCCCACTTCTGTGTTCTATAGTATAATCAAAATTATCAAGAATGAGACTCCATCTCATAATTTTAGGGCTAACATCCTTCTTCTGTAAAGCTGTTGTTACACTATTACAATCTGTCAGTATCTTAAATTTAATTCCATATAAGTATACTCTAAATCGGTTAAGTGTGTTGATAACTGCTTTTAGTTCCAAAATAAAACTATGCTGTTTAGATTCTGCTTGAGTAGTTCTCTGACTTTAAAAGAACACTGGATGAAATTTTTGGTCTGCTTGTTTTTGGAGTAATATCCCACCATAACCACTAGAGCTTGCATCACAATGGATTTGAGTTTCAGCTAAAGGAGAATAGAGAGCTAAAACAGGTTTGGACACTAAAATTTGTTTTAAACTATGAAAACTTTTCATTTGTTCTCTTCCAAATTCAAATGGAACATTCTTTTTTAATAGATCATAAAGTGGTCCATCAATTATTGAAAAGTTGGAAACAAATTTTCTAAAATATGAAGTAAGGCCTATGAAACTGTGTAACTGTTTAACATTTCGTGGTACTGGGTACTCTTTAATTGCATTAATATGTCTATCACTTGGTCTTATCTCATCACCATTAATTATGTAGCCTAAATGATTTATTTCAGTCATTAAAAAGGAGCATTTGTCAAGACGGAGATTCAATTTGTTTTGAACCAATAAGCAAAATATCTCTTTTAGAATAGATAAGTTCTCTTCAACAGTTTTTGTTGCTATTAATAAGTCATCAATATAAATTAGTAATTTGTTATGTTCCATTAAGTCCTTGAATATAGTATGAATGTATCGCATAAAAACAGATGGTGAATTGCGCAAACCAAATGGCATTTTCAAAAATTCATATTGAGCACTGGGAGTTACAAATGATGTGTATTTAATTGAAGATTCCTCTACATTAACATGATAAAAAGCACTTTTGAGATCCAAAGTTGAAAAATAATGTTTATCTTTAAGTTGACAAAGTTGATCTTCAATTAGTGGGATTGGAAAATTATCCCGTAAAGTGATTTTGTTTAATGAACGATAGTGTACACATAGTCTGAAGTCATGAGTTTTCTTTTTAATTAAAACTATTGGTGAACTATACTCTGAATTACTCTTACGAATAATATCCTTATCTAACAAGTCATTAATTATTTCTTGTACAGCATTTTTTTCAGCATATGATAACCTACGTGGTTTATAATAAAAAGGAACATGATTTAGATCTACAACAATTTTTATTTCACATTTACTCATAGGTTCATTAGGTCTTTCTGGATTTACATAATCAGTCATAAAAATATCAACCTACTTTTGTCGATCTAAATTATTTAAATTAGGATTGATATCAATATTAATTTCATTTTTATCTACATAGTCAATATGTAAAATATCATTGTCAATATTTGTATTTTCAATATGTTTAGAAGAAATCTCTACTTGATTCCCTGAAAAAGATACAGTAAGGTTGTTGTTCTGCATAAAATCTCTACCTAACAGACATTTATATGGTATGGTTTCATTTGGTACAACATAAATGAGTAAATCAATAAGTATGTCATTAACTTTCATTTTAAACAACACAGAACCCAAAATTTCTAATCTACTTTGGTTAATACCCTGGAAAGTTTTCTCAGGAATATCAGAAAATTCAAAATTGAAAGATTTTACAGTATCTAAAGTTATTAAGGATATAGCACTACCTGTATCTACAATAGAATCAATATAAATAGAAATTTTGTCCTTTAAAAGACAAATTGGCAACATATACCCACTTGCATTATGCTGTTCCACAAAAAGTGCAGTGTTGCTTTCTACCTTGACCTTGGGTGGATTCATCCTGGACTCATTCTTGGGGCAGTTATTTCTTTGGTGATCCATTGCTCCACACATATAACATGAACCCTTCTGTCTAGCTGGTTTAGTACATTGAACTGCAGAATGTCCCATCTCATTACAGTTGTAACATCTAATAACAAGTAGTTGGTCTTTGCCAGTCATATTTTGAATGTTCACGTTTTGTATTATAGTTTTCCTTTGCATTAGGTTTCTCTTTTCTATCGCTTATTCTACCTTTTCGAGCACTAACAATTCTTTCATAACTAACGATGTCTTGATACAGGGTGTCTTCATCACGATGCTCTTTTGACATAAAAAAATTACTCAATTCCTTACTCCACAAACCAATGGCAATTTGTTCTTTTGTTTCTTCAAATGGCAGTTCAAGTGATTTGCATAGAGAAACTTTCATATGGAAATAAATGGAAACATTCTCATTTGGATTTTGAGTACACTCTTGCATCTTTCTCCATAAATCTGTTTTATTTTGTGAAAACAGAAACGTTTTCCGGAAAGCCGTTTTGAATTTGGACCAATCTGTGATTTCTTCATTTCTGCCTATAAACCAGAACTTTGCAGCACCTTCGAGATTGCTTTTGGCTGTTTGGTATATAAATGCATCTGGCCAATTGTGTAGTACCGCTGTAGACTCAATTTGCTTTAACCATACTGCTGCTTGGCTGGAATCATCTTCACCACTAAATTTTTCAATAGTTTTAGATAAATCTGGCATTATATTAAAATTTGGTACAGGATTACTTATTGTTGACATGCTGTTTTGTAGTTGTAACATCTGAAGCATCTGTGCATTCTGTTGAAGCAATGAATTAACAAGATTTACCATATCATCATTCGGATTCACATTATTATTTGTGCCGGGGCTATTCACTTGGGGTGTTAACACAGGTGGTGGTGTACCCGGTAGGTTATTTTCGAGGTTATCCATAACGAAACATAAAAAATATAATTTCCTTCTGTCCTAACAACACAGGGGGAACATAAGTATAACCCCACACCTGATTCTGTAGAAAGGATGTCTTCAATTTCTTAAGAAATAAAAATAAAACACCAACATGGTTCACACAACTTTATTCCAACTTCATGTCTTAGTCTTCTTGTCGTCTGTCATCTGTCAGTACACATTGACAACCTTGACAGAACATCAAATTTAAATTAAAAAAAAAGCGGTAACAATAAGAAGCCTACATTAATAATAATTTAAAAGTGTCGGATACTAATAGAGAAACAGAAAATATATGGATAACTATTGTCTAGGACGGGAATGATTTTTGTTTTGGTTCAGAGTAGTGGCTATACCGCTCTGAGGAGACCTAAAGAGGTCGAAATACGTGTAAGCGGCTGTCGCTGCCCTGTATCAAAACAAAAATCTAATACCGTCATTAAGTTTTATTACTTTACTTCAATTGGAGTACCAGAAACTGAATTCACTACGAATTTTGACCATGATGAACGGCATGTGGAATGCAATTTTAGATTCACTTGCCGAGTAATTTATCAAGCTGTTTGCTTCGCAAGTTTTAGGAAGCACAGTGGTAAAAATTTGAATTCGGTTTCGCCAGGTAGAAATCGTTTGATTTCTCTTTTTGTTAACAATAAAGTTTGAGAGTCCGAGAGGAAGTGCTAAGAAAAACATCTGGAAAGAGCTTCCTAGAGGCAAACAAACTTTGTGGTAGAAAGATAAAGTGCAACAGAAGATTAGAAGGAAGAAAAAGGTATGAAAGGTCCAAAAAAGAGCATGATTAAGGTTATATACAAGGTAGCAAAGAGGGAAACAAAGCGCCGTGTAGCTACTGCTAAAGAAAGATCGTCTACACAGCTGTGTGAAGAGTTAAAATCTCCCGAGGGGATCAAAAGGTTATACAACATGGCTAAAGCAAGAGAAAAGTCATCAAATGACTTGACCCACGTGCGGTAGATTAAAAGTGTGAATAAAAGAGTGTTAAGAATCGATGTTAAAATAAGGCAAAGATGGTATGAGTACTTTAAAAATTTGCTAAATAGAGAACAGCAGAGGCGAGAAAGAGGATGCGGGATCCCAAATGAGAATGTAATCCCGGGGATTGCGAGAGATGAAGTTGTCGAGGTGTTATATAGGATCAAGAATAATTGGGCAGTACAAACTGATGGAATACCTGTGTAGGATTGAAAGGCTCTAGGAGAGAAAGGTGTTGATGTTGTGTGGCAAGTGACGAGTAGGATATAATATGAGGAAGAAAGAGTGTCCAAGGCATGGAGAGAAAGAGTGCGATGTATACCATTGTATAAAGATAAAGGGGACATTCAGGACTGTAAGAACTATGGAGGGATAAAGTTATTGTCGAACACCATGAAAATTTCGTGGAGAACTGTAGAGCGAAGGTTAAGGAGAGAGACATCGATAGGAGAAGAACAGTTTGGGTTTATGCTATAAAGGAGGATAACAGATGCCTTATTTAATTTGAGACAGTTAATAGAGAAATACAGCGAGAAGAAAGGAAAAAAATTGATATTTATAGATCTTCGTAAGGCATACGATATAGTTCCTAGATAGTATTAGTTACAAGTTCAATTTCTTAAAAAAGCATAACTGTCAAATTCTTCTATTTTATATCTCATCTAATGAACCAAAAAATATAAAGCTAAGTGAGAAACCATACAATATGAAACAAAAACCCAAAAACAAGGAAAACACTTTTCACAAAATCATATGCTAAATCAAAATCCTGTTTAGAAGAAAAATCCTGTTCAGACTGTCGTACGTTAAATCAAAATCCTGCTCAGGCGAGGAATCCTGTTCAGATAATCTTTGTACAATAAAAAAAAAAGGAAAAATTATTCTAGCTCCGAAACAACAGTAAAATTAAGAATAATTAATCCTAAAATCAACGAGAACATTTTCTCAGGCCTACAAATCTTAGATGATGAACAAAAGTAACAGATAATGATTATGATTTTAGGTCAGTTGTAAATACAAGCAAAGAATTAATAACACCGGACTTCAAAAAAACTTTATTTTTTTCCCTTTTGATTTCATTCAAAATAACGGTATTTTTGTTGCTCTAAATGCGAAACTTATTACTAGAATACAAACAGCATGTATGCTTTTCATATAATCTTCATTTAATCAAAAAACAATATTATTAGAGTACCAACTATGAAAAATATTATAAAGCACTATGTTTAAGTTTTACAGTTAAAAATACTATTTTTTTCAGGAACAGGTCATGAAACTTTCCATAAATGTGTCTTATTATGATGATAAAATTTAAGATTTTTTTCTTTTCATTGCTTCAATGTATTGTAGTTTCTGAGTAAATCTACCAATAGACAACAGAACATCGATCAACTGCATTGCTGCTGTTATTTTCCCATTGTAGCCTGAACTAATGTTGAGTGACATGTTGCATACTAGATCTACAAAAACACAAAGCAAATGTTGAATGATTTTTCGGTAGTTGGTAAATGTTAGCTTTCGTTAACAACAAAATACAAACATTAATGTTTGTATTTTGAGAACGATTTTCGAAGTGAAAACTGAAACCTCAATAAACGTACTTTAACCTTTAATTGTGGCTTATTATCATTTAAATAGTAATGAATAGGAGACTTTCTTGGAACCAATATTATCAAGTTGGCGCAGTCTAGGGATATCAATATCGGCAGTAGTTACTCTCTTCGTTTTTTCTATGGCTGCATGAATCGAATCAGCTTCCATATGGGTGTGTCCTGGAAGCAAAAACTTATGTGTTATAGTCACATGTCGTCCTTCATTCCGGAAGTGTTCAATACTAAGTAGGAACATTACTGCAAGATATATATTTTTGTTTCGGCCGGGGCAACAGTCACTATAAAATATAATTTCTCTTACGCTCTCGGGAAGATTTTTTAAGTAAGCAAGTATAAAAGATGCAATTTCTTGATCACCACATCTGTGATATTGAAAGATCAGATGATAGATATAGCTTTTTCCTATGGGAGCGTGAGTAGTGACTAGGGAATGTCACTAATATGTCGGGAACATATTAATGTGGGCCTTTATTCGTTCTTTTTTTTCAGATGATATTATTGGGTGGTTCGTATGCTTTCCTCGTTGATATACCGTACATATTCCTGACACTATTCCATTTTTTCTCAACAAGTACCCGTACATTGTTTTTAGTTAAAACGAGAGTGCTTAGATACGTTGTTTTACATAGTTTTATCCTGCTGTTATGGCCTTTAGTGAAAAAATACCTTCTAGAGTACTTTCTTCTATTCTCTTCTGTTGATTTTCTTAACCGCTTAACCTTCTTTATTACCTCCTTGATATTGTTTGCAACAAATTGGTTTTGCGCTTCAGCTGAGAGTTTATATAAACTCTTAAAGATACATAATCTTTCTTGCTCAGTAAACATTATATGTATTACATTTTCGCCGACATTTGCAAGATTCTCTTATATGCTTGACAGGAACAAGATTACCTTTTGACCAATGAAACTATTTTTATGCAGCTTTAAGACTCTTCCTTATATGTTTTTCTCACTTTTCTGGCTGTCTTTTTCGTTTTCTCGTTAATTGGCCCTTAGCTTGCTTTTTCCTTCCTCTACATTTCCTGGTCAAGGTATGTACCCCAATAACGTCTGCAATCACATGGACTTTTGTGTTTGTTTTCTGTACTTCTTTTTTATCACTAAATGATTAGAACTCCTATCTGAGTCAGATGAGTCGGAACTGGGAATGAATTTATCCGAGCTGCTTTGATTCATGTCATCATGCTCTTCGTGTGCGATATCAGAAACAGCTGTTGAACTGTGCGCTTCCATTACTTGAGGCTGAGTTTTACTGCATACTTCCCCATAATTACATGGTAAATGCAGAATGGTGTCAGAGCCAGAGCAATATGTGCCAGGTAACGAGCAATTTGGAATCCAAATATTAGAGCTGTTTGTCTCAGATTTACCTGAAAAGAAAGTTAACAAAAATCAATATCGAGTTCTAACAGCTGGACTTAAGTGGGTTTGATGACATCAGCTAGCGAAAGCAGATATACAAGTATCTGTATACCCTGATTAAATGCCATGATTTAATACATAATGTATCTTCTCCGCAAAATGATGGTATATAGAAAAATTGACACACGTCAATTAATGTGAATTTTGATTACTTGATCGGTGTTCATAGAGTAGAAAAATATTTTTCGTTAGAAGAGCCGATGAAACCGTTCTACAATCAAACAACCTCTTTAACCCCGGGCCTATGTCTACTGTGACCGTTTTTATAAAATATGAAACATTCTAGTAACATTGCATTTCAGATGAACTTCCACAAGTGTTCCTGATGATGAGTTGAATAACTCGAAACACGTGTAGAGCAATGGTGGAGTTCCGATTGAAATGAAATGCAATCTTTTACTTTCATATATATATATATATATATATATATATATATATATATATATATATATATATATATATATATATATATATATATATATATACGATATAAACTCTATATTCATTGTAGACGTAAATTGTGTCGTGGCGAATCTTCTTAATGTACACAAGTTACAAATATATGTAAATGGTCAAACAAGGTACATATAGATATTAATAATAACCCAGAAGAAGGTATGGATTTAAGACGTATTTCACGTATAACCAAATTAAACAAAAAATTTTAATAACTAGTATGTTAGAAATTAAAGTAAAACATAATTTCACCTGTAATTTCTGTCTCTTAAAGGGGAGATGTAATGTAACTCTTTACCCTGCTCATTGTTTTTCTCAATAATATGCCAATAACAACTATCATAATCGTCATTAAAATACAAACGAATATTTTCCATATTAACGCACCAAACCGCGAAAGTTCAAATTATAATCTAATTCAAATATTGTAAGTTCCATAATATTTTTTGCTTAATAACAACTTGTATCTGTTCAATATTAGATAAACTCTTTTCTGTAAAATTCTATTGTTTAAAATAATCCATTATTGACTATTTAATTATATTTATGTTTAATTAAAAATACTATAAAAGCTCAAAGCAAAATAGAATATTTCGTCATATTACTGCGAAAAGTTACTAACTAACAATTTTGTAGATTTGAGTTATTGGAAGTTAAAGATGAAAATTGATTTTATAAATTATCTTTTAAAAAACAATTTATGAACTATAGTTTTTTATAAACTTAAACACCTGGTGTAAAAGTTGTGCCAACATTTTTCAAACAAAGTTTATTTTTTCATAATGTTTTGAGAAAAATATGGTTAGTGAGTTTTTGCACAACGAAAGTACATAAAGTATCAGTTAGTTACTTTATTAATTAATAACTTTAAGAATACAAAATAGAGTTTTAAAAAATCATTCACTTTCATCTTCTTGATCTTCTTCGTCGTCTTTTCTAGCAGGTTCTGCACTATATTCTGAAATATTGTTTGTGACGGCTAACGATTCATACCAGGGATGTAGCTCTTCCGGTATAATACTTTTAGGACAAAGTTTCATTAAGTCTTGTTTCTTCAGAATGCTTATGGGAAATTGTTGATGGTAAGCTTTTTTGATATCTGTAATTGTATTTTGGCGACCTCTTTTACAAACATTAAGAGTCATGTAGGATCCAATATGAGTAACAGAATTTAATTAGACCTGGATATTGTTTTTCATAAGGTAGACACTATATTTTAAGCCATTTTACCGTATTACCGTCAGTATCTTTAAGGCGATTTTTAATCATTCTTGTACTAAGGTCTTTATGATCAATTATATCGAAGAAACTTAATTGATTAACATGATACGGATTAGCCCTTTTATTAATTCTGCTGGATCTGGTCTTTCTCATGCTTTTTTCTCTCTCGATTACGCTGTGCATACTGTCGACTTCCATGAAAGAATGGCCAGACTCCAAAAATGTTTGCTCAATAATATCAACGTTTGTGGTTTGAGTAAGAAACAGCAGTGGGGCTGCTATGTGCTGGTTTCTGTTTTGCCCTCCGCATGTGTCAGAAAACAGGGATATTTCTTTGATACTGTTCGGAAGTTTGGTGATCCACTGCATTAGGGCAATACTGATTTCGTTGCTACCTCATTTACCATTTACTTCCGACCAAACAATGCAGTATGCCTCGTTAGGAACTCTAGACTCATAAATTGTTAAGTTGTCAATACTTAACTTTCTACAATAGTATAAAAGCGATTCTTCACCAGAAGGTATTTGGAGCACACTTTGTATATCAAATGTAACAGACATAAATGTTGGATCCTCATTAGATCTGACTTTATCTTGTACTTAAGCTAAATTTGACTCATATTTTCGCTTTATATGATTATTGTAATCGACTGCAAGTTGGTCGTTTAATGTCCCTGTTCTCTTAGCTTTACTAAAGGTATGGCACGTGGAACATTAATCATTTTAGGGACGAAGAATGATACGACTTGCAAAAATTGTTTCTATACATTGAGTGTGATACCGGAATGCGATTATTTTAATTACAGTACTCTTTATACAAGAAGTACATTTTTGTGATGGACAATTTTGCATCTAAATATCGCCTTTGAATATTTTTCATGCAGTAATATGATTCCATTACAGAAAAGCTCTCAATGTGCTATTTAACAAAAGCCATATCATCGTCTTTACACTTATTGTGAGGAGTCTTCTTACCACGCTTATCAGTCGCCGTAAAATTTCCATTCTCGCTACCTTCAAAAGCTCTATTTATAGGACCATTGATAATGTTTAAAGTTCTTTGAAAAAACTTCTGACATACCCTGTATCTTACCTCGTTTTTCATTATGTAACATTCCCTGCTACGCTTTCGCTCTTTGGAAGGTTCCACATTTGCTCCAGGTCGCGCTGGTGGTTTTGATGTTATAAATTTTAAGATAAAATCCTTTTGCCTGGTATAACTAAAAAGACCCCAAAATGCTTTGCAAATTTTAAGCCTATCCGTATCACTAAAATGTGTATTACATTTAAATTTACAAGTGTCACATTTAACTTTTTGAGGAATTTTTGCAGGTCTTTCTTTTTTTGTTTTATATGGCAAACAATCAAACATTTTTTTCCTCTCAATATTTCTACTCCAATTAGAAGGATCTGCTTTTATCCAACGACATCGCTTTTTCTTGGGAGGAGCTGCTTGACTTTGTAAAGGGATTTCTTCTAAATTATCTTCTTGTTCACCTTCACTGCTACTTTCTGACTCCTCATTTGGTTCCCAATTTTTATCCTTAACGGAGTTGTGGTCATCCGTTTCATCCTAGAGTAAAAAAACATCGTAATAAAGCACTGTTTAAACCAGGTTCTAGTAATTAACAATCATAAGATACAAAATTATCCTTACAACATAATTGTCTGCCACGGATAAAGTCGAGTACTCGAACTGTTCCTTGGGGTTTGAAAATTTACTGCATGAAGCCATCTCAATTATACGGGTCGTTTCCTGAAATAATGATTACTTTCTTCTTAGAGTGTAAAAAAAATTGGACAAAGAAAACAAATTTGTCCAGTCAGTATTACAATTACCAATCTTTGTTGCAGCTGCACCATATGTTTGGCTGAACCCAGTCTCACAGTTGTTTGAATTTATGGAACTGTCGTTTAGACCTATGTCTTTTTCCGCTGCCATTTGGTCACCAACCTGTGATTCTACTACAACACACATTTGGTTTGGCCTTATCTCGGAGATGTTTGCGTTTATCGTATTCTTACAGTCGTCTTCTAGACTTATTTCTTGGTCTGCGTTTATATATACTGGATTCTAGAATTTAAAAAGTTGATATTTTTACTCGTATTTTCATGAAGAGGAATGAAATTGGTGACAGGAAAGTTGAAACCATTTTGCCGTAACCTAAACCATTTAGATACTGGATCATTCCAAAGTGTAAAAAATGTTACTTTTTAAATGAAGTGGTCTCAAAAAATATTGAAAATTCGAATAGGATGTACATGCGAAAGCTTTCTTTTGACACTATAAATTAGACAATGTAATTATGTAACAATAATTGTGTAGGGTAATTTATTAAAAATATTAATAAATACACGTGGTATTTTTTAAGCACACTGTATATTTTTTTAAATGTATTTTAAGGAAAGAACATCGAACTGTTCGAGCACTTACGAATTTATTTAATTCTAAACACACAATTACAATCTATGAGCATTGTATTAGAAAAACTCCAGTGTACCTATTTAAATTACCCAAATTATGTTCCGCGGTTCATTACAAGGGTAGACCTCTAAAGTCACGTCTGCAGGTCCTCCCACCTTCACATTCTCCGAAATGGAAATGATATAAAATACATAAAATACAAACTCGTTGCAATAATATTTATTTTTTTTACTTACCTTTGTCAATGCTAACTTAACCAGTTTTAATGATCTAGAAGTCATTATTCCGTGTCTGTTTACACAATGCTGCACTAGTAATAATAAAAAAATTAGCATTGAACGATTTAACTTTAGGTTAGGAAGAAGATTCTTAGATCGAGAGTATCACAATAGAGGTCTGTCAACTGGAGAAGATATACCAGACTCTTTTTTAGTCAAGTAAATCCAAGAGAAACGTTACTTTTATCATTACCAGACAGTTGTTTAAAAATATTGCAACTAAATGCTCAATCTTTGACAAATAAGTTACTCAAACTTGAAGTCTTAACATTGCAGGAAACACCTGATATAATTTGTCTATCAGAACATTGGTGTACTGAAGAAAACATCCAATTTATGACCCTGAATGGATACAACATCGCCTCTTATTTTTGTCGAAAGTTCCATATCCATGGAGGATCCATCATCTACATCAAAACTGATATTAAATTCAAAACATTAAATGTCTCTAACTTTAGTGAAGAAATGGTGTGTGAGTGCTGTGCGATTTCTTTGTTTATAGCCAATAGGAAAATTTGTGTTATTAGTGTTTATCGTTCGCCATCAGGAGAAGTTCAGAGTTTTCTGTGTAAATTACATAATATATTGGAGCTATGCAGTAAGTCATATCATGATATTTATATTTGTGGGGATCTAAACATTGATTATCTTGTCATGTCTAATAATAAGCAATCTTTTAACGAGTTTTTAGTAAGTTATAATCTGAGAGTCACATCTGAGGCTCCTACAAGAGTTTTCGTAGATAAAGTGGGTAAAACATCATCTACAAAATTGGACTACATATTGACAAATATCAAACCACATCTTTAAAATTAAATGTGTTAGAGGGACACATCAGTGACCTTAAAGTATTTTGATTTAGTGTAAATTTGCAAGCCAATAAAGTATCAAAAAAAGATAAAAAACCCCATCAGTTACAGGGATATGTCAGATGAAAATATGCTGATGTTTAAAGCAGGGATTTCTTCTACAGTTTTTGATGAAGTTTATTCACAATTGAATGCTGAATATGCCACAAATTCATTTGTTAGCATTTTAGATTACAATCTAAATTTATATTGTCCAATAAAAACACGGTATAAAGCACACAAAACAAATAAGGCTACGTGGGTAACAAACGAGGTAAGACACGCTAGTGAAAAACTAAAAAATCTACACTGGATAGAAAAAAATATAGGGAGTCTCGAGTCTCAAGATACCTATAAACAGGCAAAAAAAGAATATAATTTTTTATTAATAAATACTAAAAAAAACTCATAGTGACTTAATTAATCAATCTTACAATATACCAAAAACAATTTGGAATTTAGCAAACAGTGAAGCTGGTAGGCAAAAGAACGGGTCTGATATTATTCTTGTGATATTGCTAATTCGTTTGCCTCATATTTTGCTACAATTACAGAATACAATCTTCAAACTCATTTTGGCACATCGTTACCTTCTTCTTGTACTACCTCAAAAATGTGTAACAAAACATTTTTCTTTTTACCCGTACCTCCAATTGAAATGAAAAATACAATCGATCAACTAAAAAATAAGCCTAGTACTGGTATTGATAACATATCTGTAAAAATAATAAAACTGATAAGTGATCATATATCGATTTCTTTAACCCATTTAGTTAATCTCTCAATAACAACCAGCCAATTTCCATCCATATTTAAAATGGCAAAAGTTATTCCAATCTTTAAAAAGAATGACCCTCATGATATTTCAAATTATAGACCAGTATCTGTCCTTAGCATAATTTCAAAAGTAATAGAGAAGGTTGTATACAACAGAATGTTAAATTTTATAGAAGAATACAATTTAATAACTCCAACCCAACACGGCTTTAGATAAAAAAAGTCAACACTCACGACTGCATGCAGCTTGTTTGAGCGTATTTATGATGAATTAGATAGTAGAAACCACGTGGCAGGACTATTTTTTGATCTATCACGAGCTTTTGACTGCTTAGACATAACATTTATTCGCAATAAATTATATAACGTTGGTTTTAGAGGGATATTTCTAGAATGGATAATAAATTTCTTAAGTGACAGAAAGAGTGTTGTTAAGATGAAAGAATCAAGCTCAGAACCATACACGACAAATAAAGGAGTACCACAGGGATCCGTGCTGGGACCATTATTATTCCTAATTTTTAATAATGACCTACCAGATCACATGAGGGCACTTATAATATCAATTTTTGCTGATGATACCTCGTTAATAGTCTCTGCACGTACCCTCGAGGAATTAAAAATGACAATGAAGACTGTTGTTGACTGCTTTATACGCCGGTGTAATACCAACAAACTAATATTAAACATTGACAAGACGCAAATTATTTATTTTCATTCATACAACTCATCGAAATATGACTATATCTTAACCATCCATAATAGAAACAATATGTTATCTTCCACTCACTCTACAAAGTTTTTGGGTGTATTCATTGATTGTAATCTTAAATGGTCAGAGCAAGTGAATTCAGTGAACATGAAATTGAATAAAGCTTTTTATGCTATATCTAGAATTAAAAACACACTACCCATCTCGGCATTAATGAACGTTTATTATAGACTTGCTTACAGCCACATGTAGTATAATGTAATTTTGTGGGGGAATTCAGTAGATAGTAACAAAGTGTTCATTAACCAAAAAAAAATTATCCGTAAAATTTTTAATTTGGATTATCAACAGTCTTGTAAACCAGTTTTTATTAAACATCAAATTTTAACTTTCTACTGCCTATATATCTATAAATGTTTACTTTATGTCAAAGAGGAAATCAATACATTTCCAGTAAATTCAGACAATCACTATTACAATACAAGAAGTGCTGAATCTTTACGAGTTCCTAAACACAGAACATCCAAATTTCAAAATTGCTTCAGATATATGGGACTGACCTTATACAATCATTTGCCAAAAACTGTGAAACAAATACTACTTATCTCTAAATTTAAAAAAAAATGTTAAAGATTTACTCTTAAGAAAAGCATATTACTCTAAAAATGAATATCTTGAGGACAAACTGCAGTAGCTTCATATTTTATATATATATTTAGGGATTCTACAGTATTCACTGCCTTCCCTCGCTCAACCGTTTCCATCTCTCTCTGTTGTTCCATTCTCCATCGTTTAGTCCTCTCTTATTCATGGCGTTGTCTACTTCGTTCCTCCAGGATTTTCGGGGTCGTCCTCTTTTCCTCCTTCCTATGGGGCTCCATTCGGTTATTCTCTTTATCCATCTGCTGTCTCTAGTTCTTCTTACATGTCCATACCACTTTAGTCTTTTTTGTTCTATATATGTTAGTATGTCTGTTTCTATTGATGTTCTTTGCTTTATTTCGTCATTACTTCTCCTATCCATTCTTGTTACTCTGCAGCATCTTCGCAGGCATTCCATCTCTGTTGCTACTATCTTTCTGCTGTTTTTCTTGTTTATGATCCAATTTTCAGCACCATATGTCATAATACTTAGCACTAATGTTTTATAAATCTGCGTTTTTGTCTTCATATTTAGGTGTCTATCCCACCATACTGAGTTAAGTTGTCGGATTGCTGTTCTTGTTTGTCCCAATCTTTGTGTAATTTCTTCCTCTGTTGTTGCCTTTTTCGTGATTATAAACCCCAGGTATTTGAATTTATCCTTTCCTTTAATTGTTACGTTGTCATCAATTTGTAGATCTTCTATGTCTTCTTCACTTGTAGATAGGTACTCTGTTTTCGCGAGGTTAATATCTAGGCCAGCCTTGGTATATTCTTCTTGTAGTTTCTTCATCATGTAGCTGAGGTCGTCTTGGTCTTGTGCAATCACTACTTGATCGTCTGCAAAACTTAAAGTATATAGGTATTCGTTCCGTACCGGTACTCCCATGCCTTCGCATTTTCTTTTCCATGTTGTCAAGGCTTTCTCTAAGTATATTTTGAATAGGGTTGGAGATGTGGAACAACCCTGCAGGAGCCCTTTTATTGTGGTGAAGTCTCCTATGATTCTTGTTCCCATTTTAATGGACACTTTATTTTCTTTATACAGAGCTTTTGTAGCTTCTATGAGTTCCGTCTGTATTTCTAATTTGTACATTGCCTCCCATAGTTCTGACCTTGGTACAGAGTCATACGCCTTTTTCAGGTCCACAAATGCCAAGTGTATTTTAAGCTTCATATTTTACTTATGTAAAATGTTATTTTATATATTTTATGTTTTGTCAATTTTTTTTACACCGTCAGTATTGTATTATACACATTAATGTTTTTTATACTAAATTCTGTAGTGACGTATTCTATACATTTATTTTGAATGTCTTAAAGGATCAATAAAGTATGACTATGACTATAAAATTATTGTTTTTTTAGAATCTACGAAAACTCATTAACTCACTTAAACAGTTTTAGCATATCTTATTATTATCTGATTCTTACTTAGTGATTTTTACCGCTTAATTATGTATTAGCTTTTAGAGCATTCTGATGTAGTTAATGATTTTATGCACAGTAAGAAAATATAAAAATAAGTCTTACCTTACAGTTCTTCTTCTTCTTTTGGTTCCTATCCGTTTCGGATGTTGGAAATCATATTGGCAATCATGACCTTGCTCGCTGCGGCTCAAAACAGCTCCGTTAAGGTTTTCTTAAACCATGTTCTTAAATTCCGCAGCCATGATATTCTCCTTCTACCGGGTCCTTGCTTACCTTTGACTTTACCTTGCAATATAGACTGCAGCAGGGAGTAACGGTGCTGATTTCTCATAACGTGTCCCAGATATTGCAATTTTATGTGTTTGATCATAAACACAATCTCTGGTTCCTTCTTAATTTTTTCTAGAACTTCCTTGTTCGTGATCCTTGCTGTCCATGATATTCTCAGCATTCTTCTATAAAGCCACATCTCAAATGCTTCAAGTTTTTTAATAGTGGTGTCTGTAAGCGTCCATGCCTCCGCCCCGTAAACAACACAGAGAAAACATAGCATCTCAAATGTCTCATTTTTGTATCTAGGGATATGTTGTGACTTTTGAAGATGGCGCTCATTTTGTTAAAGACTGTTAAAGTTAAAATGTCAGTTAGTGACTATTCGCAGATATGACGATTTATTAGTTCATTAGATCATTTTAAGAATCATACATAATATACTGTATATTAGTATTTACTATTTAATCACTGGTTAGATATATTTAGTGCTATTTACAGTTTTAGTTTACAGTATATTAAAATAGTAAATTGCCCAGTGTCTCCCTCTTGTGCAAAAACTCATTACATAAAGTCGTGGTTTATTCCCAATAAAACTGGTAAATTGTATTAAGATGCGACAAAAAAATAGCTTCAGAAAAATTAGTTATAGATTACAACCTATAAAACAAGTAAAAAAATGTATCATCAACTAACCAACATGTAGATTATAAAGACTATAAGTACATTTTTCGCAACATAACACAACCTGAACTTATTTTCAATACGGATTAGATCATAGTGTTTTATTCATATCCCATATTTCTCTTTATAAGCACTGATTTTTTCATAGGTGGAAATTGTTGTTAATTTATTATTCTCATATTTTTTCCAAAAATAAAAAAAAAACTGGTAATGGCACTTTTCCGCAACACTGTCGAGTTTTTATTACCAATAATGTTAGCCCTGCTCTCGTGTATAATCCTATGTAAATTGTTTATGAAGCGGCATAAAATTGAGATGAATAGCTTAATAGATAAATCTCTATTCCCTTAATGAATACATTACAATGGGCCACAAGTGGTGTGAAACCATGTCAACACACACATTTGCATGAAACAAGTGAAGGTGGAAAATAATATTTATAGCACAAAGGGCCGGTTTTTAGATTTAGATACATACCGCTTTGCTAACCATACAACAAAAATGCAAATTTTGATATTTCACGAAAAACAAACAAAGATTTAATTGTGCTTTTTATTTTACTTTATAGTTATTTATAGATGTATCTAAAAACTTATAAAAGGTGTAAATAACCATTACAGCAGCTTTTAAGTAAAGGAATTGTTCCGTCTCATTATAACTTAGTTCATATTATTTTTGAATTTTTTTTTTTTTTTTTTTTATTTAAAACACTTTTTATCTAAAAAACCACGAAGGGTTATTAGTGGGATGACAAACACAATAGTTTTAATACGATTATGTACATTAAATAGTATTATACAATTGTATATCTTTTAAATAACTTAATACATTTAAATTCTTATCTGTCAAGATGGATTTGAGGTCGTCTGGAATTCCATGCATTCTTCTTTGATTTTGGAAACATGGGCAGTCAAGTAGGAAGTGATTCACTGTCAATGAAGTGGAGCAGTTATTGCAAATTGGCGGTGGATCTTTAGTGATTAAAAATTTGTGTGTGACAGCAGTATGACCAATTCTTAAACGGTTTATAATTACTTGATCTCGTCTACTTGTGGGGTTATTTAAAGAGCTGTTCACCTTTGGACATATTGGGTTTAATTTCGTTACTGAATTTTCCCAGTAATTTTGCCAAATGTTACTGCAATGATCTTTAATCAGATGTTTCATGTCACAATAAGGATATTTTGTCATTTTTGTAGTATCTTCTAAGTTGATACGGCTTGTAGTTGCTAGTTGATCTGCTTTTTCATTTCCCCAGATTACAGTATGCGATGGTACCCAAATGAAAGCTATGTCCTTTCCCATGGAATGAAGTGTTTCTAATTCATTTTTTATTGTTTGTATAATGGGATTTGTTGTATAAATTTGCTTTAATTTTAATAAGACATTAAGTGAATCTGTAATGATGACGCACTTCATATTGTTACTCGTTTTGAAAAAAGTTAAGGCTTTTAATATAGCTGTGGTTTCACCTGTGAGTATACTATAATTTGTAGGTAAGTGTATGCTGTAGGAGTTCTCTTCATCAGAATAGTAAGCAGCAGCATGTCCATCTTCGGTTTTAGAGGCGTCGGTAAAGATTTGTAAGTAGTTGGGGTAATTTGATATGATTTCTGCAAAAAGATGTTTAATTATCGAGAAGTTTGTATATGATTTGGGATACTTTCTTAGTGTTAGGTCAATGGTGAGTAGGCGGGTTGTCCATGGAGGAGAGATATTGCATTTGTATATAGCAATAGACTAAGTTGATCCATGTTAAAATTTGTGACTTTTATTCTTTCTATTAGAGGAATACAGTTTGTTGCCTTTTTAAAAGAGAGGATGCCAGGGTGGAAAATTTGAGAGAAAAGGATGTTGTTTTTGAATTGAAATTTTGGCAATATAGTTTAGTGATAATTGTTGTCGCCTCATGTTTAGAGGTGGCTCTTTAGCTAGGACTTGTAAACTACTAGTGGGACTAGTTCTAAATGCACCAAGTGCTAATCTCAAAGCTGTAGATTGAATACCGTTAAGCCTTTTTAAGGTAGTTTTGCTTGCAGAGTTATAACAAATGCAACCAAAATCTAGTTTACTCCTAATGAGTGATTTATATAAGTTTATTAATATTTTAGTATCTGCGCCCCAAACTTTATTAGACATAATTTTGAGTATATTTAAGCTAGATTGAGAGGAATGTTGTAGATTATTGATATGCAAGTTCCAATTTAAGGTTCTGGTAAAAGTTAAACCTAGAAAATAAACTTCTTCTGATTGTTTTAATGCTAAATTATTTAAAGTTAGGTAAGTTGAATACCGAGATCTGTTTTTATTAAAAATTATGTAGTGCGTTTTTTCTGTAGAGAATTTAAACCCAGTTTTTAACGTCCAATTTTCAATCTGAGTTAAAAATTTTTGTAAAATTTTAGTTGCCGATTTTATATTGTTTGATTTAGTATAAACGACGATGTCGTCAGCATAAAGACTGGCTTTAATTGGTGCTCTAATTTCATGAATAACACTATTAATAGCTATTAAGAATAATGTTGGACTTATGATGGAACCTTGAGGGATACCATTATCTAATGTTCTTGTTGAGCTTTTAAGGCCATTTGTTCTAATTTCTATTGATCGATTATTTAAAAAATTGTTTACAAATGCTAGTATGTTACCTTAAATCCCGTTATCGCTTAGATTTTTCAAAATACAGTGTCTCCAATTTCTCTCAAAAGCTTGGCTTATGTCAAAAAAAAATAGCAATCAGTTTTTGGTTGTTTGCAAAAGCTTCATTAATAGAGGTTTGTAATGTAACATGGTTATCTGACGTCGATCTACCTCTTCGAAAGCCACTTTGATAAGGGGAAAGGAGATTACTATTTTCCAGGTGCCATACTAGTTGAAGGTTTAAAATTTTTTCCAGGATTTTACACATACTACAGGTTAGCGAGATGGGGCGGTAAGAAGTGGGCTTATCTTTAGGTTTGTTGGGCTTGATGATGGGAATTATTACAGCCTGGGACCAAAGATCAGGAAATTTATGTTTTAGAAAACAAGTATTAAATAAATCTAATAAAACTAGTTTAGCTGTAAATGGCAAGTTTTTTATAAATATTGGTGGTATGTCATCTGGTCCAGCCGAGGCGTTTTTTAAATCAGAAATAGCAAATTCTAATTCTTGAAGAGTTATAGCGATATTTAAAGGATCATTGGTATCGTTTATGGTGATAATAGAGGATTCTATAGTTTCCTTGTGCGTTAACATTTCCTGAGGTATATCATTATTGCTAGAATTTTGTTGATAAATATCAGCAAATGTTTCTGCAATAGCTTTGTGGCAAGTAATTAGTGTTTGACCATGAGTTAAGGAGTTTATTTGTCTAAAAGAGTTGTAACCTTTGAGTTTACTAATTTTAGACCAAATGACAGCTGAAGGGGTCAATGAATTTATAAAAGAAACATAATTTTCCCATGTATTTCTTTTACTTTTTTTTATGAGATATCTCGATCTTGCTCTAAGTTTTTTAAAATTAAGTAAATTTTCTTCCGTATTATGCTTTTTAAGTTTATTAAACGCACGTTTTGTTATAGATAGAGCTAGTGCGATTTCGCTCGTCCACCAAGGCACTGGTTGTCTTAATTTTATTTTATTTAGATTCATAATTGTAATTTTTAAAGCTTTGGGTAAATTTTAGTTTCCAGAAATCTTTTAAAAGATTAAAATATTTATTAGTTTTACATAGTTCTGGGGAAAATTTGTCATTATAATCCCTTCCTTTAGAAAGTATGTACCCGGCAAATCCGTCGGCTATTGTTGTCGCATCCGCTGCGTCTGTATATGGTTCTGAGAAGGACAATATGAATAACTTTGTAATTTAGGTTTTTACCCAAGGTAAAATTATATAGTTCTTAGCAGGGCCATCTATTCCGAAGTGCAAATTCGCGTTAACCTTGCGCAGCTACGTCACTTGCAGCGTAGTATTCACATTGTTCTTAATTGTATACATAAGCACTCTTAACTTAGTCACCCTAAATATGGATATTTTGCATATTATTTTACCTTCTTCATACATTTCAAATAAAAACAAATGTTTATCATGTTTTCTTAGTCAAATATGTTTAATTTTTATGCGAATTAGAACTAATTAGGTATTAGTACAAAAAAATAGCTACTTAGTTAGGTACCTACATACTTGCACTTTTCATAAACTTTTAAGAAAGAACAAAATTTTTATATTATACATAATTGGTAAATATATACTTAAATTTAAATAAAACAACAGTCACTTACAGAAGTCCGATGCCAATTTTCAACATAAATATTACGATCGCGTTAATATTCTTGCTAAATAACTACATATATATAAAAGAGTTTTTAAGCAATTTTCGTTTAAAAATATAAAACGCGATAGTTCTTTGTATTTTCTTTTATTAGTACGTGGCTAAAACAATTTTTTTATTAAAATTTTTACACGGAAGTACACACGCGACCGAAAAAATATTTTCTTAGCATCTTGAGGACAATCAATATTAACACTTTCGGACAACAGACCTGAAATATATTGCTTGCCGGTAAATATGGTATCTCCAGCTTTTACAAATGAGCCATAAATTCGTTAGAAGGTTTATAAAGTCCACCTTCTGTCAAATGATTGGTCCAGGCGTAAGACGTCGACTTTTGGTTAATTTAAACCAATTTGGTAACTTGCGTTTAAGCTTGCTACAAATAAATCCTCCTAAATGTCCTAGTCTATCATATCCTAAATTATTAAGTTCTTTACAGAGGACTATGTCATCTCTTGCTTTGAAACAAGCTTTTCTACTATACTACCGCTAATAATAGAGTTAATGTAGGAGTACCTTCGACTGCTGTGCGTCGACTGCTAAAAAGTTGGAAGCATTTAAAATGTGGGTGTATAGAAGAATCCTGAAGATATCATGGACCGAGCATGTAACAAACAACGAAGTCATGAGAAGAATCAACAAAAGAATGGAAGTATTGGAAACCATCAAGACACGAAAGCTGCAATACCTGGGGCATGTTATGCTTAATGAGAGATACAACCTACTTCAATTGATTAAACAAGGGAAAATCCAGGGCAAGAGAAGTGTAGGAAGAAGAAGAATCAATTGAACTATTCAGAGCAGCAGCATCTAAGATCAGAATAGCCATGATTATTGCCAACCTCCGTCGCGGAGATGGCACGTGAAGAAGAAGAAGAAGGAGTACTTTCGTCTTTTACATTACAGTAATTAAAAGAAAGGCACCTTCATTTTTCCCATTAAATAAGAACGCAGCCGGTATTTAAAATCTAAATAAGTTGGATGATCGTTTAAACCACCTTTTTCTCTTATGACCTCAAAAAAATTCTCCAAGGGATCTTGGTTTAAGCGCCTCGTCAAAAGGTAGTTTATATTATATCGTTTGCCTACATCTTCAAGCATCAACTGTAAAGCCTTATTTGATATCAGAATACCTACAATGTTTTGGAAAATGTTATAAATGTGTTTATACTTTGATATATTGTGTTACCTTTTTGGAACGAAAGCAATGATTTCTTGCCTTTAACTTGAATTGTTGAAATCATGTCAGACATGCTTTGCAAAATTTATTTTGCGCTTCTACTCCACCAGACCTTAGGTTTAATCACAGGCAAATTCTTGTTGGGAACAACATCTTTTTTTAAACCCCGATAATTTTTCGGCCGATAGTTCAGCAGTTGATGTTTAAGATTTACATAAAAGTCAGTCTCTGTAAAATGTTTTGAACAAATATAAGCCATCGTTGGGTTAAATTTATCTTTCCTACCGGGTGGCATGCACCCATTGTTTAATTGGATTTTCTTCTTTAAAGAAACGAAAAAACCTCGTATCAGGGCAACAATTTCGCTTGCTCTTGTTATCAAAGGAACAGCCAAAAACCGCACAACGCATATCGTAAAAATTAAAAATATAACTGTGAGAAAATGTCGAAACTGATAACTCCAAAAAAATTTATTAAAAATCCTTTATAAAAGGTATATAATTTAAAAACCCAATCGGGCTATATCACAAAATGTTTTCGGAATCCATATTCCATCATCAGTATCTAGGTATACATGTATTGAGCCACCAAATATATGGGTAAAAACCCGTTAAAAATTGTTTGTTTAAATTTAGTTTACATTATATGGTATTAAATATTGTGATGTTAAAGTTACCAGTGGATTTGGTAACATGGCGACGTACGACTCCACATGATCCACATAAGTTGCAAGGATCATCAGGAAACTGAAAGGAAGCACAGCACCAGGATCAGAAGTGATTCACAACATCACCCTAAAGGAACTCCCAAAGAAGATCATAGTGCAACCGCACTATATCTTCAAATTTTGCTGGGAAAAAGGACATTTTCCAAGCAACTGGAAACACGCCAAGATCATCCCACTTCTAAAACCGAAGAAAGATGGAAGAAAACCAGAAAGCTACAGGCCAATTTCTCTCCTAGAAACCATGGGAAAAATTCTGGAAAAGATCATCTACAAGAGACTGATGAAGCACACAGAAAGAAGAAGAATTATCCAAGAGGACCAATTCGGATTCATAAAAGGAAGAAACTGCGAACTATAGCTAGCAAGAATCATCAGCGACACCAAAATAAAATTCAACAGGAAACAAAGGACAAGACTAGCCATACTGGACATAGAAAAAGCATATGACACGGTTTGGAAAAAGGCACTAATCTTCAAGATAGACAAAGCTAGGCTACCACACTACCTCATCAACATCTGTGACACATACCTGTCCAACAGAACATTCCAAGTTTCAGCGGACCAAAAGATGTCAGCAATCCAGGATATTCAGAAAGGAATGCCTCAGGGCAGCATTTTATCTCCAATTTTGTACAACATTTTTGTTTCAGACCTACCTACAGATCCAAGAACTTCAACAGCTCTTTATGCAGACGACACAGCAGTGTATGCATCCGGAAAAGACGAAGGAAGAATCATCAGGAACATGGAAAATCACTTGGACAAAATCACGAGATACACCGAAAAATGGAAGATAAAAATTAACACCCAAAAGACGCAGTTCATGGTCTTCAGCCAGAGTTCGAGACCACCACGAAACCAAATCAGAGTAGGAGGCAACAGGATCTAGGAAGAAGATACAGTCAAGTACCTAGGAGTCCACCTCGACAGAAAACTCAACTTCCGGGTGCATACACAAAAAACTAAGGTAAAAGCTAATGCAGCTAAAAGACTAATTCTCCCTTTCATTTTTAGGACCAGTCCGCTGTCCAAGGCCAAGAAGATTCAGTTGTACCAGGCCTATGTTAGATCGGTGATGCTATATGCTGTACCAGTGTGGTGGAGTTCCATAGCAGAGACACACTGGAGAAGATTAGAAGCCACGGAAACATCATGCTACCGGATCACCGACGGAACATCATGGGAGAAGAGAATCACGAATGCAACCATCAGAGAAAGGCTCCAGTATACACCACTGAGGGAGGTGGCTGAGAAAAGGACCAGGTATTTCTTCCACCAGGCCACAAGAAGACTCCATAAGACCAGGGGCATCCTCGAGAATAACAGCATCCAGAGGATGTTTAGATCTACCCATAGACTGATCGACCATCTGATCAGGGTCTAGCCTGACCTGTCTAACCATCTAGGGATGGTTCCCGGAAAACAGCCAAGCAGGGAAGTAGGTACGGTGCCTTAAATTAGTACCTACAGAAGAAGACGAGGATAAATCCACACAAAGAAGTCCAGGATGCCGAGAGGTCAAATAATCAAGAAGCTGGCGGTGCAAGAGCGGGACGCCGAAGAAAGAAGGCAATAAGAAATGAGATACTTAATGACATGTCAAATTTTTATTAGGCAATAAACGTTTTTATTTTTATTTTTTAGTTTTATTTTATTATCCACATGAAGTTGCTGGTCCTGATTACGCTGCGGGTAACGTCACTCCTTGGCCGACGGTCATGCGGTGTGCGCAATATGTTACCTTTGTCGTTTATTATACCATGAGTTCTTAGTAACTCCCTCCCCTTTACTAGGAGTTTCTGTTAGACATTTTGTAATATCTTTTTAGTAGTATCGAATGAAACTCACTTCTGTAAACATGTATAGTAAGCAATAAATAGTTCTATGAAAATTGTCATCGTATATTATTTTAATTTAATAAAATAATATTTTATAGCAAATTTATCTCACGGTAAACTAATCGTGGGTCAAGACAGGAATGATAGGTGAAATTTAAATATTGCGTTATATGGGATTAAGTTACAATTGATTCTAATGACAATTACATTTAAACTAAAAAAATTTGACGTTTCCATTTTTACTTTGGAAATCGTTCTCAAAAAAGATTATTTAAGAATTTTTATGAAAAAGAGTGTATAACCGCCAAAGTTGTTGACGAGATTATGTCATTTCACAAATTTGAAAATGGATCTAGGACAATTACTCGAAAACAGTTTCCCGAAAGACAAATCCCCGAAAGCAATTCCCCGAATGGAAAATTCCCCGATTGTACAATTCCCCGAAACACGAATGGACCGAATGGACAATTGCCGGAATAGACAATTGGCAGAAAAACAATTACATGAAAAGAGAATTGAGCGAAAAATATTTTTAAATAGTTATTGTTTTATTTGTGTTTTCTATATACTAATACGGTAACTTACATGCTATGTAAATAGTTATTACTGCTTAGATTGTGTTCGACCTAGCTATCCCGTTAATTAATTTACTATTATAATACATATTTGATATTTATATGTATTTCCTATATACTAATACGATAAATTATGTGCTATTCCGTGCACGAATTGACGGCAATAATCCCTTGCTAATTATGTTTTCTTTAACAAAGTGATTAAACTGTTAACGCGCTTTCTAAACATTCTATTATTTTTTTCTGGTTATTTTTGATAATAATATTTTAAAATAAATTATATTTTACCTGATTATCTGAAGTTGGAAAATTCCACTCTTAAATTCTTTATAAGTACACCCCATTAACAGAGATTACAATATGTGCCATTAGTCTTAATACTAACCAAAACAACTAAATTTCATATACTTGAACGAAAGTTTTCTATTGCGTTATTGTCAAAACTCTTAGCTAGGGTCACGACGCAAAATGGCCTTGAAGTGTGTACTTAGTGAAAAGGGTAATAGTAAATTATTAATCGAGGGTTATTCTCACCAGAAAGTTAAAGAAAAGCAAAACATTTATTGGAAGTATGATTACTATAGGATATTCTAGTGTAGAGCTCGTGTTATATCCTTAGAAGATGCAGTAGTAAAAAGAATTAGGACAAACAACCATATAGCGGATGCAAGGCAAGTGGAAAAAACAAATTTTTTTAATGGAATACGTGAAAACGCTACACAAAGCCAATATGTGCCATATCATATAATATCCACTGCATCTCTTTAGCTTAGTCAAGCTAGAGCTGCTACGCTTCCAAAAGTAAAAGAACAATAAGGAGTGTACGAAGTAATCAGCAAGCCGGTCCGGCTTTACCTCTTCACAGAAGAGACATGTTTTTCCAAGAGTATAAACTAACACAAAATGAAGAACAATGTTTTCTATTTGATTCAGGCCCACACGATGATCGGTTGTTAATTTTTTTTAACAAGATAAAATCTGCTTCTTCTGGCAAGGTCACAACACTGGTTCACCGACGGAACTTTTAAAACTGTACCTCACCTTTTTTATCAACTATATACAATCTATGAATTAGAGAAGAATACTGCGATTCCTTTAGTATACGCACTGCTACCTAACAAGACAGAAGAATCATATGTTCGGCTACTTTCAAAATTAAAAGTACTTTTTCCTGGAGCTTCGCCTGTAACCATATTAACAGATTTTGAAAGCGGTATGATAAGTGCTATAAGACAAGAATATCCCGACTCAAGACATCGTGGGTGCTTTTTCCATTTCACTCAATGACTCTTTAGAAGAATCCAGTCAGATGGTTTAAAAAGAAGATATGAAACTGATTTAGATTATGCTTTAAAGCTCCGATTATTGGCGGCCTTAGCATTCGTTCCTACTGCAAACGTAGTGGAGGCATTTGAAACGATTTGCGAGCAAGATGTGTTGCCAGCAGAAATCCAGTTAGTAATTAATTATTTTGAAGATACCTGGACCAGGCTTCCACAAAGGGGTAGACAACGTCTTTTGCCCTTATTTTCAGATAATCTGTGGAATTGTTATGATGTGGTCCAAGAAAGTTTCCCAAAAATAAACAATTCCATAGAAGGATGGCATCGAGGGTTTGGACAATAGATTTCTGCATATCATCCAAACATTTGGAGATTTATTAAAGGCATTCAGCTGGAGCCGAGCTTACATGAACTTCAAATTACACAGTATATAGTAGGCTTTGAGGGCCCTCCTACATGTAAAAAATACAGAGATTGTGCAGAGCGGATTGCAAGTCTGGTAAACAATTACGACCCTGCGAACACTTACGAATTCTTGTGGGAAATAGCACATAATTTATGGTATTAGTATAAAGAAAATACATATAAAGAACATATGTATAAATAAATTTTAAAAAATTAATAAAAATTAAAATAAACCGAAAAAAAAATTTAAAAAATAAAAAATTTAAAATAATTAATAAAAAGTAAAATAAACTGGAAAAAACTTCAAAAAAATATAGAATCTCAAAAAATGATAAATTGGATGTTTATTCAAAAAAAAAATGTACGCATTACGTATAAAATTAGATTTCTTCCACTTCTAGGCAGTGGTTTCAAGTAAAATTTGTTAAACCAGTGTGCTCTTTACATATCGGCAACTTATAGTTAGTACAATAATGTTGGGTAAACCTGTTCTTCCTTACAGGGCAAAAAGAACATCTTGATTTTATAGTTGAGGTTGCCCCTTGAGAAACTAATGGCTTTTCTCCGATTATATTTCGGATCCTGAGTCTCAACTGAAAAGGCAAATTTGAGATATTGGAACGACGTTGAAGATGGGACATTAAAAGTTGCTTGCCAAGCTCCGCGATGTAGCTTCTTCTAGACGTTACAATATTAGTGTTATTGTTGTAAATTATTTGGCTGTTTATAGTTGAAATATTTAGTAGGCTGCAAAAAACAGTAAACGGCTAGCGATTGCTAAATCGAGTCACCGAGTATTCTGCCTTTATTTTATCAACAACATCCACTCCGCCTTTTGTGAGGTTGTAATCAGTAATCATCTCTGGCTTCATGCTTCGGTCTTACCTTTGGGAGTGTGTTTCTTATATTTCAACCATGGTGTTTTATCTTTGCCATAAAATCTTTGATAACCATCATCTTGGCCGCTTTCTTCCATGGCATCTTCAGGATCACTGGGTAGATCTTCTGTGGATTGCTTAAAATCTGTATTGTAAATACTTAAGTCCTTATCAGAATCTAGTGGTTCCATATCGCTGTCTATCTCTTCATACCATTTTAGTAAACTGTTTTGCATTTTCTTGCCCACATTTACATGTATTAAACCAAAATAGCGCTTATAAGAACGGATGTTCAACAATCTATAGGTATTTCACTAAAAATCTTCCCTTTTATGATAATATTTTAACTTTTCTTAAGTGATCTCTCTAAAAATCAACATATACCAACACTCGCGTAGTTAGATTTTTTCTAACGCTCCGACGAACGCGATCGCTCGCGTGTTAGATTTGAACTAACAACAACAACTGCTGTCGGCTATAAGATAATAGGTACTCCCACCATTATTTAACATAGTCTTATACGAGTCTTCATAGGAGTATTCCTGGTTGCAGAACCCAAAAGCAATATTTCGAAAATTATGGCAAAATATTCAAAAATGTTAGATTTTTTTAACGGTTCGAGTGATGGAGGGTTAACAGAATATTCTGCAAGAAATTATTCTTTGCATTGCATTTCTCGATCATAATTTTACAGAATTTCATCTGTTTAAAATGACCATCAGAAAATATTTCGTAAGTGGTCTGCACTTTATAACAATGGTAGTTGTTCTTTTCAAAATATTCCTTACTGTTTTATTATTTCATTCATTAGCAATTTGTTTACTTGAACATGGTGTCGCTTCTGTCAATGCCCAGACCTGGGTTGCTCTTATTTCTCGTTCTAGACTGATTTTCTTTTCCCGAGGTTAATCTGGTGGGCAGCAATTTTGACATCTATTATTAGTACAGCCAAAGTTTTCAAATTGCTGAATAATGGCCAATACAATTTTTGTCGAAAATTATTGGGCTACATTTAAAAGCTGTAATAAATAAATTAATAGTTTCTTGTACAGAAGGGTACCCAAAGTACCATTTTATTATTTGTTCTCTTTCTGCAGTTGCGTAAATAGTAGGCATATAGAATATCACACTATGCTACTATACTAGGTCGCCGTGGCCTTTTCACAAGTTTTTTTTCATATATTTTTGTCTGTTGATTACGAATTTCGAGGCTGGATGTCGATGGAAGTGGTCAAAACAATTGGTTATAAACAATTTAGTTATTTTTAAGGCTCTAGCTGGTACACTAAAAAAAACATTTTTTTTAATAAAGTTTGTTTGTTATAAAAAAACAATGAAAATGGCTTTGATTAAACTTTAATCCAATAACTAAAAGTCGAGATATTGTAAAATTTGTGCAAAATGGTTACAACATAAGTATTTTTACAAGCTTTTTCAATCGTATCTCGGCTTTTACGAAGCAAAAATGGATCGTGTTAGATCTGAGCACAACCTTTTTTTAATATCGCTTCTCATTTGACAAAATTAATATGGGTAGTATGTCCAGATTCAAAAATTGCGAAGGAGCTGTCGATAAGTAGAAAAAACGCTAGAGTGATTTGATTATTTTAAATATAACAGGTGAAACAGCAAAAGAAAACCTGGTAGAAAAGCTACAAAATAGTAATGTTTATTACTTGCTAATAAAAGCTTAGATAAATCTACTAATAAACATTTGGCACTAGTCGTTAGAACAGTAATCTCAGATTTTTCATTAAAAAATAGTTTTCTGACACTGATATCTGTCGAACATGGTACGATCACAGATCACACAGTAAGACGTACCTTACAAATTTAACATGGTAGGATTTGCATCTGATGGTGTCAACGTTATGTTCAGAGGTTATGTTCAGAACCAACATGTCTTCAGTCAGTGCACCAACTTCCAACTTCAGTCTATGCACCTCATATGAATATGAAAAATTTCCAAGAGCTGTAAGAGTATTTTCTGTCAAAAAGTATTTAACCATATGCAAAATTCACAAAACGTATTGGTGATTAAAAAACATTTTAAGTTTCGCAAATTTCAAGCCACACAAAGTATTCCATGCTTGCCAAACAAGATAGCGTCACTCATTGAGGTGGTGGACAGGCTCGTGAAATAATGATCATCTTTAAAAAAATTATATTTTTATGCCTCAGGTTATGTTGATTGCTTACTTTCTGCTTAAGCGATTGTCAACAAATCCCTCGAACCAACGACAGAACTGTCTCTGGAATTTTTTAAATTTGCCTCACTTATCTTTACCGAGCTCAACAAAGAAATGCAGTCTGAAATACGATAACTATATTAACTTTATATCGTATATAATATATACTATATATTAGAAAAATAGAAAAAAAACAAAGATTTTTATTATAGACCACTATACCTGATATTTCCTACAGATTTATAAATTATTTTTTGGTCAAAATAATCACTTTTAATATATATATATATATATATATATATATATATATATATATATATATATATATATATATATACATATATATATATATATATATATATATACATATATATATATATATATATTCTAATATATTATATATATATATATATATATATATATATATTTTATATAATATAAAGTAAATATCATCGGACAATCAGACCATCTTTTACTCCAAACCAAATTTAGATGCACAATTGACAAATAAACAAACGAAAGACGAAAAATAACAAACAAACTGGACCTGAAAAAACTGTAGATTAAGGAATGTAAAGAGAAGTTCAAAGAAGAAGTCGCAAATAAGTTACGGACGTTAGAACTGCACTCAATAGAGTGCAAATGGAATAATATCAAAATAGCAATACTGACAGCGGCAGCGTCAACCCTTGGAAAAAAGAAAAAAGCGAGAAGGCGAGCATGGTTCAATGACGAGTGCAGACAAGCTATAGAAAAAATAAATAAAGCACACAAAATGTATATGACAAGAAAAACACGGGAAAGACAAACATCATTGGAAGTCCCAAGACGAACAGCAGACAAGATATGTAGCAATAAAAAAAGAGCCTATGGAAATAGACAAATAGAAAAAACGGAAGAAAATTTTAAACACAACGAAAATAGATAGGCTTACGAATACCTAAAAAAGATAAAAAGTGGGTATAAACCTCAAACAAGTGTATGTCAAGATGAAAGTGGGCAAATAATCAGTGACCAACAGAAAGTCACAGAAAGCTGGAAGCATTATTATCAGACCCTACTTGGTATACAAGTAGACATGGAAGATAAAATGGGTACGAACTACGTAGAAGAGAATAAAGTAGAGAATGGAGTAGAAGCTCCAACTATAGAGGAAGTTCTCGAAGCTATTAAGGCACAGAAAAACAATAAAGCACAGGGAGTTGACAAAATACCAGCAGAATTGGATAAGGTAGGTGGCGACCACCTAGCAAGTCACATCCACGCGCTCATCAAAGACATATGGCAAGAAGAGAAAATACCCGACTCCCGTATATTATAAACCAGCGACTTCATGCACTATCAGAAAATATCATTGGAGATTATCAGACGGGCTTCCGACGGGTAAGATCGACACTGGATAAAATATTTACAGTCACACAGATCTTGAGTAAATCATGGAAATATGACATTGATGTTTACAACGTGATTGTAGACTTCAAATAGGCATACGACTCAATCAAAAGGAACAAACAATATATTGGCTGAATTGGCAATACCATATAAGCTAGTTAGATTTATTAGAGCCACAATGGATGAATCTCAGGCATGTGTATGAATACATAACCACCGGACAGACTTTTTCAAAATTCCAAAAAACCAGAGGACAGACTAAAGCAGGGGGATAGGCTGGCCCCATCTTTGTTTAACCTGGCACTGAAGTATGCGGTTAAGCGAATGCAAATTAGACGAGGAACCCAACTGAACCACCGAACGGATTAACTGGCCGCTTATGCCGATGATATTAATATTATGAGTAGAACATCGATAGGAGCACAGAAAACATTTACAAAGTTAAAAACGCAAACAAAAAGACTAGGTCTGAAAATTAACACAGAAAAGCCAAAAATAATGATACGGATGAGAAGAACTATAGTCTCACAAAAAATTATACATAAAGATGACATTGGAACGGTTGGAAAGTTTACATACCTGGGAGTAGAAATATATGCCGACAAATAAGAAGATGGAGAAATAAGGAAGAGAATACCGCAGGCAAACAGAGCTTATTATGCCCTCTCCAATCAATTCAGTCTAAAAATGTTCACCGAAATACAAAGATGAGAATCTACAAAACCTTAATTCGACCAATAGCATGCTATGGCAGCGAAGCGTGGTTCCTGAAAGAAACATCCAAAAACAAACTCGACACATTCGAAAGGAAAGCACTAAGGAGAATACTAGGACCTATGAGGGAAAACGAAATCTTCAGAAATCGGTACATCAACGAGCTTTATCAACTTTATAGGAAGCACCACTGTCAGACTTCATTAGAATACAAAGATTGCAATGGCCGGACATGTGTTAAGAATGGGAGAGAATAGGCTACCAAAAAAGAGGACTGAATGCTAGAATGCAGGGAAAGAGACTGGTTGGAAAGTCAAGCAAGCACTGGGAAGACACACTAAACAGCGACGCACAAGCCCTTTTACGAGTCCATGTATGGAGAAGATTAGCCACAGACAAGCAAGGGTGAAGGCAAAAGTGTAGTGTAGTGTAGTGACGTAGAAGAATAAGAAATATACTTTAGGGGAACGGTACCAAGCCTGATTAGAATTAAACGTAAGACAAGAGAGTTGGACAAAGAAAAGGTAAAAAAGGGTCTAGGCAAACTGTAGAAAGCATTATGTAGAGGCGGCAGAACAAATGAAAGGACGATTTAATTTTAACGACAAATATCGCCAAGCATTGAAGTGTCTGAGGATGCTAAATATAGAGAAATTTTTGATCCAAAATGGAGAAGGACATTCTTTTTATTACTGACATGCTTTAGTCTTTCCCGAACATTTGTCTGCCTATGCAAATAATGTGACTAAACTTGATACAGAATGCTGAATGTTAAGTCATAAGGACTTTCCCTTAACAACGAAACCCCAGAACCTCACCAATTTTAAAACAGGTTATTCAAATAAAGAATGAAAATGGATCACAAGCATTTCTAATACTAGAAGATATGGTACAAAAACTGCTATGTCTACCCAACTTTTATAAGCCATAAATGTAATGACAAGAAAGTTACGTAGGACTTACTAGGAATATGCGAAATAAAAGGGAATTATTTTTAATGCAGCTCGAAATTCGGATATATCGCTTAGAAGCAGTAGGTAATACAAACTAAAACAGACACGACGAGAGATTTCATAAAAAATACAGATTAAAGTCAGTCTACTACCTACTAAAACAGTAGGGTTTGCAACGGTGCCTACGAAACAAATTCGTTTAATGGCGCCTTCTACCAACAAATGTGAGTTCATTATAATACGACGTTGAAATTTAAATTAATTCGCCCAAATTTAAATGTCTTGAGCACATTTTTAAAATGCTAAAAAAAACAATATGGTTAAATAAAAGCAATATAAAACCAATTTTTCAATAATGAAAGCCGATTCCTGGCGATAGAGGGGAGCCCTTTTCTGTAGATTTGATTTTGGAAGATGAAATAAATGTTGGACATAAATGTTTAATAAGATATAAGTGGTCTTGCTTGATACTTTATTTAGTTTTCAGAATATCTATATTTTCGTCTACAGGAATGTTTGTAAAGAGTAAAACGATATCGAAACTTAATAGAATGTCTAACGTGAGATAACGTATTACTTAAAAAGTTCGATAAAATAAGAAGAATTTTTAACTAAAGATGAAGCATTTTTGGAAAAGGTTGTAGAATTTTGCCCAAGTACTTAGCTTACTTACTTACTTACTTACTTACTTACTTACCTATACAACCATATCCACTGTCATACTGCAGATGTATGACAATGGGACGTAGAGAAATATTAGGTTTGTGAATTTTGGGTAGGCCATATATTCAAGGTGTTCTGAAATACTTTTCACGAGAAATTTGAGATTGTTTTATGCAACCAGGAAGATTATTATAGGAGAGTTTTATTGATAATTATAAAAGGTTTATTCAGAAACATCCACCTCACAGTTTTTCCTATTCCGTGTACCGAAAAACCACCCATACAAACCGTTATCTCAATTCCCAGTTGTCACATCATCACCCCGCCCAACTCAATTCAGCTATCGACACTCTTGTTTTCCAACACAGATCACAAAAATCACAGATCATCCGAAATCAGTACAATAAGGCAAACACTCTTGCAAAATGGCTACCATAAACCATAATTAATAGGAGCACTCAAAAACATCCAAACCCATTCCATCGAAAAAAGAAACATTGCACCTGAATAACACAAAATCTTTCTAAGTTTTATCAAAGGTGTTACTGACAATAGTAAAAGAACATCGATGTAGACCATGCTGTCTATGAGATACCATGTTTCAGTTGCCCACGTTCGTACATAGGACAGACAATCCGACGAATTCACAACCGAATTTACGAACATTCTATATATGTAAAACAGTCCGATATTGCTTATTATATATATATATATATATATATATATATATATATATATATATATATATATATATATATATATATATATATATATATATATATATATATATATATATATATATATATATATATATATATATATATGTATATATATATATATATATGTATATATATATATATACATATATATATATATATATATATATATATATATATATATATATATATATATATACATATACTGGACTTTTCCTCCTCAGCGTAACAAAAAAGGCTAATTTAGATTCAGCTCAAACATTCGGTACATGTACATAATCTAGAAGGGAAGATAATATCCCATTTTTCATTAAATATAATATATTTTACTGGAATTATTTTCAACGCTAAGGGCAGCTATTAAAAAGGGTAACGACATGATTTTGAAAACAAATTTTATGGGAGTTTAGAAAGTTCCAGAAACTAAACCCCCATACTTTATTGGGCGAATTATGCTAAAACTCTTTAGGTGTAATAAAAAAGTGGAAAAGTTGGATATCAACATTGCATTCTAATTTTGAGATATACTATGATCAACATGAGCGTACAAAGTTGCATCTGGAAAGTACTGTGTAATAGCTATAGAATATTTAAGTGCAACGTTGACTTTAATTATTTTTAATGGTTTATCAGTTAAACCGGAAAATCGTATTTAATAAGAGATGTCGGATATAAAATATTAACAGAATCTGTAGGCACCATAATTCGATTTACAATATAATATGAAGTTTACCAAGACATGTTTTACGATTTATTTTTGCGCGCTGATTACGAATCCGTTATCAAAATAAGTATCTCTGTTGTTGTTTGCGAGTTGTTTACAAATTAACAAGTAATGGTTACACGCTGAATGGATAATTCTGTAGCATCAACTGTTGATGACGAGCATCCACATCTTCTTCTAGTGCCGTCACCACTAATGAAGGTTGGCCATAACTATTGCAAATTAGTCTCTATCTTCTGCTTTTCTTAAGAGCGTTTATGTGTTTAACTCTTTTTAGTCGCGAATGTTTTTCAGCCAGGATATTTGTCGTCTATCAGGACCCCTTTGTTCTTCAATTTTACCGTTCATAATCAGTTGCAACAACTTGTACTTATCATTTACAAGTATGTGCACCAAATATGCTGTCATTCACCTTTTAATGGTGGTCAAAGGTTCTCTGTCTCTTCCCATTCTGTGCAACACCATTTCGTTCGTAATAGGATCAGTCCCTGGTATCTTCAAAATTCTCTTAAAAAGCTACATCTCAAAAGCTTCCAGTTTTCCCATTAAGTCAACATTAACAGTCTAGGTTTTGACACCATAAAGAAGAATACAGTGGATATAACATTTTACCATCCGATATCGGATTTGCAGATCGAGTATTTGGTTACTCAGAAATTTCTTCATCTTCAAAACGGCTGCTCTGGATTGCTCTATTCTTGAGAGGAATTTCTGATTTCAATTTCAGATCTTCTGTAATCCAGACTCCTAAGTATTTCATTTTGTACACTTGCTCAATATCTTCATTTTTTATCTGGATCCTTGTAATGACTTTGCCCCTCTTACTGATAACCATGGTTTTTAATTTCTTTATGTTTATTGTTCACCAAACCAAACTGTTCACCAGTATCACAAATTGTTTATAGTAACGTCTGCAGGTCTATCTTACTTTCAGCGATAATGACTGTATCGTCAACATAAAGGATGTTATGTATATTTTCACCATTACTCTTCGGAATATATATTAAATAGTAATGGTGAAAGTACACAGACCTGTCTCACTTGTCTACTTATCTGTTGCGCATCCGTGCTATTTCCATTTATTGTTACCACAGCCTGTTGGTTCCAACAGAGATTTTTCACTATGTTAATGTCATTTTTGTCAGGTCCTTTCATCTTTAGACATTCCATGAGAATGTTATGTTTAACTTTGTCGAAAGCTTTCTCATAGTCTTTAAACGCACTGAAAAGATCTTTTTGTTGGTCTCGACGTTTTTGGGCAAGAGTTGTAAATTTATACAGAGCTTCCACTGTTCCGAAGCCGTTACGAAAGCCAAACTGTCTATTTCTTATGTCCGCTTCGCACTTTCTGAATATTCTTGCATGTATAATCTTTAAAAATGTTTTTAATAAGTCTGACATTAGGCTGATTTATCTATAGTCATTACAGTGTTTGGGGTTCTTGGTTTTTGATAGCGGAACAAAGGCCGATAGCAGCCATTCTGTAGGTATCACACCAGATTTGTATGTTGTTAAAGAGTATAGTTATTGCACTTAAATTGTCTTCGTCTATACATTTAATCAGCTCGATATGAACTTTATCTGGCCCAGGGGCTCTGCCAGATTTTGAGTTGTTTATAGCATGTTGAACTTCAGATTTTAATATTATTTTAATATTATTGGAGCTTCCTCGTTATCAATTATTTGTGTTGGTTCCGTTCTTGTGTCCATGAAAATATCTTCAATATATTTAGTCCATATTTGTTTTATTTTAATTAAGTTATTAATAGGTTTATTGTTTTTGTCAATTAATCGGTTAGGTGTATTTGTTGGTGATTTTTCAGATAATCCTTTCACTTTTTTATGTAAATTATAATGATCATGCTCTTTCTGCAATTCTTTCACTTTGATGCATGTTTCCATCATCCACTTTTCCTTATCCTCTTTTATTTTGTTTTTTAATAATTTATGTTTTTCTCTGTACCTGTTTGGGTTTTTGTTTCTATATTTTCTTCTTTGTTCCATGATTTCCAGTATTTCTTTAGCCATCCAATGTTTTCGGCTTTTTGTTTTCTTTTGTAGAGTTTCTTTCTGTGTTTTTATAACAGAATCTTTGATTTTGCTCAACATAATAATCACATTCTCAGTGTTTTTCATTTCTGATGTTAATTTTTTATTTTCTCGATTGATACGAGTTGAAGCCTCAGCACGTTTTATTCTTGACAAAATTGAGCCAATCTGTCGCATCTAGCATTCCTTATTCCTAAACCATAATCACGTATTATATTGTCGACTCGGCCTTTTCCTATCTTTGCATTTAAATCACCCAATATTATAGTAATTTCTTCCTTTCTTGTGTATTGTAGAATTTGTTTGAGTTATTCATAAAAATGTTCTATTTCAGCTTCTGATTTATTTGCAGTTGAAGCATATACTTGTACTACATTATTGTTCACTGGCTTACCCTGAATTTGTAATAATAGCAAAAAGGGAACACAATTTACAACGGCTGCTTGGATTCTCCTGGAGGTAACTATTTCAACTGCATATAGATGATCTCGGGTGTCATTTCTGGAGTAGTATATCGTTTTATCCATGATCAATGTTTTACCGGAACCAGGCCAGCGCATTTCGCTTAAGCCTGATATTTCTATGTTTAGTCTGTTCATTTTCTGAATAGTATTGTGCGTCTTTCCTTGTTCGAACAAACTCCTCACATTCCATGTCCCGAAATTTAAAAAGGATTTGTTTTTTATATAGTTAGTTGCCACATGTAATTGACCGTACTTTGCATGGTTATTGTTCTTGGGAGATCTGACGATCTTTAATGTAGTGGTTTCCCGTTGCCTTCTACATCCTTATGTCGTTGATCACTAATAGGTTTATCCACCTTTGGAGGCAATTTCTCAACCCCAGGACAAAAAAGTGCCCTACCACTTACTAACTTATCCGCCCGAAGCCGTTGGTCAGTTAGTGGGGGATTGCTTATACCGGCAATCACTCGGTAAAATTAAGCCTACAGGATTGTTTTTTTACTTTCCCACAGCCTTAATCTAGTAATGATATTACTACTGCCTAATGCCATGTCCTCAGTTGATCCGCGGGTACTAATTTGGGTATGCCTTATTCGTACCTGTCTTGCATATCTGCAGCAATTTTCACTCTCAGCCATTGGGACGCGCCGTGTCGGGGTTGAGAATTTCCCCGCCTAGTCTGTCTGACGCAAAGTACTGAAGGGCTCCTACTCAATTCAAAGCCCCTCCTCTACTCCAAGTTGAGAGCAGCCACGGGAGCATCCACATATTCACCTGAAACCAGGATGGCTGTCGATATTAGGTACAATCACAGGATCACTATGTTGAATATGATCCGAATAATAAAGACGTTGTGCTGGCAGTCACGCACAATCGAGAGCTGTGAGAACAGAATGCGGCAAATGCAATGTATGGCAATTTGTATGGTGACAATTATTTAGCATTGCTCCAAAAATAATCCCAACGTTGGCCAACTTTTATCCTGATTCAGGAAACCCACAAGTTCCAGCGAATTTGATATGGTTTTAACAAGATGGAGCACCACCCCACTACCAAATCCATGTCCGGTAGTACCTCAACCAAATATTTCCAAATCGGTGGATAGGAAGGCGAGGATCGATGGAATGGCCACCACGATCCCCCGATTTGACGCCAATAGACTTTTCTTATGGGGATATGTGAAAAGTATTGTATACAAAACTAAACTCACTGACTTAGCTGACTTACGAAGACGAATAACGCTTGGGATTAGATTAAGCACATCTGAGATGTTGAGTAACGTTAGAAGAAATTTCTAGACGAAGAAAAGACGTTTGTGGGGAGCATTTTAATCCTTTGAAACCCTGTGTACATGTGTATGTACATAGCTTTTATCGTTTTGTTAAATACCAACTACTCGCTTATCTATACCGAAATAGCATTCAGTCACTCAAATATACATTTACGATCCACATTTTTAACTTCTGCTTCCATCAAGTGGTCAACAGGTAAAGTTGTTAGCGATTTTGTTGTCAGCTGTTTAGTTGGTAACCGATACTGCTAGTTTTATTTTACGAGAAACTGTTATCTTTTGTAAAACAAAATCGATCCAACTTTTTAAGTGTGATTTATAAGGTAAGTAGTTTTTTATAAAGTACAAAACATTGCCATAAAAACGATAGTTTTGAAATAAACAAACATTTTTTAGATGCACATGAACATGTACAAGTGGTCTGAAAGCATATTTCTGATTGTACATCTGTATGTACATATGGTCTAAACTTGGGTTTTAACTTAGTATTGTTGATTGCAGATAACATGGATTACAAAAGAAAAAATATGATTTCGATAACCCCAAACATCTCCAAGAGTTAATTGACCTGATAGAGGACGGTAACGTATCAGAAATAGACAATTTGGAAGTTCCCGGAGGAGAAAGTTCTGACGAGGAGGATGGAATTCTGGATAACTGTGAGAATAAATCTATTATAAGACCACGGGTTGATGCTTTGACCAGACGTGACACTGAGACACTGGAAGAAGGCGATGGCAGCGAAAATGATAATGAGGAGTTAGGGAGAACTTATGATTCAGACGACGAATATATACCAGATGAAGTTGCAGGTTACTTGGGTACAAAAAAATTAGGAAGTAAAGTATGTTTCTCAGAAAAGGATTGTTCTACAAAACCAAAACAAAGAGAAATTAAAACAAAAAAGAAAACCGTAGAGTGGACTAAGGCATCGATAGAGACTCCTACATTTACATGGCATCCTACTTCCCCAAATACAAGTCTTACAGAGCCACTGTACCCAATTCAGTATTTTTCGAAGTATATTTCAAATGATTTGTTTGAAAATATAGCAACATTTACAAATGTATATGCCTTACAGAACGGAAAAAATTTTAGACCAACTAATGAGAGAGAAATTAAAATTTTATTTGCACTTCATATAATGATTGGAAATTTAAACAAATTTCCCAAAATTAGATGTACTGGGAAAGAAGCCTTGGTATTAGAATGTTCCTAGATAACATGTCTAGGGGCAGATTTTTCCAGCTTAGAACATGTTTACATCTAGTGAACAATTTGGAAAGACCAGCAGGTGATACAAATAAATTTTATAAGGTTCGTCCTATCATCGACGCTGTCAGAAAGAGATGTTTACAGCTTGAACTTGAGGAAGTACTTAGTGTTGACGAGCAAATGATTCCTTACACAGGACAACTTTCCGTAAAACAATATGTGAAGGGAAAGCCCTGTCCTTGGGGAATAAAATTATTCGTCTTGTGCGGAAAAAGTGGTCAGGCTTTTGATTTTGTTTTTTATCAGGGTAAATCTACAGAACTGAATGCAGATAATAAAACAAAACATAGATTAGGGGCATCTACCGTTCTTCAACTAGCCGAAAGAATTCCCACCAGTGAAGGCCACAAATTATATTATGACAATTATTATTTCTCATCCTATGAACTACTTGAAATATTATTGGCCAAAAAAAATATATGCTGGAGGGACTATTCGAATAGATAGATTTTACAAACCTCCTGTGTTACCAGACAATGAAATGCTAAAACTACCGAGAGGTTCCATAGATGAAGTCATCAATAAAGAAAAAAATGTGGTGCTAGTCAAATGGTTAGATACAAAGACTGTGAAATTAGCCTCCAATTATGTTGGTGCAGGTAATTTAGACATAGTTAGAAGATGGGACAAAAAAGGCTCTTGTTACGTAGATGTTAACAGACCTGAAATTGTCAAACATTATAATTATGTAATGGGCGGAGTTGATCTAATGGACCAGATGATTAATTATTATCGAATATTTATTAGATCGCGAAAGTGGACATTGCGTGTTATTATGCACATGATAGACTTCGCTCTCATCATACAGGAAGGACTGCGACAAATGTAATACAACCAATAAGGATCGAATGAAATTTCTAGACTTCAGAGTCAGAGTTGCCGAAAGCCTAATAAATATGGGCAATTCTTCTTCTTCTTCCTATGCCGTCCCCATTAACGGAGGTTGGCGACCACATTTTTAAAGGCTTCTCTATCTTTTGCAACGTGGAATAATTCGTCTACAGTCATGTTTGTCCAGTCTCGAATATTTCGCAGCCATGACTTCCTCTTTCTACCTATTCCCTTTTTGCCATCGACTCTACCCTGCATGATGACCTGCAGAAGACTATATTTATTATTTCTTAGTATGTGTCCAAGGTATGCAGTCTTGCGTACTTTTATCGTTCTCAACAATTTTTTGTCTCGACCCATTCTTCTCAGCACTTCCTAATTGGTGACCCTGGCAGTCCATGGGATTCTCAACATTCTCCGGTATATCCAAAGTTCAAAGGCTTCAATCTTTTTAACTATTTGCGCTTTTAGTGTCCATGTTTCTACCCCGTACAATAGTTGCGACCAGACGTAACATTCAACAAACCTCAGTCTCAGCGCAATATTCAGATTTTTGTCACAGAACAATTGTTTGAATTTTAAGAACGCTGCCCTTGCCATTTCTATTCGTACCCGGATCTCGTGGTCTGGATCTAATTCTGTGTTGATGTAAGCTCCCAGATATTTATATTTTGTCACTCTCTCTATTTGCTGTCCACCAAGAGTTAGTTGTTCAATATTTATTGGACTCCTTGATACTATCATAAATTTGGTCTTATCTGTGTTGATGTCAAGTCCCATTTGAATGCATTCACTATTTATTGCATCTAGTAAAGTTTGTAGATCTTCTATACTCTCAGCCATAATTACCGTGTCATCTGCAAATCTCATGGTGTTTATGATTTCTCCACCAATTCTTATTCCCTCTTTTCTTTCCCATAAGGCTTTTCTGAATATGACCTGTGAGTACACGTTGAAAAGCGTCGGAGACAAGACGCATCCTTGCCTATCCCCTCTCGCAATCGGTATATTATTTGTTTCTATATCGTTCACCTTTACTACTGCTTTCTGGTTCCAGTATATAGCCTTAATAAACTCAATGTCTTTTTTGTCTAAATTGATGTTTTTTAATTCATTTATTAACTTCATATGCTGCACTCCGTCAAAGGCCTTCCTAAAGTCTATGAAGCATACATATGCACTCTTGTTATATTCCCGACATTTCTGCAAGAGTACCGTCAACGCAAATAATGCCTCTCTTGTACCCATGCCTCCTCTGAAGCCAAACTGAGTTTCATCTATCTGCTCCTCACATTTCTTATAAATTCGGTTTTGAACAATTTTCAAGAGAATCTTTAAAGGGTGGCACATTAGGCTTATCAATCTATAGTCATTACATGATTTGGGATTGTTGTTTTTTGGTAGAGGTAAAAATATCGATTTAAGCCATTCTTCCGGGATGTTGCCCTCTACATATATGTGGTTGAGAATTCGGGTGAGTCTCTTTATATTACCGTCATCTAAGGCTTTTAACAGTTCAACTGGAATTTGATCAGGACCCGGTGCTTTTCCTTGTTTTGCATTCTGTAGGGCATTCTTTACTTCTGAGGGTAAAATTTGTAGGTATTGTTTTTCTTCACCTATATCTTGTTCATTTTCTCTCTCGTCATGGAAGAGATGGATTATATATTGTTCCCATACTTCCTTTATTTTGCTCTCTTCAGTAAGCATTTCTCCATTATTATCCCTTGTTATGAGTGTTCTTCTTTGTCTGGTGTTGCCTGTAAGTTCTTTCATTTTTTTATGTAAGTTTGAGGTGTCATGTTTGTTGCTGAGTTCTTCCAATTCCTGGCATTCTTTGTTCATCCATTCCTCCTTAGCCTTTTTGATTTCATATTTGATTTTATTCTTGATGGTTTTATATTTATTTTCATCTTTATTTTTGTATTTTCTTTTTTCAGTTATTAGCTCAACTATTTCCGGTGTCATCCAGTCTTTTTTAGTTATTTTCTCTTCTTCGCCTAGGACCTCCTTTCCCGCTTTTAGTATGGCTTTTTTCATATCTGCCCATTCAACGCTTCCTTCAGTTAATTTATTTATCTCTGCGTTTAGTTGCTGTTGGCAGTTGTCGTCTTTTAGGTTTTTGATGTTAATTTTGGTGGTTTTAACTTTTTTCTCCGGTTTCCTGAGTTTAATGTTGACGGTTGCTAGTAATAGATTATGATCCGTATCTGCATCTGCGCTTGGATAGGTTTTTGCACTTTGTACTCCATTACGAAACCTTTTGTTAATCGTTATAAAATCTATTTGGTTTCTGATTATATTGTTGGTGTTATCTTTTGGAGAAGTCCACGTGTATAATCTTCGTAATTGGTATGGGCAATTCAGTAAGTAGAAAACGAGGAAGACCAGCATCTTCATCTCCTAAGCCTTCTATTTCAACATTTAAAAGACGAGGAGAGACGAGACCATTTTTGGAAATACAAACGGACAATTTTGGTCACATACCGGAGTTTGATTCTAAAGAGGAGGCTACTAGGTGTAAAAACACAGATTGTAATGGACGTAGTCATGTGTTCTGTACAAAATGTAAAATACATCTGTGTTTAATTAAGGCTAGAATCTGTTTTGAAGCTTTTCATGAACAATAAATATGTAATAATAATTACTTTGTAGTAAATATATTTTTAGTGTTGAGTTTATATTTAAGACCATATGTACATACATCTGTACAATAAAAATTTTTTTTAAAAAGCGTACACAAGTTTTTTTCATTTTATCTTACTAATTAAAGACTTTTGAAATATAAAAACACATAAGATTTTTTTTTTGAAAATAAAAAAGTCAGGTCTCAAAGGGTTAAACATCTTTTACATTCACATTATTGTTTAGATTTGTATTATTTAGAAGTTTTAGAATATGTTGTAGCGACTTGCGGCAAATAGATAATTTTCTTTTCTAAATGAGAATTTTTGCATTTTACTTATATTTCCGAAACAGTGAAAGATAGGTATAGGACATTGCTTTCCAAAAATGTCTAAAGCGATCTATGGAGCGTTTTTGTGGAAAAAAATCCGCAACAATAAATACTAATCGACGTGTTCGACCGTTTTTTCGAATACTTCCTTATTTATTTATTAGATAATTTATTCCATTTGGCTGACACACAGTGTATGTGACCAAGTGTCGGAAGTTAAACACTACATCCATTTCAAAACAAATTTCTCGATTCTAGAGATACTTCCTACATTTTCTACACGACGGTGATAATAAAAATCCTAAAAAAATATTTCCCATCTTCAACTTTAGCCGATTTGACCTTGTAAAGTATAATGTTTCAATTTATTTTTTGTCCGGTGTTATTTTTTGTAAGATATCTCCTTTCGTAAGCAACATAAAATACTAAATGAAATGTTCTGAAACAGACAGAATGACTATACTTGACCCGTAAAGTTACACAAAAACTGTCTTTGTTTCAAAAGCTGGAACAGGTCATCAATTCTTATTTTTGTTTCACGATCGATACAGGTCTAATAAGATTGGATTCTATGAAGTCCCGAAAATTTGATAATACTTTGGAATATTTCAACTTTTAAGACCATGAAGTTTTTAATTTTTTGTAATAATTATTTTATTTATAAACGTTAATTTTTATACTGTTTTATTAGTTTTGTTTTTTTTTAATATGACATTGTCATTAATACCTATTGTAATATATTTCCATACATTTTTTATTTATTAACAATGGGAATTCAATTAATCGACTAGAATTTCCAGTATTTTTCACCTAAAATTTCAAAAAGGCAGTTTGTGATCTAGATGTTATTTGTAGTCCACCTTAGTCTTTTTATCTAAATTACAATTTTTTTTTGGTATAGCTACATTGCATAGTAGTACCGCTGAATTGCTCAATACCCTATTGTAGCTACAATGCAATTTTCTTGCCTTACAATTACACAACCCTTACATAAGCACAAAGAGTTTAGTTCTTTCTCTCTAGTGTTGATTCTGACCACTTCAAGGTTAGGATGTTTGTGGAGGCTCTCTTCATGTCTTGTGGTGACTTTCCCAATTTTATTTGGGATATATTTTACTTGAAAATATCTATGATTATTATTGTTCCGAACATACAAAATAGCATCTGTATTTTCTAACATTTGGTCCTAAAGTGTTTTTAGGTATCTGTAATTGCTTTTTTGGTACAAATCTATAATTCTACATAAAAAGTCACATTGATTTCGCAATTTGTTTGTAAATAAGTACTGTAGAAAGCTGCTAGTTAACACATCAACTATTAATCAACATGACTGATATATCGTCGGTATACTGCGAAAACCAGGTAAATGACAAACTTTAAAATATTGAGTTAAGTATACCAAAATTCTCAACTTTTACATACAGGTAAAACTCAATAAATGATACGACTTACCATTCAGCAGATAATTTGTGTAATAAACAAATAAGTTAAACCTAACCAACTTTTTGTTTTCAAATAAAACGATATATCGCTTCTTACTTCCATAAAATCAAAGTTCTGTTGCATGTAAAACAAAGTAAGCCCACATATATTATTATGCCGGAAAACAATATATTTCTACTACTGCATACAATATTCAGTAAAAAGATGATAATTGTCTTTAATACATTTTACGTGTATGATTTATTAAAATTTCTCTTTTATATCGACTAGTAAAAAACTTTAAGTACACTTACTTCATTTTACCTGAAAACGGGTTGAGTTAAAATTTAGATAGAAATATATAACACATACACAGATAGAATAACTGAAGACAGCAGTTCAATTCTTGATGTTTCTTAGAACAATATAGTCTCAATGATGGAATCAATTTTTGATAGTGATTTTTCAGATGTAGACCCCACATATCAGCCAAGTGAATAGGGATCGCTCTCTCTAGGAAGTCTATATGAATTACACACAGCTATTCTTGATAACCTAAATGATAAGAAAAAAGATACTGAAATAGGTGCACCCACGAACAATTTAGTGTCAACTGAAATAGCTAGTTGGATATTAAATCTACTTCTTGGCAAAGTATGGAAAGACGTACGTCCACTAAAACGTTGGAGAAAAGCTAACTCCAAAGATTGGGTAATAAATGTCGCAAAAAGGAGGCGTGCTGAGGGTTTGCCCTATGAGATAAAAAAGAAAGAATCGACCAGCAAAATTGCCAAAACCAGTTAATTGTTCAGAGTGCTTTTACAAATGTGCCAGTTATTTCAGCGAATATTACAGACAAAGACTATGTCGTGATTATTTAAAGTTAGAATGTATAGGCCAGAAACATTTTCTTATTGCAGGTATTAAAACGGAGCCACCAAAGAGAGTCGTTGCAGTTCGTCGAAGTTTAAAAAACCACGTGCATTTTCCAAAAAGTGTTACTTTTCTTTGAATGGTCAAGACATACAGGTATGTGAGAAATTTTTTTGTAAGACACTTTGTATATCAGCGTTGTTAATACAAGATGTTGTAAGGAAAACTAATATGCTAGGCTGTTATGCAGATACAGATAAAAGCGGCAAGCATACACCTCCAAATAAAACAAGCAATAAAACCCGAAAAATCGTGAAGGCTCATATTGAGTCTTTTCCAACCATGGGCCCACATTATATTAGCCAAAGTTCAAAGCGTAGATATTTGCACAAAAATTTAAGTATAAGAAAAATATACCAACTTTATATAAATGACTGTGAGAAGAAGAAACTAAAAGGTGTTAGCGAAATTACATATCGTAGAATATTTTCTAACGACTATAATTTAAGCTTTTTTGTTCCTAAAAAAGATCAATGTTTCCTTCTCCTAAGTGCCTTCTCTGTTTAGGTTGGCGATCAATATGGCAAATTTCTCTCTGTTCTGGGCTTCATGAATTATTTCATTTCCTTTTGTCCAATCTCTGATGTTTCGTAACCAAGATTTTTTCTTTCGTCCTATGCCCCTTTTACCTTCAATCTTGCCTTCTAATATTACCTGGAGCTGCTCAAATTCCCTATGGCGCATTATGCGTCCTAGATATGACGTCTTTCTAATTTTGATAGTATGATAGTATATTTTAATCAATGTTTAGTTTGTAATATGATAGGGCGAATCCAACTGACAAATCGGATTTAGAAGACAGTTACAGAAAACATCAGAAAGGAAAAGAAGTATGTAATCTTGAAAAATAAAATGATAAGAAAAGATCTAATGAACAACGAGATTTTGTTTCAATTACTTTCGATCTACAGGCCGTACTACAGATTCCAAGTGGATTGACTGGACAACTATATTATTCTCGAAAATTATGCGTCTAAAAGTTGTGTGTATATGAAGCCTCATTACCAAATGCAGCTTACTGTTTTGCCTGGTCAGAAATTAACGGTAGACGAGGAAGTTCTGACATAGGAAGCATTATACTCCACTAATTATCAAAATGTGTTCCACAATATGTAAGTGAAATAAGTTTATTTTCTGATACCTGCGGACGACAGAATCGTAATTAGCATATTGCAGCCTTACTATTATGGGCTGTCAAAACATAGACCATTTAAATATTATTGAACACAAATTTTTAGAGTCTGGACATTCCTATATGGAAGTTGACTCTATGCCTAGTAGTATCGAAACCTCTAAAAAACACAGATCTAACTATGGGATGCCAGATTACTTGTCTGTTTTTCAAAATATAAGAGGAACCAAAAATATCAAGGTTAATGATAAAAAAGTATGTATAGAACCATACAAATGTAAAGAATTTAAATACTACGACTTTTATAATTTAAAAAATGTGTCACATACTTTAATTACAAACCGGACAAAAGACCAAAACGGCGAAAAAATAATGTGGTTGAAGATAAAAAGAATGAGATTCATGAAAGGAGAGACAAACAGAATCTATTTTAATTATGACATGTGTTTGGGAAAGTATACACTTTATTTCTTATTTTTACATTTATTATTTTTCTGTTACGGTACTGTAATGTGGTCTAATTCAATGCTATGTATTCTAACGACTTTCGTAAAATATATTACTTCCTGTAAAATCTGGTTGTCTCATGTATTATGTTTAAGTACGAAGAATTTGACTCCTTTTGTGTCGCCAATATAGAAACGTGTGTACGGTTTCGTATTACAGTCTCAATTAACTTAAAGTATCGCATTCTAAATCGCAACACAATAGAGTGATTTATGGGTTTGTCCTCTTGCTACCGACCACCTCGAAGCGTGGTCAGAGGGTGGCTTTTGGCCGTCTTAAGTCTCAACTCAAGACACTTCATCTCAAGACAGCCTACGAAACGCACCTCTCGTTTGTTGGCTCTCGTGCCAGAGAGCCGCGTCGGCCGACGCCACGACGCAGTACCAACGAGATTTCCTTTGCTACGATTCCAATATTTCAAAAGGTAAGTCTATATTCTTTGTACAAACATCAATAATGAGTAAGACCAGTTAATTTCTTAATTTATTCACAGTTGTATTTGCTATTTTTCGCTAATTGATTTACAAACAAATTATTTCATTTTTTTCGTTATTATTATTTATCGAATATCATTTAACCAGCGACCTCATTAAGTTTTATACAAAACAACATGTCAACAAGCTTCAATTATATCCTTACTGATACTGCACGACAGTCAACAAGAAAAAAGCACGCCAAGTTATCAACTAATACAAGCAATCTCGAAGAACTTTAGCGACTTTATGATGCACATTTGCCAATTAGCATAACAAAAAAAGGGAGATTTGGTACAGCTATGTGATAAGGGAGTGATACCGGAGGAATATCACGGGTGGTATCGTTATTTGAAAACGGGAAATGATGTAACAGACATCTTGCCAGAGCCTGCTTTCAGTGACGAATCGGACGAGGAAGGCTTATAATAATAATATTGTTATTATTATATTCGAAATATATATGTTTTTTTTATAAAACTGCCTTTCATTCATATCAATAATAACTATAACTACAAACAGCTGTTAATAAAATTTTCGGGGAAAACCAGTTAAATGTCATAAATATCGACTAATATCTTAAAACATTATTATTACCTAGTAAAAGCCTCATATCTCAATCACAAAACTGGAAAATATTATACTTGGTTTATTATATTTGTGTATAAAGCCTACAGAATAAACATGATGCATTCAACCGCTAGAAAAGAATTAAAAGGAAACCTACTACAATAACAAGAAACATAATATACTTATTATAGCTGACCACAAAGGAACAATAATTAAAAACAAAGCGAAGAAATGCCAGTATGGAAGGATTTTATTGCAAGATCCGTCGCGGAAGACAAATCTGAATTGCAACAGAAGTCCAAGTGAGAAATATAAGGACCCCTAATCCGAAACATAGAAGTAAAACATGGGATAACATTTTTCAAAGAATTGGAAATCTTGTGGATCAGACGAAATAAAAATAAATGTAAAGCTACTAACTCATCTCGTTAACAACATTTGTGTAAGTGGCGTTTTTATAAAAAAAAATAGATGGTAAAAAGAAAAAAATCAAAGAATCGGCGTTAACTATGCTAAATGAGAACAATTGCATCGCAAATTTTTTGGCAAAATGCAGTAGGATCTGGGTACCCATATTAAAAGAGGAAGTCAATAAAAGAAAAATACCAGTATTAGCAAGTCAGTAAATTATTGGGATAATTTACTGACAGAGTTATAAATATTTATTATTATAAAAACAGCGTTTGGTGTTTATTGATATTAACTAAATGTAAGACCAAGAGGAAAAAGACACCATACCCCCGCCTGAGGAGTAGCATCTTTGTTTAATACGGGAACTCTTTCCTCAAATGAAGGATAGGCGTGAAAGGGTTATTGCTTTCGTAGATGCGGAACCTTTTACTGAGTTGGAACTCGGCGAGGCTGTTCCAAAGGCACCTGGCAAAAATGGCAGGTTTTACTCACATTGCTAAACAAACTGCTTGAACAACAGCAGGTTCCAACAATGTTAAAAGAAGCTAAGGTTGTCCTTATCCCGAAAGGTAGAGGTAAAGAGGAAGAGGTGCGATTTCGGCCAATTTCCCTTCTTAGTTCGATAGCTAAATTGTACAAGCAGCTTGTAAAAGGCCGCCTTGAGTGACAGCTAGAAGAAAAGCATGCGCTGAGCGACCGCCAATATGGTTTTAGGTCTTAAAGGTCCACCATAGATACGGTCACAGAAAAAACCTCTTTAGTTACGCAGGATAAAAGGAGATGGGTGACTCTCAGTCTGCTTGACGGCAAGAATGCCTTTAATATGGCATCATGGGAAAAAATTATGTCCAGGCTGAGATAATTGGGCGTTGGTAAGTACATCGTCAACGTAATTGGCAGATACTTTACTGAGAGGTCCATAATAGAAAAATATACCAGCATCAGTTTGTCGCCAGGTGTTCCGCAGGGTTCAGTACTAGGTTCCATCCTGTGAAATGTTCTATAAGACGGGATGTTGAGGCTACAGATGCCAAGGGAATGCACTCTTGTAGCTTATGCCGATGATCTCGCACTGATTTCAAAAGCGAGTCAGAAGACGAAGATGGCTAATGCGGCTGATATAGCCCTGCCCCGCATTAGTAGGTAGATAAGAGAAAACGATCTACAGCGAGCGTCTCAGAAAACTGAGGTGTTAGTTCTTAAAGGGTCCTCTCTTCGCTTTATAGTGGAAGGTGTGGAGGTTGCACCGGTTAAATAGATTAAGTATCTGGGAGTCTGACGGTCGGAAGGACTAACGTGCGGAGTACACATCGAAAAGATGGTAGAGAAGGCAAACCGAAATCGAAAGGTGTTGATACGGCTGATGCCAAACATTGGAAGTCCAGGTAGCACCAAAAGAAAGGTGTTAAATGGAGTTTTTCAGTCGGTGGTTACCTAAGTGTCCCCGTGTGGTGTAGCGTACTAAATACTGCGAAATACACTAAGCTGATCGCAAAGGCAAATGCTCCTCAGGGTATCTAGCGCATATAGGACGGTTTCAAATGAGGCTCTAAATGACATTGGAGCGATGATACTGATCGTTTTGTTGTATAAAGAGCGAGCGAGGGTGTATGCAAGGAGGATGGATGTAAATATAGATAAGAATGAGAGAAAAAGAACGATGGTAGAGTGGTAGAGAGAATGGGCGAATGATAGCGGAAAGGCAAGGTGGATGAAGGAGTTTATTCCCGATCTGAGGCGGTGGTGAGAATTTAAGTTTTGAAAACTAGACTACTTCCTGACGCTGTTTCTGACCGGACATGGTAGTTTTGGCTCCTTCACAAATAGAATAGGCAAATCTGCCTCGGCTGACTGTACTGTTTGTGAAGTACCGGACGCTCCCGCCCACATTTTTAACTGCCAGAGATGGGCAAATGAGAGGGGAGATTTCTAGAGGCGAATGGGTTTCGGGCTGGATGAAAGAAACATTGTAAACATAATGTTGAGAAGAGAGAAAGGATGGAGAGAAGTACACTGTCTGATTTCTGGTGTGATGAAGAGAAAAGAACAGGAGGACAAAGAAGAAAATTGATCCAGGGATCTGAAATTCTGGTCAATATTATTTATTAATTTGTGACCTAATGTCTAAAATATTTGCTGATTTATGGTAATAGGTATGTTTATTTATAAGTTTTAAGTTTTTTATTTTAGTTGTTCATTGAGGGGCAAGACCACCTCTTTGGAACGGTGGTTAAGGTTTTAGCTGGAACACGATTAATCCAGCACTACCCTGGGGTCTTCTGGTCTAGTATCCTACTCGGCCGAAAGATGCCAGGGTGTCTTGCTCCGTGACGTACATGTCTAAAAATATTTTTCCCCACCGTTGCCTGTCAACTTCTTAGGCTCTTACTGGAATCTATCCATACGGCAATTAAAAAAAAAACAAAAAAAAATGTAACACCAAATACTTACCATGTTGAAATAGTATTATGAGGTTTTTTCCTATTTTTTTCTCATGATTTAGTATGAAACCACTAACTATAACTAACATTTTACTGTCATCATTTCATGTGGTTGTCTTTTTAAAGACGAATTACATGCTATGATTTTTATGACGGATATTCTTAAGTTAAAGTTTATTTTATGTAATCGAATGAACTATCCTAGAATAAAATCTTTCTAGACACGCAACTTAGCAATATTGGCAATATCATTTTAAATTCGTCTACTTTAAAATGTATAATATATGTTTAAATTGTCTAAGATTTTTTTTATATTATTAATGTTTTGTGTTTTGAGAACGATGTCCGAAGTGAAAATTGAGACGTCAAAAAATAAACCTATTATAAAACTTAAATTGTGGCTTATTCCCAATAAAAATAGTAATTGCATTAGAATCTTACAACAAAATAGCTCCAGAACAATATTTATATAAGTAATATTCTAAGAACAAGCTACATCGGCTCTAATGCCTGAAATGCCCTTTTTTATAGCAACAATGTCTCAAAAACGCTTTGAATTTTTGATTATTTGTCTTGTTTTTGATGACAAAAAACTAAAGACCAAAGGAAACGTGGTGATAAATTTGAACTGATAAGATTTTTTAAAAATGAATTTATTGAAAATTGTGAAGCTAATTATACTCCTAGCGCATAATATGTGACAACTGATAAACATTTACCCAATTTCCGGGGCAGACGTCCTTTAAAGTTTATATTCCGAATATAAACTTTAAACAAGACAAATATAGAATACGACTATAAAATTAGTAGGTTATGCGACTTTAAGACTTTTTAAATGTGTTCTGCCAGACAATGTATGGAAAAATAAAAAAGGGATGCATCAGAAGCTTTGACCACCCAATACGTTCTTCGCCTATGCAAAAATCTCTATGGTACCAATAGAAATGTCACTATGGATAATTGATTTTTGCCCTCAGATCTTGCAGAAAAGCTTTTACAAAAAAAAGTTGAAAATTGTTGGAAAAAATTAAGTCTGACATTCCGCCAGAACTTATTAAAAAATATATTACAACTTCTGACTTTTGACCAGAATAAGACGTTAGTATCATTTCCTTTAAAGCCACAAATGTTATGTTGCTGTCAACATTTCTTACTTATGCTATATTTAATAAAAATACTAGCCAGCCCGAGATTGTTATTCGAAGTCCGTGGCTAGAAAAACTCGTCGTAGAGTTTTTTATGGCGTGTTTGATGGTAAAATTATTAACCCTTGTGTTATTTATAGCTTAAATATAACCAAATCAGATCCAAATTAAACAATTACTCCCAGGACAGATTTTCTTTTGGGTAATTACTACTACAGTTGGTGACTGGGTAACTGTAGGCATTTAGCATTACAGTTGGTGACTATGCAACTAAAATAGGGATTATAAATACCAACTTTAGTCAGATTTTTGCGCTCTATGATTTTGGATGTTATTGGTCAAGAGGTCCAGTCAGTACTCAGAAATCAAGAAACTCAACCTCCAGCCCACAAAAGATGTTAAGTTTGCCCTCGATCTGCCAACAGAAAATGAAGAGATTTTTGCGTCCTGTGCAAAAACAGACAAATGGGAAAACCTATTACAAACCACAATAAATAATTCAAATCTAATAAATACTTAGAACCTACCAGGTTTAATTCCTAAAATGAAAAACGTTTCATATATTGATATCTCACTGTACATTACAGCACTTACAACTATAATACAATATATTACAAATACCAGAATATTTATATAACAGTGATAACTTTCAAATCATAATTGAAATCCTAAATTACAAACAAGAAACAACGTATCCAATCTACCAGACTTTTTCAGCATTATAATGATAAAAAAATATGCAACTTGATATTAAATAAAAATTTTAATACAAACATCTTCTTCTTTTTCTTCTTCAGCCTTAAGTAATCCAACTTTGGACATAGGCATCCCCCAAATCAATCCAGTGTTTTCTATTTTGCGCCACTTGCTTCCAGTTGTGTCCTCCGATCTACTAAATATCATCAGCCCATCTTATTTGTGGTCTTCCTCTGCTTCTCTTTCCTAACCGTGGTCTCTATTGTTGTATTATGTGGTTCCACCTTTTATCCTTCAGTCGGGCATTGTGTTCTGTGAAGCTTCATTTTAATTTGGCAGCATGATACAAACATACGTACACTATCTGGTGCAATGATCAGATGGTCAAATCATTAGCTGCAAGCAAATATGCACTGAATATTCTTAAAAAACAAAACAGATGCTAATTTACTTTAAAAACTCAATATCTAATTTAACAAGCAAAAGGAAATCTTGGTAACTATTTTGCCACCATACACCCCTTACAGACCAAAATAAACAAATCAAATAACAGAAACAGTCAGAGAGGTGACTTCAGTCATGGATTTTGTATCTTTCCCAAATACGTAGCCAGAAGGTGTCTTGAGAGGAACAGACTCTGCATAAAGTAGCACAAAAGAGCTCAAAAAAGGAAGATGATGAAAGAGGCAAAAATGGCTGCTGAAATACAGACCACAGCAAATCCTCATAACACCAAAGAAGGAGTACTTGCAAAACCCGAGGGTAAAAAGAGATCTAGGGAGAATACCATTACCCTCTGCAACAAAAAGTTGCTGGAAGACCAAGTAACTCTAACGAGCAGACTATTTCTTACAGAAACTTCACAAAAGTATTCAGAATGACGGCAGCACGTATCTAAATTAATAAATAGATCAGACTTAAGAAGATCTGAAAATAAACAAACTGAAACTAGCAGTGTATGAAGCTCCTATTGGAAGTCAAAATCAATTGTTGTAGTTCCATAAAACATCGTATAGCGAAGAAGCCTGTAGGCAAATTGTGCTAACGAGTACACCAAAACATAGACTAGTGGGGTGGTTAGGACTATATAGGGACTGTGTGAGGAAGTAGGCTTAAATGTAGTGGATCCCAACAGCATTCCAAAATCCCTCCTAGTCCTCACCTGTATTCCCGAAATGGAAGTTAAGGAAACAACAATCAGAGTTTGTTTAAAGAGACAAAATACAGACCATATGATGAAAGGCCCCCTGTTGAAGAATCGGAAGATCAGAAAAGAAATTCAAATCCTCGTATACACGTTCGACAAACTCTCCTATAAAGCTTTTAATTTTAAACTCATGTCGTACCAAAAACTTTAAAAGGTATCCTTTAAAGCCCTCATAGACTTCTATAACTCCAATCAGAGTTTTGAAAGCAAACTTTCAGCATAGTAAGGCAGAAATTACTGTTACTATGTGAAGGTTCAATGTAGCTTTGATACAAGATCCGTGGGATTACAAGTGCAAAATAAGAGGTCTATCAGGTATTAATGGAGAGTTATACACAGCTGATTTGCCGAAGTCCCAATCACCTGTATAATAGCCAAATGAAAAATCATTATCAAAAAAGCATTATCGTTGATGAATTTCTGTTCCAGAGACTTAACGATAGTAAAGAAAAAGATCATAGAGGGAGAAGACATGAAGGAGATAGTTCTCGGAGCAGCATACCTCCCATATAATAATCCCGAACAATCACCATTAAAAGAGTTGTAACTGCTAGTGAGAGATTGTAGTCATAATGGACTGCAATTATTCATTAGCTGTGATGCGAAAACGCACCATCAGACTTGGGACAGTACAAACATCCATGCAAGAGTCAGTCATTCTTCTTCTTCTTGTGCCACTCCTAGCGGAGATTGGAAATCATCATGGCCACTGCAACTTTGTTAGCAGCGCGCCTAAAAAGTTCAATCGAACTACACCATTCACGTAGATTACGAAGCCACGATATTTCGTCAGTCATTACTATAGTTTATTATAGAACCTAATTTAGACATAATAAGAGTAGGACACAAACCAACTTTAATAACTTCACAACGGAAGAAGCTAATCGATGTAGCAGTAGCCACGCCTTCTCACGTAGCTAGAACTGGTAAAATATAGCATGTATCAGATCAGATAAGGTGTCCTGTTCAGACCATCGACACATTTCTTTTAAAATGACAGGTAATGACCCTATCAAGGAAATTTATGGTAATTCTCGTAAAACAAACTGGGAAAAATATCAAACAGACTTGGAATATTGTTTAGGTAGGGTTAAAGGGACTATAAGCCATACATTTTACCTAGACATGGCTGCCGAACATTTTCAAGAGATTGTCATGTCAGCGTTCGAAGGCAACTGTCCGGAGATAGTAAGGAATTCCAACAGGAAAGTACCCTGGTAAAATGATAACCATGCAAAGGACAGAAATTAGACGAAAATTTAATTTTGCCAAAATATCAGGTAAGTGGAGCAATTATCGCAAAGCTCTGACTAAATATAATAAGGAAGTAAGAGGAGCAAAAAGAGAATATGAGAGGTGAAGAGACCCTGACAGAACTTTTAAGGGTGTACTTTTCTTAGTCTGAAATAATGATACCACTAGTCTCATGGCAGACTCAACTGGATACCATAACTTATGGTTCCAGGAAAAATTGGCGTCTAGCATAAGAAGTGGTAAAGCAGGACAAAATCGAATGGGCAATAAACTCATTTGAGTCATATAAATCACCTAGTCTGGGAGGGATTTTCAATGAAAATTACAGAAGAGAAATGCCCTTCTATTCAAAAAATTATGTATGATACTGTAGGCTAGCTTAGAACTGGGTATATACCAAAAGAATGGAGGCAAATAAGAATGGCTTTGATACCCACACTCAGCAAAATCGGATAGGAACAAGCTAAGTCTATACGTCCGATAAGTCTGATGTCATTCTTACTGAAGAATCTAGAAAAACTGCTCGAGATAAATATTAGGGATGTTGTATTAGTTGAATGTCCGATACATCAGGAATAGTATGCGTATCGAGCAGGTGTCTCCACAGAAATGGCACTGCATGATCTTGTACAGAGGGTAGAGTACATTCTGGAAAACCAAGAGGTGATGTTTGGGACATATCTCGATATTGAGGGAGCATTTGACAACACCTCCTACAGGAGTGATTCGCCTAATAGACGAAACAAACTCCAGTAGCCATAGGTTGCTCGCCGGTATAAGTTTTATCTCCTCTCTTGTGGAATATAATCATGGTAGGGCTGATAGCTAAACTCAGTAACGATAGACATTATGTTCTGGGCCATGTGGATGACCAAGTCATCTTAGCCCATGGCAAGTTTAGTAGCATAGTCAGTGATAAAATGCAACAGGCTATGACTATAGTTACAGAATGGACTTCAAATGTAGGACTTAACATCGGTCCTCTGATTCTTTGAAGTCCGAAATCATGAAATTTACAAGTAGAAATTTAAAAGAATTTAGTCCTAAAGTCTAAATAGTACACGTTTAAATCTGGTGAGTAAAGTAAACTACATTGAGCTGATAATAAACTCAAGGTTTATTTGGAATCAGCAGATAAACTACGTTAATGGTAGCTAGACGCACTCAAGGAAAAAGTGGCGTTTTAGACCATATATATATATATATATATATATATATATATATATATATATATATATATATATATATATATATATATATATATATATATATTATGACTTTATTACTGGACATTATCAATGGACCTTTACCATTACGACAGTAACAATTGCCACTATATTATGTAACTCGAGTACCATCAAAAAATCATCAAAATTCTGTGCACTCCAATATTTCACACTCCCTTTTCTCAAGAAAGATTAAAATACAGTGGGTACGACTTTAAACAGGTTCGTATTATCGTAAAACCAATCCAAAACTTCCCTCCTTAGTCAACTAGTGCACCAATTGTAAATACATCCCCTGTTTGCTATCACAAAACATTCACCATCCCATCAATATATCAATAATATCATGTAATAATATCCTTATATCCAAAGTCTGAACATATCTACACTAATGCATCAAAAACTCAATTAGGGTTAGCAGCGGCTTACATAGATGCACTAGAAAAATTTAAAATACGCCTCCCTCTGAAGTGTAGCATAATATATACTGGAGAAGCATTGGCTATTTAGGATGCACTAAAAGTTTGTAGAAGAAAATCTGCACCTCATTACATTATAATATCGGACTCTTTAAGTACACTCAGCTTTTAAGTAACTATATCTATCAAATGAAATTCTAATGCTAATAAAAAATAAACTTACTACTATCAACACAAAATATAAAAACAACTTTGTTATTGCTGCCATTACATGTGGGAATCAAGGGAATTGGCGCAGTGGACCAACTTGCGAATAAACCTACACTAGATGAAAGCACCTCTGAGTCAAACATGCTAACAAGAAAGACCAAAATAACTGGAATTCCACATTTAACAAATTAAAAGATGTTTTCATAAACTGTTGGCAACACTGTACCATTCTTAACCGAACATAGAGAGAAAGTAATAATAACTCAATTGCGATTAGGACATACCCATATCTACTTGATAAATAAAAAAACCTTCCCTTTCTACTACAACTGCAAGATTCCAATCACTATAAAACATATCCCGCTAGAGTGCTAAACATGCATTCACGAAAGGAGAAAAAATAACCTCGCTACCGTAACGTGAAGAATCTAAGAATCTGCCAGTTCAACCAAGTACTGAAATATTTTATAGGCATTAAATTTTACAATGTATTTTTTTATTTAATTTAACGTGCATGAATAATATATTTAAATTGTATACATTGTACGAAATTGTAATTTGTATTTGTACCCCCTGCTAATAACTCTCAGTAGTTCATGCAGCGTTATTTTTGTTTACAAAAAAAGTCCATAAATTTAGATGAAATCATCTTATACAAGACTGAACATATTGTAATATTATGCACGGCACTAAATCTAAATCCATCATACTAAGCTTCTGGAAGAAAACTATAAAAACTCAGTGAAAGTTAAATTGCGACTTCCGAAAATATGAAAATACCTGCTAGCTGCTCTAAATAAAGTACAAATATGTTCAATTAGGTAGATCACTTAACCAACAAAGGGAAAATTGTAATTTGTACCAATACATATATACATATATATATATATATATATATATATATATATATATATATATATATATATATATATATATATATATATATATATATATATATATATATATATATATATATATATATATATATATATATATGTTCGGAAAGATTTCCGCGGTTAGTACAATTAAACTTAGAGCTAAGATTAATATTATTATAAAAATTAATATTAAACTCACCAGTCTTCCGGGTTGAACCGCGTCGATATCCATTTTGCCGAGCTTTCGACATCCTCTCTGATGTCTTCTTCAGGGCTTCCGAGGTCTCAGTCTCCCGAGCCCCCAGACACTACTACACTCACTAGTCACTTCTAGTTCACTACTACGACTGGGACCAGGGGACGGTTCATTTATACCGTCGATGGTGACGTGGCCTAGGTGGGGGTTAGGGTGGGGATTGGCGCGAGAGTTGGCGCGAACATTTCCGACAGTGGGATTTTGATTCGAAGATGGAGGGGGCGATATTTTGTTTATGAGAGGTCTCCATGTAGAAGGTAACCGTATGGCGTCATCTCTTTTATTAAGGGAATTTGGTCTTTTTTCTATTTCTATGGCTTCTCGGATAATTCTTGGTTTATAAAAGCGGATGGGGGCTATGGTTCTGGAGTTTTCGAAATCAGAACCAGAACCATAGCCCCCATCCGCTTTTATAAACCAAGAATTATCCGAGAAGCCATAGAAATAGAAAAAAGACCAAATTCCCTTAATAAAAGAGATGACGCCATACGGTTACCTTCTACATGGAGACCTCTCATAAACAAAATATCGCCCCCTCCATCTTCGAATCAAAATCCCACTGTCGGAAATGTTCGCGCCAACTCTCGCGCCAATCCCCACCCTAACCCCCACCTAGGCCACGTCACCATCGACGGTATAAATGAACCGTCCCCTGGTCCCAGTCGTAGTAGTGAACTAGAAGTGACTAGTGAGTGTAGTAGTGTCTGGGGGCTCGGGAGACTGAGACCTCGGAAGCCCTGAAGAAGACATCAGAGAGGATGTCGAAAGCTCGGCAAAATGGATATCGACGCGGTTCAACCCGGAAGACTGGTGAGTTTAATATTAATTTTTATAATAATATTAATCTTAGCTCTAAGTTTAATATATATATATATATATATATATATATATATATATATATATATATACATATGTATATATATATATATATATATACATATGTATATATATATATATATATATATATACATATGTATATATATATATATATATATATATATATATATATATATATATACATATATATATATATATATATATAATAGATACAGTTCCAATTAAGTCGGTACCATATGAGAATTTTTTTTTAGTTTTTTGGAAAAAAATTATTCTTTATAAAAAGTTCTGCATCTAAAACGTTATAGTTATACGCGGATTGTTAAAAACTATGAATTGAGGATATTGACTGAAAAATTTAATATATTATGATGATTGTATTCTATGTATTAGATCATTCAGAACTTTTTATAAAGACAAACTTTTTTTCGTAAAAATAGTTTCCTCTTAAGTCTGCACCATATGCAAAACTTTTTTATACTTAGTTTTATGAAACAAGGTATTGTTTATAAGAAGTTATAAATGATCTAAAACCTAGAATACAATCATCAGATATTATATTTTTTTCTCATATATACGCGGTTTGTCAAAAAATATGAATTTTATGTAAGAGTTAACAATATGTACAAATTATATTTTTTAACTACGTTTATAACTGAAAAATGTAAATTATTTTTTAAGCTTCCAAAACAAATATTCAAATAAAAGGGGGTAAAAATATGTAAATGTAAGGGAGTGGACTTTCTTTATATTTGTATATTAAAAAGTTAACAACCTTCATAACGATATTTTTTTCTTTTTTATGATCTCGAGGGTTTCTATCGACACCGTATCTTCGAGTAATGGGTTATTATCCCCCGTTTAATTTTATATAGTAACCGAACTGCTGGCAAAAAAGCCATTGAGTTTATCGGTCACTGCTTAAACAATGTTTCAATAAAATCCAATCTAGCGTTGCTTCCATATAACGCCTTCTAGATAGACTTATAATCACATTGATATTGTACTTGAGAAAATAACTTTTCAATGAACTGGATGGACTTGTCGAGAAGCTACTCAATGAAAAACCATTCTCTAGTTATCTACTTCTATGCCAATTTGGAGCAGATACATTATCTATCATCCGATCCGTGCAGAATCCGATCCGTGTTACCAGTCTGTATTAGCGGATGTGTGAATCTTTTTATTTAGATTGACCGGTCTCAACAACCAAGATCAGTAAAACATTTTTAATAAGTGATAACAATATATACAAGTAATTATATTTAATATTAGAGAGTAGGTGAGTAGGAGTATTAAATAAAAAATAACAATTTGGAAATATTTACATGAATTATGTAGGTATACGTAATTATACTACTTACCTAAAAGAATGATAGGAATTTCATTAAATTTTGTAATATAGTTGACAGTTTTTAAAGAAGTTTAGTACATTTAATTGCGCGTTCATAGTATTATTCGAACTTTTGAAGCGATAAGTTGTACAATGACAAACACCGAGCGACCGATTAATTTTTTTTTAATAAATATCAGGTACAAGTTACGGGCAAAATCAAACTCTTCATCGCCCCCAATGAAGGAGGTATTTTCCAGAGACGTCATTAAGTGATATAAAATTTTTAAATATAAGTGAGAATTGTGAAATGGTTATTAATAAATCCAGTTCAATAGAAATTCTTTATCGAGTGACCACGAAACACTAACTTAAATTAGTGACCGTATAAGTGACAATTAAAACTGTACAAAAAACTGCAGATATATTTTCTTTAACACAGGGTCAGATAAGTAGAATATTAACGAAAACTGGGGTCGTTACCTACTTACTGTTGAACATATTTTGTACAAAAATTTGACAATTTCTATTGAAACTGATTTCTACTGAAATCAAGAGTACCACTAGAAATATAATTAAAGTTCTGGTGCCTTTAATTTCTGTTGCAAATAATGTAGTTAGTAATATAAAATTAAGGTGTTTAAATAAGGTAATGATGCTCCAAAGATGACGCTATATTCAGTTAGCGCCACCAGGATGTATGATTGTGATAGTCATTGTGATGATTGTGATAGATTGTGCGAGAAAATGGAACACGATTTGAGGATTGCAACATAAAATATTAGAACCTTGTATAGATTAGTAGCTCTCCAAAATCTCTTAAACGAACTAAATAAATACAAAATAGACATAACTGTCATACAAAAATGGGGTAGAATAAAAACAAGATAATGAAAAAGTACGCTTTTCTACAGCTGCGGTTCTAAAGATCACATGTTACGCACAGGTTCCATAGTAAGCAAGCAAGTAAATATATAATGACAGATTTTAGAGCCATTAGTCCCAAATGTGTATCTTAAGACTAAAGGAAGTTTATTTAACTACATTCTAATTGACTCACATGCCAAGACATAGAAAAAAAAAATTAAATTAAAGAAGGGTTGTAGACAATAGATTGCACGAGAAATCAAATGACAATAACAATAGGTTAGTAAACCTAGCAAGATAAATTTCCAGCAATACTTCGCTCGAAAAGATATACACAAAGGCATCTGAAAATCATCAGACGTAATTACGTATGTAAAAAAGATCATGTTATTGTAAACTCAATACACCAATGGAATAGAATAAACTTCCTCACCAGAAGAGGAGCAAATGTGGATTCTCATCACTACCTGGTCAAAAAGAGGATAAGAGTCACAATTTCAAACATCAAAAAAGAAAGAAGTTCTAAACATGAATGGTACAATGTAGAAGACCAAGAAAGTGATATGACCAAAAATAGAGAGTGTAAAGAAAATAAAAACAATAAATTAGAAAATAGACTAAAACATAAAAACATAAAAAAAGGAAGTGAAAAGAGTGAAATTATAAAAGAAGCAGTTGAAGAAGTATTGGGTAAGCAAGGTAAACAAAGAAAAACAAGAAAAAATGACTGGTTTTACGAAGAATATCAGATTATAACAGAAAGAAAAAACAAACCATATTAACTCATGCAACATGGGCACAGAATCTACCAAGCAGAGGAAGAATATAAACAACTAAATAAAGAAGAAAAAAAAATCCACCAAAGAGAGACGATAGAAAATATAAACAAATTACTTCAAGAACTACAAGAACTAAGTTAACAGAATAGCAAAAAATACTGCCAGACTAGCAAGAAAATGGACAGAACATTTTAAGGAAAATTTTAAAGGAGACAGGAACAAGGCGAACTCTGATATACCATTAGACCAAACAGACAACAGAGAAAAGAGTCAACTACCAATAGCCGAAATTAAAACAGCAGTAGACCAATTAAGGAACAATAAATCACCGGGATCAAAACAAATATCATCGGAGCTACTGAAGGAAGGAGAAGACTCCTTTATATTACTAAAAACAATACTTAGTCCGATAATAAAGATACGGTTGAATAAGAAGTTACCAGCAAAGTAAAATAGCGGTATCATTGTACCATAACTTAAAAAAGAAAACCGGTTAGAACGTGGAAACTACTAAGCAATCCCGCTGTTGAACGCAGAATACAGAATAATGTCCAACGTCATTTATAAAAGATTTAGACCCCACACTAAAAAAATAATTAGTAGATACCAATGTGGCTTCTGCAGACAGAAGTCAACAATAGATCAGATATTTCGTTGATAACAGATCCTCGAAAAAACAAGTGAATATAACATCGACACAAAACATATCTCTATAGGCTTCAAAAGCGCATATAATAAATAAATAAATAAATAAATAAATAAATAAATAATAGCTTTATTACCCAACAGTTTCCCATTTCTAGGGTAAAAATTTAAGATACATTTTTAATTAGTATAAATCATTAGTAGGTGATACAAAAATATCAAGTAAAAAAATAAGTTCAAAAATAAGTAGGTGAAAAACAAAATAAAGAGTGAGAACAATATAATCAAACAAATCACTACGTATATAAGAAATAAAAAAAAATACACAAAAAAATGAACAATCTAATGTACTCCATAAACCAGTGCGGTATCAACCAGATGATTAATTGAGCATGAGAAAATATCACAATGGTTGCATATTTTGTTATAATTATTGCACATAATATAAATGGGTGACTTCAGTAACATATTTGTTCTCGCACGTGGACAAGTAAACACGATAGTCGACCTGGAAGTAATTCTTGGCACATTAAATCTAATTTGACCTAATATATCACTGCAGTCAATACAGTTGTGTAACAACTCATATAAAAATGAAACCGAAAATATAATTCTTCTTAACTCTAAACTTACAATATTAAACCTGTTACATAACAAATCGTAATCATAACCATGGACAGGATATACTCCATCAACCTTGAAAGCTAAATATTTTAAAAGTTTCCGTTGTACCTTTTCAATCTGTTGCATATAACATTTATAAATGGGATACCAAATTAAGCTACAATATTCTACTTTTGTTCGCACCAGTGATAGATACAGCAGTTTAATCGGTCTTATATCGCTAAAATTTCTACAGTTTCTGATGATAAAACCGTACATTTTCATAGCATCGGTTACTTTCTGCTCAATATGGTTGTTAAAGGTTAATTTTGAATCAAATATAACTCCTAAATCTTTAATGCTATTACATTTTTCAAGATCTGACCCCTGAATTACATAATTAAAATCAACCTTATTTTCCCTTCTAGAGTAACTTACTACTTTACACTTATTGACATTAAGAAAAAGTTTGTTTTTTACACACCAAGTATCTATATAATTTAGATCGTTCTGTAAATCTATACAGTTAGCCTTCGAAAGCACTGGTCGGCTTCTAATGACTATATAATAGTATAAACAGAATAAGACGTTAGTATCATTTCCTTTAAAGCCAAAAAAATGTTATGTTGCTGTCAACATTTCTTACTTATGCTATACTTAATACAGATACTAGTAAGCCCGATTTTGCCATTCGAAGTCCGTGGCTAGAAAAACTCGTCGGTGCCTACTTATAGTTTTTTATGGCGTGTTTGATGGTAAAATTATTAATCCTTATGTTATTTACAGCTCACATATAACCAAATCAGATCCAAATTTAACAATTACTCCCAGGACAGATTTTCTTTTGGGTAATTACTACTACAGTTGGAGACTGGGCAACTGTAGACATTTAGCATTACAGTTGGTGACTATGCAACTAAAATAGGGATTATAAATACCAACTTTAGTCAGATTTTTGCGCTCTATGATTTTGGATGTTATTGGTCAAGAGGTCCAGTCAGTACTCAGAAATCAAGAAACTCAACCTCCAGCCCACAAAAGATGTTAAGTTTGCCCTCGATCTGCCAACAGAAAATAAAGAGATTTTTGCGTCCTGTGCAAAAACAGACAAATGGGAAAACCTATTACAAACCACAATAAATAATTCAAATCTAATAAATACTTAGAACCTACCAGGTTTAATTCCTAAAATGAAAAACGTTTCATATATTGATATCTCACTGTACATTACAGCACTTACAACTATAATACAATATATTACAAATACCAGAATATTTATATAACAGTGATAACTTTCAAATCATAATTGAAATCCTAAATTACAAACAAGAAACAACGTATCCAATCTACCAGACTTTTTCAGCATTATAATGATAAAAAAATATGCAACTTCATATTAAATAAAAATTTTAATACAAACATCTTCTTTTTCTTCTTCAGCCTTAAGTAATCCAACTTTGGATATAGGCATCCCCCAAATCAATCCAGTGTTTTCTATTTTGCGCCACTTGCTTCCAGTTGTATCCTCCGATCTACTAAATATCATCAGCCCATCTTATTTGTGGTCTTCCTTTGCTTCTCTTTCCTAACCGTGGTCTCTATTGTTGTATTATGTGGTTCCACCTTTTATCCTTCAGTCGGGCATTGTGTTCTGTAAAGCTCCATTTTAATTTGGCAGCATGATACAAACATACGTACACTATGTAATATAATTATCTCGGCAGCACATAAAGTCATCGGAAAACGAAAACTTGCAATAGGATGCCGGTCCTCTGGTGGAATGATCATATGGTCAAATCATTATCTGCAAGCAAATATGCACTGAATATTCTTAAAAAACAAAACAGATGCTAATTTACTTGGATTTAAAAAACGAAGGGTAAAAACTCGATATCTAATTTAACAAGCAAAAGGGAATTTTGGTAACTATTTTGCCACCATACACCCCTTACAGACCAAAATAAACAAATCAAATAACAGAAACAGTCAGAGAGGTGACTTCAGTCGTGGATTTTGTATCTGTCCCAAATACGCAGCCAGAAGGTGTTTCGAGAAGAACAGACTCTGCATAACGTAGCAAAAAAGAGCTCAAAAAAGAAAGATGATGAAAGAGGCAAAAATGGCTGCTGGAATACAGACCACAGCAAATCCTCATAAAACCAAAGAAGGAGTACTTGCAAAACCCGAGGGTAAAAAGAGACCTAGAATACCATTACCCTCTGCAAGAAAAAGTTACTGGAAGATCAAGTAACTCTAATGAGCAGACTAGATCTTACAGAAACGTCACAAACGTATTCAGAATGGCGGCAGCACGTATCTAAATTAATAAATAGATCAGGCTCAAGAAGATCTGATAATGAACAAACTGAAACTAGCAGTGTATGAAGCTCCTATTGGAAGTCAAAATCAATTGTTGTAGTTCCATAAAACATCGTTTGTAGCCTATAGACAAATTATGCTAACGAGTACACCAAAAAATAGACTAGTGGGGTGGTTAGGACTATATAGGGCCTGTGTGAGGAAGTAGGCTTAAATGTAGTTGATCCCAACAGCATTCCAAAACGCCTGCTAGTCCTCACCTGCATCCCTGAAATAGAAGTTAAGGAAACAACAATCAGAGTTCGGTTAAAGAGACAAAATACAGACCATATGATGAAAGGTTGGCTGTTGAAGAATCGGAAGATCAGAGAAGCTTATAAGAAGAAGAATATAAGAAATAAAAGAATTTGATACACCAACACAACTAATAGAATTGATAAAAAAATCTAAAAAAAGAAAGTAAAATCCGGATAAAACTTTTATTCCATCAGTGGTATCCACTCTTTCTTTTTCAAATAAAGAATTAGTTAAATCATTTGGAATCCGCTGGATTCAGTATAAAATGCATTTAGGTTACGGCTCAAATTGGACTCAAATTGGAGTTAATAAATATGTAGACTGTTTCGTCAAGATTAGTGTTACATCAGGTTTTCCATTTGCTTATTCTTTATACACATCACATGTCATAACTATTGTTAAAAATATCAGCTATCCATATGGAAACATCAATGAAACCTTTACTGTTTCACCAACCGAAGATACACCAATTTTCAACCAATTATTCCCTAAACTACTTGGTGTAAGAGTTTTGACAATTCATTTAAACATATAAGCAGTATAAATCGACTACGTTTTGGACATGCATGCTGTTTGTGTTATTTATTTCAAACAAAACTTGTCTGGGTAAGCTTGATCAATATCTTTTTTGAATGTGCTAAGTTTAGCGGCAATTAAACTCCCTCTATACAAAATTATTAAGTGTAATATGAGTGCACCATTTAGTACCCAATATCTGCTAGCTAGAGTGTGCTCCAACCATATAAAGTATAATTATAGATTTTTTGTCAGACACATGCATGGATCTATAAATCTTGTACGCTGACATGGAGTTATCCGTGACTGCGTGGAAGTTCAGTTTTGTTTTCTTTGTTTACCCTAATTGTAATTACTTATACGTGGTCCGTGGTCCAGTACTGTTTTTCTATTTAAAATGGTTTTCTAGACGAGAAGCGAGTGATCTTGTATAGTCCTTTTTTATTTTGATCTATTCATTATTCATCTAACTCGTATTAGGTATAGCACTATGTATTTTTCTGATAAGAGAATCTATTGAAACTGGCTGAATGATAAAAGTCTGATGAACGCAAAAAAGCGTTAATCGAATTCACAAAACTCCCTTAAACTTCCTTGTATATGATAATATTTTCTGCTACTGTACTGTACTGTGATAAGCTACTGTATAGTTAACACGAATATATTTTATAACAAGTGACTCATTATTAAAGTTGGAACACATCTAATGATTTACTTTTTAAATATTGATGGATTTCTCTAGTATGTCCAGTCCTTAATTTTCTTAAAATATGTTTTCTTTTCTTGTGATAAAATCTAGTCGCTGATTGAATCTCATGGAGTTGTCATCTGTTTCAATTATCTTACCAGTTTTTGCATATAAGAATTTGAAAATACGAAATAAAGTGTGTGTATAGCTGTAGATTTTCTTTCTGTTCTGTTTCTGTTAAAGGCGTCTTGGACATTCTGTTTATCCAAATATTCATGCTCGAGCCAATAGATACATTAGCTCGTTAGTGTGTTGTAGCCAGTAGAAACTAGGAAATCAAGCACAACCTTTATAGCATTGCTGGTTTGATATATTTAGATGATAGACAGTATGGAATTAACAGTACATTATTTTTAGATCCATTTTTTTAATTGTCATATTGCCAGATTGCAGCAAGAGCCTAAGAAGGTATCCATTGAATTCTGACAAGCAACGGTAGGGAAAATCTTTTTTGGACATCCACGTCACGGGGCAAGACGTCCGGGCATCTTCGGCCGGGATGGATACTAGGCCAGAAGACCCCAGAGTAGTGCCAGATTAACCGTCTTTCGGCTAAAACCTTAAAACTACCAGTCCAGAGAGGTGGTCTTGCCACTCACTGAACAACTAAAATAAAAAAACTAAAAACTTATAAATAACCATACCTATTACCGTAAATCAGAAAATATTGCAGACGTTAGGCCAGAAACTAATAAATAATATTAACCATAAATTTTAGATCCCTGGCTTAATATCTTTCGTCCTCTGTCCTTATGCTCCTTTTTCTTCGTCACCCCAGAAATCAGACACTGTACTTGTCTCCATTCTTTCTCTCCTCTCAACATTATGTTTACAATGTTTCTTTCATCAAGCCCGAAACCTATTTGCCTCTCGAAATCTCCCCTCTCATTTTCCCATCTCTGGCAGTTGAAAATGTGGGCGGGAGCGTCCGGTATCCTACAAACAGTACAGTAATCTGCCGAGGCAGATTTGCCTATTCTAATTGTGAAGGTGCCAAAACTACCATGTCCAGTCAGAAACTGTGTCAGGAAGTAGTCTAGTTTCCTGAACTCACATTCCCACCACGAACTTAGATCGGGAAAAAGCTGCATCGTCCACCTTGCCTTTCCGCTATCATTCGCCCATTCTTTCTGCCACTCTACTATCGTTCTTTCTCTCTCATTATCATCGATATTTACATCCATCCTCGTCGCATACACCCTCGCTCGCTCTTGGCACAACAAAACGATCGGTATCACCGCTCCAATGACATATACTCATTTGAAACCGTCCTATAATATAAGCTAGATACCCTGAGGAGCATTCGCCTTTGCGAAGTCTCCATCAGCTTCAGCTTAGTGTATTTTTATCGCAGCGTTCAGTACACAGGGGCAGCGTAGGCTACCACCGACTGAAAACTCCATTTAACCCCTTTCTTTTGGTGCTACCTGGGCCTCCAATGTTTAGCATAATCCGTATCAACATCTCCAGATTTCGGTTCGCCTTCTCTACCGTCTTTTGGATGTGTACTTCGAACCTTAGTCCATCCGACAACCAGACTCCCAGATACTTAATCGATTTAACCGGTGCAACCTCCTCCACACCTTCCACTATAAAGCGAAGAGAGTAGTATTTTAGATCCATTGGCAGGAATAAGTTTATTTTTAGATTCCGGGGAAATTTATAAAATGTGCATTGGTGGAGAGAATCTACACATTATTGGGTTAGGAACTTTGTACACTAGTCGAAATTAGTTAGTGAAGAAATCAGAGTTCAGGGTACGAAGTGGCAAAATTCGAAAACGTAAGGAAAGCTTCATTTTCTCTGAATTCACAGGGCATTTACATTAATTAATTAATTGCCGGTTACTTTAGTGCAGTGTTGCAGCTTTGTAATATTAATATGAAAAATATGCACAACCGACAAGTTCTAAATCATCAAACAATTGTTAATAGATTTAACAAAAATGCAGAAACTTTTTTTTTATTTAGAAAAAACATATAATCCACATCAACCACGCAGGTTATTAGTGGAATAACGTACACAAGAGTTCATTTTATTTACATTTGTTTTACATTTACGTTTGTCCAATTCTTAGTCAGTTAGTTATTACTTGGTCCCTTCTATTGGATGGATTATTCAAGATAGTCTTCACAAGGGGATAAATCTCATATAGTTTGGTTTCTGAATCTTTCCAGTAGTCTTGCCATATGTTCATACAGTGGTGTTTAATTAGGTTTTTGAGATCGGAGTATGGGTAATTTCTTGATTTGGTTGTGTATTGTGAGTTTATTCGACTTGTGTTTGCTAGGTTGTCCACTTTCTCATTTCCAGCTATTCCTACATTCGACCGTACCCAGATAAATGCTACTTGTTTTCGAGTTGATTGAATTATATTTATCTCATTTTTTATATCCCGAAATATTGGATTTGTAGGGTATATTTGTTTTACACCTAATAGAGCATTTATTGAGTCAGTGATGACACATTTATTCTCACAACGCGTTTTGAAGAAAATTAAGGCTTCCATAATGGCTGTGGTCTCGCCTGTGAGCATGCAGAAGTTTGTATGTATGGATATAGTGTGATAGTGTATTTACAGTAGTATGCAGCAGCGTGTCCGTCATGAACTTTAGAGGCATCACTGAAAAATTTGGAGATAATTAGGATAATGAGATATCACTTCGGAGTACAAGTGTTTAATGAAAATCGGATTTGTAGTTGATTTGGGGTATTTGTGAGGGTTAAGTCAATGGTAAGTGCTTGGATTTTCCATGGAGGAAAATTTACACTGACTTGTGGAGATCGATTTAGTTTATCCATATCAAAGTTAGATTTTATAAGTTCTATAAGGGGAGTACTATTTTTAGTTAGTTTTGTAGAACTAATACTGGGATGGCAAATTTGGGAGAATACTGTATGTTGTTTCTGTGCTGATATTTTCCCTATATAGTTGAGGGAGAATTAGTCATCCCTTGATTATGCTTCAACTAGTGATGATTCGTCAGTTTCGTCAGCTGAAGAAGGGTTAGGGTTTATTTTTTTCTTTAGTCGGGTGATATTATTTCTTAACCTAGAATTTTGTGTGTAACAATAAACAAGATTAAGGATCTGAATTAGTTCCTCTGGTTCATTGGACTAATCTTTAGAAGTTAATTCAGGGTTATGAGAGTTTAAAACATTTTCCATAAAATCACATATATCATTGAAATTTAGTATAAAAGGAGGTGATCTATTTTCGATTTTGTCTTTGATGGATTCTAAGGAGTGAATGACATATTCGCATATTCGCGGGGAGTTTTGGAAGTGGTTTTGTGTTTCTTTTTTGGTTTATATTGTTTAGGGGTATTAAAAACGGATGAGTCGGTGGAGTCGGTTTTTGGGTTATCTCCGTTAATTTCAGGAGATGATATGTTATGTCTTTTTAGCTGTTTAGAATTGACTGCATTATTTAAGGTTATTGGTGTTTCTGATGTCGTAGTATTTTCAGTGTTATTTACAGCTGGTGATGTTGTTTTGGAAGAAAAAGACGAAGTGTTTTGATTACCTTTAGATACGTTTTGGATGAGGTCGGTTTCCATAGATTGATATATTTTATCATTAGGTTTAGATAATGACGATGTGGTTTGAGTTGAATCTGAGAGGGGAGTTGAAGGAATATCATTAGGTTTATGAGGTTTAGATAATGATGATGTGGTTTGGGTTGAACCTTAGAGGGTAGTTGAATTAGTTTGGTTTGAATTGTGAGCGCATTCTGATTCTTGATGACCAATGGTTTTACATTTGGAGCAACTGAATCCGTCTATGAAGAGAAATACCCGGTACGAAGTACTATCATGACTTATGATAAAAGAGTCAGGAATAGACATATTTTCCAGGGGTGTAATGAATGATTGCCTTCTAAAGCTCAGAACATGACTGTACTCACTTTCAGACATACCTACTCGAAGAAAAGTCATTTTGGATACAGTGTACCAAGTTTTTGTAATTCTTGTTCAATTATTTCGTTCGGGATTGTAGGACATGCATTAGATGTTAGAAGTCTCTTGACTGGAGAAATTAATCTTCTTACTTCGACTTGACATCCATTTATTTCGATATATTTATAAGAATGAAGAAGAGCATCAACAGTGTTTTTTGAAGAAAGGTATATGCATATCCTATTGTTAGCAATTCTGGAGGCTAAAAGTACATTAACTGGACCCACTAGTGATCCAACAGCTACGACGTAATCTTGGATTTTTGTACCTTCAATGCTGGAAATGACTATTGCTTGTTGTTTTGTTGGATGTTTAAAATAATTTACGACATCTAAGTAACTGTGTTTACTGGAGTTGTGTGTAGTATTATTGTTGTATGAAGTCATTTGATCAATTTTCTTGATCAGAAGTTGAGCCGGTCCTGTGACCGGTCCAAAAAACTGGTCAAGACCCAACTGGAATTTTTGTTATCTCTTTACGTAGGTAATATTTAAAGGTTATTTTGTTCTTGTTACAAAAATAATACGAAAAGAAGTGCTACTCACTTGAGATAATATTGTCAGCACTAACTAATGCACTTAAATGTGTAGTAGAGGTATAAAATATTAAATTATGATTTGTTTTTACCATTTAAAATGACTATATTTCGGGAAAGCTGATAACGTGGTAGATCTGATCGCTATCAGGGCCGAACTCCAGCAGAAACTTTATATTACTTTATTTTTACTACTACAACAATGCTATTTAATATTTGTACCTATGTTTTCTTATCAAACAGTTTTAATATGATACTATTTTATTAATGAGATGTATAAGGTATCGTGTAATTGCATTCATTAAAACAGATCAATATTAACACCTTTAAGGCGGACGTGACTAATTTGCAAAGAATGATTGATCACTGCTGGTTACAGCCTGTTTATCGCAAAATAATAGAATTAACATAAATAAGTGTAGTATAATCCAGACACATATTTGAAAAACTGTTTTAAATATTTTAATCTGCAAAATAAAAATACCGTTTATTTTGACCAGTTTAATTTTATTAATGATTTGGATATAGTTTTACTATTTTCCCAATCAACTATTTTTTTATTTTATTATTACATATACATATTACATTTTATAATTATACTAAGTACTAAATATGACAGTCTTTTAGGAAATGAATTAGGGCAGTGTAGATGTTTATAGAACCGGGGTAAAATTATTTTCCAAGTTGTAGTAGTCTCTTTGAGGTTTGTAGTGGACACATTCTAGTAATATGTGCTGGACTGTTAAGGACTCATTACAATGTTCACAGCGAGGATGGTTTTAAGAAGACATCAGATATCTATGAGTAAGGCGAGTGTGACATATTCTGAGCCTTCTGATAATAATATTGTCTTTTTCTGCTTATTTGAGGCATGGTTATAGAGGTAACAGATGGTTGAATTGTGCGTAATTTTGTATTTTGCACGTTCCAGTGTATTTTCCAAGTGCTTGGTACGTTGTTCTTGATACTGGCCTTTAGGTCTTGGCGAAGTTGTATGTTTTCCATATTTTCTAAGGAGCAGGTCAGTTTTGCTGCATGATCAGCGTTCTCATTTCCATTGATACCAACATGGTATGGTATCAAGATGATAGTTACTGAAACACCATTTTGTGACTGCTGTTGGCAGATACTGTAGATGCACTGTACAATGGGATGTATGAAGTATATATTTTTGATTGAGTCGATTGCGGAGAGAGATCCGTCCATATTGCTACAGTTCATATTGGAACAGTTCGGCTGTGTGTATAATACATCTGGGAGAAGCCGATATGACGCTACTATTGTATTTCAGATACTGACGGTAAAGCCGACGGCCTGTTTTTCTTTGGAGGCATCTGTGTAGAAAATTTTGTCATAACGCTGTGTCTAAGTTTCTCAAATGCTTGTACCAAGAGAGTTCTGAGCGTTTCTTCTTTTTTGTATCTGTTCAAGCTGGTAAGGGCAGTAGGTAGCTTTTTGGTCCACGGGGGAATTCTGAACATAGTGAACGAAGTTGTGAGTTTTAGAACTGTGTCTTTTATCAAAGTTTTTAAAATTTGTGAGAGAGAATGTGCTCGAGGGTGACTATTATCTGGGACAAAGTGGGGAGTATTAATTAGTTTAATTACTGGGTTTTTTGGATTAGCGGAAATTCTAGAGAAGTAAGACAGTAGTAAACTTGACCGTTTAAAAAAAAAGTTACTTAAAAAGGTTCTAAAGATTCGATATAAAGACTTTCAGAAGGACTTGATATAATGGCGCCGAGGCTAATGCGTAAAGGACTATTGTGAATTGTATTCAGACTTTTAAGGTGAGTGTCGGAAGCAGATATGTAGAGAATGCTTCCGTGATCCAACCTAGAACGGATCAGTGTTCTGTAAATTCTTAAGAGAACTTTCTTTTCGGCCCCCCATTGATGATGAGCTAGAGTTTTTAAGATATTGATTCTATTTAGGCAGTTTGTTTTTGTATTCCGTATCTGATTTCTCCATGTAAATCTTTTATCGAATACTACTCCTAATAATTTGTGTTTATCAATCACTTGAAGATAAGATCCATTTAGGTGAAGTAGATGGGGGTGAGTGTGATGTCTTCTAGAGAAGTTTATGTCTTTAGATTTTTCAGATGAAAATTTGACTCTAATTTTAGTAGACCAGTTATAAAGATTGTTAAAAGTGCTTTGGAGTAAAGACCATATGTGCTCCTTGTAACTTTACCTTGGCAAAAAAGAACAAGATCATCTGCGTATATTAAGTATTTTATTGGAGGGAGAACAAGAGAGTTTATATCGTTAATGCTAAGCAGTAAAAGCGTGGGGCTGGAAACTGAGCCTTGGGGGACTCCATTTAATGAGATATGTGATGTAGATGTTTTCCCGTTTGCAACTACTTTAAATGATCCCTATTGTAGGAAATTGTTGAAGGCAAGGTTTATTGGATTGGTTTGGATAGTGTTAGGTGGTGGGTGGTTTGTGGGGTATGAAATGGAAGTTCAGATTTAGTTATTTGGTTATAATTTGTAATGACATTATCTCCATCTGTTATTGCGGATATTTTTTTTAGGATTCTTTTTTGCTTTTCTTCAGATTTCGTTTGGATTTTGCGCGCATTTTCTTAAAATGAATAAGATATTCAATGCTACGAGTTTTGCGATATCTATTAAGAGACTTCTTGTATTCTTTTATTGACGGCCTTTTTTGAGGAATTTATGGTGCATTTACCTATACATTGGTCGGTCGTAGTTAGCATACAATTTGTAAATTGCTCTACGGCAGCGTAGATGTTTTCCTTAAAAAATATTTGGTTTGAAAGGTCTTCAACGAGTATCACTGAATAACCTCCAATTTGCATGGGCAATTTTCCATTTGGTTTTGGCTTCCGCATTTTCGGTGATATGACTTGAGATTAAAATGAGGTAGTAATTGCTATCATATAAGCTATCTAGTGTTTGCCACTAAAGCAGAAAAGCAGTTCCAGGATTGCAAAAACTTAGGTCTATGCAAAAAAAGGTTCCAGACTGGATGTGAAAATATGTGGAGCTCCCTGTATTCAAGAGGTTGATACTAGAGTTACTTATGATATCTTCGATATGTTTACCTCTCCCAAAGGTGCGCTGGGAACCCCATATTGTGCTGTGAGCATTAAAGTCCCCAACTAAGATGAAAGAGTTTGGCAATTGTTTTATGAGGTCGCGTAGTTTTGAGCTGAATAAGTTGTAGTTTGGAGGAATGTATATAGAACAATTAATGTGTAAGTCAAACTCTTGATGGAAGATATCATTGGAAACAAAAATAGACGAGCCGCTACTTGCTCGTAGGTGTGTGGGTCTTAGGAAGTTATAGCTAGTGTAGTTTTTTAGATAGGGGTTGTGATCTTTGGTGAAATTGGTTTCTTGAAAACAGATAAACTTGGGCAAGCAGTCCTATATGAGTTTTTGTAAATATTTTAGTCTGGGTTAAAAGCCATCGCAGTTCCATTGAATTAGTCTTAGCATGGTGTTAATAATAATAGGAACTGAATTGAGAAGATTGGGATGGTTGTGAGCTGTCAGAATTGTAGTTATCTTCATTAGAATCCGCGGAAAGATTTGGACTGGGCGTACTTTCGGGTTCTTCTGAATCAGTGCCTAAAACCTGAGTTTTTTTTTAGACGGGTTTGCTTGTTTCTGATAGACTTCTTCTGACAAGTTGGGTATAGTGCTTGAATGTTAGAGATTAGCCCTAAAACGTTTTCTGTAAACTTAAGAGCTTTAGCGTAGTGGTCACTACAGCCGAAAGTGTTTTCGACAAAGGCTATCAAGTTTTCTAGAGGAATAACAAGTGATTCTGAGGTTTGCTAAAAGGCTTCTTTAATGCCGTCTTTTGTTAAATCGTAAAGGTAACGTTCTGACGGTAAAGTTCTGGGTTTCTTATTTGGTTTCTTAATGTATCTACTAGGGGGAGGTATGATGTTGTCCTTAAACGGATTTGCGATGAAGATGTTATCGGGAATATCAGTCTGCTCACTCTCCATTTTAGAGTGGCAACGTTTATGTGTGGGCATTTTATTCATTATGAAATTGTTTAGTTCTGAAGCAGACATATGTGATAATGTTGCGGGTTGTATAAAATAATGTGGTGGTGAGAGATCTGTCACCTGGGTTGATATTAACGGCTGAGACTGGAATGTTATATAATTGGGTGGAGGATTAAGACAATTTGAGGCAATATGTCCTGACTTCTTGCATATCTAGCATTCCATTTTGTCTGTGGATAAAAATATTCTGTTCTGATTACCTTCGAATAGGATAACTAATGAAGTTTACAGATTGAAATTATCATCAGAGGTAAAAACATACATTTGCCTTCTAAAGCTCATAATGTGCGAATATTCATCGCCGAAGACACCTGTTCTTAAAAATGAAACGGGGGAGGCCAGTTGGAGCCCAAGTTTTTTTATAGCATTTTCTGCAAGATCGTGTGGTATACGTGGAGATATATTGAATATTATTATTCTTTTTTTGGGAGAGACTTGCCTGCGAACATTCATGACAGAGTTTTCTACTGTCAAAATCGGATGAGATTTTAGAAGTTTGTCGACGAGTTCTAAATTAGTTAAATATATACAAATTTTGTTATTAGATATTCTGGATGCGAATAGGATGTGCTTGGGATCAATAGCGTCACCTACTGCCTTGAAGTAATCGAACAATTTTAGATTTTCATCGGCATGCAATACTATGGCTTGGTCCCTCTTTGAAAAAGTTGATCTAGAAGTTGATTTGTTTGCATTTGCATATGAGGAAGTTAAAATAGAATTATGCTGAATATTTTGTAACACCTTGAAAAGTTGTGAACTGTGAGGATCTGATGTGAGGAACTGTATTTGTTATCAGTACCCTTGTAGTCAAAGGTAGACGAAAAATTTAATTATTTGTTGAATTAAGTTAGGTTTTATGTATTTTCTTTTAAAAATATATATATTAGGTAGGCCTACGCCACTGGTAGCTACCCCAGTTTTTGAAGAAATTATCAATTTGCTAATTAATTAATCGATCCAAAAAAACATGTAATTAGGCTTATCAATACATACGTTAAAGTCTGGTCTTACTAGTATTTAAAAGTAGTTGTTAGGTTTCACAAAAAGCACTAAAACTCGGAGCAAAACACTGACACGATGTTAATTATTAAAAGTAAATATTAACATGGTTTAATGCATTTTTCTTTGTTTAACACACTTTGTTAATTTAAAGTTAAAAGGCCATAGCAAACAATAATAAGTAATCAGCGAAATTGTATTTTCATTGTAAAAAATAGTATAACAAACTACGCGAGAAGACATGGTAACCGTGTTCTGAATTTGTTAAAGGCGTGCATCTTCATCTTGTACTTTTTTTTTATCATCTGCGCACCTGTGCACATCGCCGTTCTTCTTTATTTTGGCCTATTTTATGTTTGTTACACAAATGCTTACCACACTTGGAAGATATTTTTTGGTTTTAGCGTTTTTACGACATGAATATAAGGAACACATACAGGTTTCGCTAACTGTAGCTACTGGTTTTTTCTCTTTAATGCCGACGAGTTTATGTATTTAGACTTGTACTCTAGGCGTTATATTTAAAACCGGTACACGTGATTTTGCATGATACATCATTTACAAAGCAAGTCCTTTTAGATAAATTGGTTTATCTAATTTTATGTCAAGATAAGATTTATTATTTAAATGATCTGAGTTTACTGAACAAGTACTGTAACAAGTATTCCTCGAAAAGAAGGAGTACAAAAACGGACCTACTTTGAGTACCTTAAAAATAGTATACTGTTTCTACCATCTAAACAATTATAACGTGAAATTGTGTGTATAAGTTATTTTTAGAAACGTAGTTCTTTCAATCCTACCACAAAATATTTAGTTGTCACATTGGACCGCATTGTTTGATATAACAAACACCTGACAAATTTAGCAGAAAGTTGTAGACCCGAAAAAATTCCAACAAAAAACTGTTGGAACGACCTGGGTAGCAGAACTCCCTACATTCCAAACTTTGAAGTTTGTTGTAATTTTATCCTGTCCACAGCAGAATATTGTGATGTAACAGTGCTGATGTTCATTAATTAGACACGATTCACAATTCTACTGTGCCATACTTAGTCGATGCGTGAAAAGAACTTCACGTCAATGGTTTTCAGTATTAATCAACGTAAAACGCCTAATTATTCGCAGGAAAAATAGTCCTATGTATTCGGTAAAGTTACTCATGGAGCTGTTCTGTGGATTCAGAACTTCAGCAGCGAACTGTAGTTACTTCTATTATAAGAATAATACTCTGAATTTTACAGATAGTGTGTTTACCTACTTACTTACTTCGTGGCATTACAAAATTTCGTGGATTTTAGCCGACTTGACAAAATGCCTCCATTCCTCTCTGTTTTGAGCAATCTCGATCAAATTCCCCACGCCCATATCTTTAAGATCTCCTGCTATATTATTTGGCTACCGGAGTCGAGTTTATCTACATAATCTTCTTCCAGTTGGAACCCATACCAGTCCATAACAGCCTTACAGTTCTTTCGACAGAATGTCTTCTGAGGTGTTCTGCCCACTGAAATCTTCTGTACTTTATTTCTTTATGATGATAGCGTCTGGATACAGTTCTATATCTATCTATATCCAGATAGCATGTACCTAGTTTAGATTATATATTATTTTCTACAAGCTATTATATATAAATATATAAGAAACGTAGCATTCAGAAAATATCTCGAAAATTTTAGTGTGGTTTTACCATTCTAAACAAAAATACATAAAAACGAGAACGCTATCAGTTTCTTATAGATAATAATTATTTAAAAATGTCAATAATCACTTTTTATTTATTAACAAAATTCTAAGTGATATAACATTTATAGCTTTCACAATTTGCTACAATATTTTTTCAACTCATTTTATCCAATTTATTCACCTTGCCAACCCCAAATAGAAATTGGTTAGAATTTGTTTGTTTATTCTTTGTGGATTTTCTGGAATTTTTCACATGGGATTTTTCAAACTCACAGTATTAATTATACTACATATATATTTCAACAAAATCCGCAATATCTAGCAAACAAACTACCATAAATATTCGCGAACATTTGAAAAATGTCAACGCCTTTATCCTGAAATAAAAATAAATCAAAGAAATCGCTCACTGGAAACCGTCGGGATTTTTGCTGAATCTGTATTTATCTAACACAAAATTCTTCCAATACCAAGCCAGAAGGGTTAGCGGGGTAACGAGTGAGTAGGACCTACATATCAGGATCTTTTCTATTATATTTAACCCAAAAGCGTATGGTTGCTCTTTTTTTGGCTACTGTAAATTGATTTTTGTCTGACATCTGGACAAAAACGTGTCATTCTTTGAGACAAAGACAAAGGATTTTCTTAAATTATTTGCGCCTCTTTAGTCTCTAGGTTTTATTTCATGGCATGCCCTGAACTAAAAAATAAGTAATAAAATTTTGTTAACCGAAGACGTAGTTTGTTTCCATTAAACTGATATCAAATTCTAGAACAACGTATCAGAATAAATGTATTATTATCTAATCTAAAATAATAAACATCTATCTATATAAACATAATTCATTATTCCTGATCTATAATTAGCTTTTGGATGACCAAACCTGTCTTTCATTTGACTAATATGAAAGAGAGGTTTCCCGCAAGGTTGTGTCGTGGAACCAATTTTGTTTCGTCTCTATATTGCAGACATTCTCGGTACGCAGACGACTGGGCAATGGTCAACCTAACATTAAAAATTTAAAGAAACTGACCAAATCCTTACAACTGCAACTAAATGCAAACAGGATGAAAGCATATTGCTTTGATTTGAATAAGACTATGACAGGAAAAAAAATAACTATATGTTGCATTATGAAACTAATGTCTTAGTCACAATAAATTTCCAAGATATATGGATGTCACATTAGATAGAACTTTTACATGCAAGAACATCTACGAATATCTGCCTTGGTTTGGTCTTTTTAGTAACTGAATATGTAGCTCCTATTTTTTATTTGATCAAATATCTCGAACACTAAAATGTATAAAGTACAAGTAAACAATACCATCGGAATTGTCACTGTTAAAAACTAGGTCTATCCCGCATTACTGGCTACCTATTAAGGGCTATATCTATCAGCCTGATCTTCTAAGAAAGTATTCTTGAGAGCTCGAGGAAATACAACAAATTCACCAGTAACCTCCAACTTTTGGTTCACGAAAATCTAAGAGCCTTGAGAGGTAAATACTGTAATCCAGTAAGTGCCAATTCGAGACAACTTTCGATATTTTCATTTCCTGGCAGACAAAATCGTTAAAGAAATAGTTTTCACAAGTCCAGAATTGATCACTAAGTTGCATAAAAACCACTTCTTGTTGTATACAATCAAGAAAAACATTGACACGTCTCAACAGAGTTCGCAAAAAAAATGTGCACACTACTTCTTAAATAAGTGCGGTAAGCTACCGTCTCGCATGTGCGACTGTAATGCTAAAAGAAAGACGGTACACGTAGTCGAGCAGTGCCAACTATTGACTTACGAGGGCAATCACGATTTCCTGTTAGTTACAAATTGAGCTATTTGTTACGAATTTGTGTTTGTGAATATATAATTACGTTTTATTTAGGTTAGAAGACCCTAATGGTTTCCAGGGCAACAACTAACAACAACCACGAAGAAAGCTACAGCTAACGCACGTTTCAAACAAGTAGTGATGGATAATGCGACTGAAAATTAAAAAACAACATATTGACATATCTCGCAAAAAAAACAATTATACATAAGATAGGCGGCAACCATAAATACGTATTTTTGACTATTTAGTAGTCATCAGCACGGTGCAGCCAAGTTAGAATAGAAGAACATTAACTTGAGAAAAGGATCACTGCAGGAGCAATGTCATCCATTTGTGGCAATAGTAGCATCTTCGTTGTTTTTTCTTTGAGAGATATGCCAAAATGTTTTACCTTTTTTTACTTTCACTTGCATTATCCGTAAATACTTGTTTAAAATGGCATTCTTTCCCAAGGTAGCTGTAGCTTCCTCCTTGGTTGTTGTTAGTTTTTGCCCTGAAAACCATCAGGGTTTTGTAACACTATTTCTACAAATGGGTAGCATTACTCCTCTATAATCCCCTTCCCAAGTTAATGTTCTCTATTCTAACTTGGCTGTAACGTACCAATCACGATCAAATAGTTATAAATACATAATTACAGTTGCCTTTCTTCTTAGGTGCCATTGTTTTTTATTTTGCGAGATATGCCAATATATTTTACATTTTTCTACTTTTCTGATTTTTACATCATCTTTCTTCTTCTAAATGTGCCTATCTATTAGAAATGTTGGCGACCACATTGACCAATCTTATTCTATTTACAGCAGCTCGAAATAAATCTGGTGACATTAGACTAGTCCACTTCCTAAGATTAGCCAGCCAGGATATACGCCTAGGTCCAAGGCCTCTCTTACCCTTAATCTTGCCATGTAAAATCAACTGTAATATCAACTTTCACTACTTGTTTAAAACGTTTTATCCGTTTGGCATTTCTTTCTTCAGATAGATGTAGCTTCCTCCGTGATTACTAGTAGTCGTTGATCTGGAAACAAATCACTCGCATTGCTTCTGTAGTGATCCTTTTCCCAAGTAAATGTTCTCCTATTCTAACTTGGCTTCACCATACTAGTGACTACCAAATAGTCAGAAATACGTATTTACGGTTGCCTTTCATCTTATATACCATTTCTCTTGTCTTTTGTAGGGAACATAAATTTCATTTTATTAAAATCAAAAAGGGAAACAACACGTGCAAATTTCCATCAACTGAGCGACTTTGATGGAAGTCAATAGTTTCCATAAAAGAAGTCAAAGTTCACAAAAGTTAAGATATTATGTTAAGATGTTATCATGACATAACGTGAAGAACGCCGATCATGAAGATCGAAAGAAACAGGGCGGCCTCGAAGAACAATAGAGCGTCAAGATCATCGCCCAAGATTGGTGGTTCTAAGAGACTGCTTTTTTGGAAGAATGGAAGAGAAATTGGGATGCCAATAATTTATCGTCGAATTCGCAGTTTTGTTTTTTTTTTCATTTCCAACACACTGGGGGCTACCTCATACCCCTGAACATCGAAGTAATTGTCTTAAATGTTGCAAAGGAATTTTACTGGCTTGGGACCAACAATGAAATGGAGTTAACTTTAATAATGAAATACAATTCTATTTACGATGAGTCTTGATCACGTCTGGGTCAGAAGCTGACGAGGTAGAAGACGAAATCCAAAGAGTTTTGTCGAACGACATGTCCACCGCACTGTTGACGTATGGTGTGGGGTTCCATCGTTTATGGTTTAAGGTTACTTCTAATCTTCTTTATAGGCAACTTAACAGCTCAGAGATACGTAGAAAAAATTCTAAAACCTTATCTCATACCCTATCATTAGACGCTCTACCGTCCAATATTTTAGCAGGATAACTTAAGGTCACACAATTTGAGTCACGATGAAGTTCTTTAAACAGGGGCTAAAGTCAATGTTTTGCTCTGGTCTCCGAGATTTACAGATTTATACCCAATTGAACAGGTGTGGGATATGATGAGATGCAGACTTGTTAATTTAGAACATCCCTGAAACTGTGGGAGCACATCGAGACTAATTAATTAAAACATGAAATAAAACGTGAGCTCAGGCGCACCAAAGAATGTTTGTGTCGGTAAGTGAGTTGCAATAATATATAATTTGTTGATTTACTCCTTTAAGTATTACAAAATGTTTTCAAAATGTAATAATTTATAATGGGTATTCAGATTTCTATCCTACTTAGCTACTTAGTATAGTTGTGCTGTAAGATAAAATCTTTGTATTATTTTAACCAAAAGAAGTTGTTATGTGTAAGCGTAACCATTATAGTCCCACAGCAATAATTTGGCACAGTTTTTACAGTAGATAACGTACATATCGTTTATTGATTTTCACTCTTTATGCATCTAAGGCACAGGCATATATCGGAATAAAGTAGGGAATTATTTAAATCAGGTAATTATCTGAATTATAAATTAGCCAATACGTTGCTCATATCTAAATCCCATAGAACATGGATGGTTCGAAATTGGAAAATCTCATGCGAAATATGCCAAACCGCTTAGGTGCTGTAACTGAATCCAGAGATAATTCTCAATATTAATTAACCTACACCGTAAGGGTGAAAATTAAACACATGAAAGTTTAAGAGCTGTATTTTCAATTAATTTTTTTTTATTTCTCATATTTTATAGTACTTCTAATAAAAATGTCACTATCTTGCCTATTGGAATAATTTCTATAAAAGTTCTACCATTATCTGTAAAACTTGTAAATAATTACCACAAATTGGTCACCTTTCTTGGTAGTAGTTGTAATCTAAAATAAATAATTAAAAATGTAGATATTACGGTAATATATATTCTTAATAAATTTTCTTTCTATTTTTTAATACCTGTAGCCCAATCTGGTTAAAAAAAAGGTCGAAAAATGTTTCGAGATATCTGAAGTTTTTAACATCATAGGTTACTAGATGACGAATAGATGAAAAATTACTTTTTTAAAACAATAGTTTTTGGTCACAATTTGATTTTTTGTCTATTTGTCTTTGTAAGTTTTATCCCTTACATTTTACATAAACAATATTTATATCATTTTTTTATATTTAAACGTTATTTAATTTATTTATCCCCAAGGCTAAATATTTAAACTATTGAACTTAGGGACTATTTTCTAAAAAATCATATCTCCATTGTTTATAAACATTAAGAAGTAAAATTTGCACAAATTTTGAATGAAAATCTAAACTTTATATTGAAACTTAAAGCTATAAAATTCATCCAATTTTTCAAAACTTACAGCCCTTCGAAACAAAGGTACTTCCAAAAGATGGACAGAGGAAAGTAGAGGGGATAACTGTTTCAGCTCAGTTTTTTTTTTTTCGAGATGGGAGCTTCAAATTGAACTACGTAGAAAAAATTTACATTATCTCGGCTTCCGTTGCAGCTAAAAGCCTCTTTTTTTAATCTGGAGTAGCTCGTCGAAATATGAATAATTACATAGTTTTCACTGGCCGGGAAATATGGAAAACCTCGGAAAAATTGAGTCCATTTGAAATTCACCGTAAAAACTTACTTTTTTTTTAATTTGGCTGAAATAGTCTGTTGCAGTATTAATAATGATGACATAATTTTCACCCCTTCCCCCGGAAATCTCGGAAAATCTCGGGAAATCCCCGGAAATTTAATTACCTGAAATTTGATTTATAAAATATGTAAGTATTATTACATCATTGATATAAAATGAAAAAAAATATAAGTTGATCGAGATTTCCGGGGGGGGGGGGAAGGAGGGGTGAAAATTATGTCATCATTATTAATACTGCAACAGACTATTTCAGCCAAATTCAAAAAAAGTAAGTTAAAGTAAGTTTTTAACGTGAATTTAAAATGAACTCCATTTTTCAAAGGTTTCCATATTTCCCGGCCAGTGAAAACTATTTAGTTATTCATATTTCGACGAGCTAGTCCAGTCTGCTTCTGCTTCTACATTTAACTTCTGAGATAGTTTAAGTCTCAAACAATCCTATGAAATTTGCTAAATGTGTCTAGCATCATTAATAGACCAAGTTCAATATCCACAAGGAATCTACGTTCCTGTATTTGGCTGTATACCATATATTAAAAAATTAATTAAAATCCTTTGTAAAAGGTATATATTTATAAACCCAAACAAGCTGTGTTAGACAAAACGTTTTCGGAATCCATCATTCCATCATCGGTGTCCTTGAAAATATGTAACCACTTAATTAAAAAGAACATGAAGTTTAAATTTTGACCAAGGTTAATGTAAAGTGTGGTTAATACTTACTAGGAGTACATGAATATAGCCACTAAATACATCGGTAAAAACCCGTTAACAAATAATTAGTTACATTTGTTTGACATTATATCTTACAAATAATTAGGATGTTAAAGTTACCGTTGGATTAGGTAACATGGCGACATATGACTCCACGTTGAAGTTGCAAGTCCTGAGACGGTGTGTCTACGAGGACTTTATGGAAGCAACTGATTGAAATGACAATGTTGACAAGTTAGGACGGAAGTCGTAACAGAGTAGTCAATATAACTGTATGTGTCTACTTAAGACAAAAGCCAACGTTATTTAAAATTGTTAGAGTAAAAAATTTTAAATTAATATAACAGTATCAACCATCAATGTTGTTATTTTAAAAATTATGTATATGAGATGAAATGTGGAGAGAAGATTATGTGGTTATAGTTAGGCAACCAACTATACATGTGTGTGGTAGTGTAGTGAAATAGAGGTTTTAATATAAGGCCCTTTATGTTTCTTCAACATTTGGTACCTGGAAAATAGAAACTAGACACATGTAGAAGGTTGAGTTATTGAAATTTTGTTGATATTGGTGGAATATGAATGAATGTATTTAAAATATGAAAGTATTCTTACGTGAATGGAATAAAACTTTTGTAGTATAATGGTCATGTGAAATTTAACTTATAACTCGATTATAGAAGGCCCTGTATGTCAAAAAACAACATTTGGTACCTGGTAAATGTAAAACTTATTAAGTTATAAGTACATGAAATTAAATATCTGATAGGGTGTTAACAGACTAAGTGGTGTGGAAGTTTTATTTTATTAACTATTATGTGAAATGAATAAAATTTGATGGTTGGGACATGGGTTTGTAGTATGTTAATAGAATAGTACTCAACTTATAACTTAAGAAAGGCCCTATCTGTCATAAGCAACACTAGGTACATGGGAAATATAAAAGGATAAGTTATAAGTTGAATGAGTTGCAGGTGTATAATTATCTGAAATTTGAAAATGGAATGGTTGTGGGTTGGCTCTGTTAAAATTAAGTAAAACAAAAATTATGGTGTCAGCTTTACTGGTAATTAAGTTGTGGGATTTGTTTTTAATTCCTAATGGATATGAAGGTCTTAAGGTGTTCGTTAAACTATTATATAAAATAAACAGAATTTGATGGTTGAAGCATGGTTTTGTAGTATGTTGTATGTATAGTACTCAACTTATAACTTGAGAAAGGACCTATCTGTCATAAAGCAACACTAGGTACATGAGAAATGTAAAGAGATAAGTTATAAGTTGGATGATTTGTAGGTGTATATAAACCTTAATTATGAAAATGAAATGGTTTTTGGGTGGCTCTGTTGAAATTAAGTGAAAAAAGAAGAAAATTATAGTGTTTTTGAAAAAATGTGAGAAAATTTGGAAAGAATACAGAAGGCTGAGATCCCCAGAGAACCGCAACCAAACCCTAAGGGGGTTGTGTGGAAGAGTGAAATGAGGACCGAGAGGTTTGTTTGAAAGAGATGAAGAATTGTCTAAGGTTTGGAGGTGCCGACAAGAAGCATGGACAACAATAGGTATAGTGGGTCGGACTAGAAGTTTGGGTTTAATAGAGAGAGACAAGGACTGATTGAGAGTGTGATGTGTTGACAGAAAAGTTTTTGGAGTGGACTAAAGAAGATGAGTATTGGGCGAACGAATAGTGATAAATGTAGATTTTTATTGTAAAATTGAGTTGGGGATGAAGGTTATGAAAATAATTGGCGATGGAGAGGGAGGAAGTCTCGATTGAAGGATACATGACGATTGACTCAATTTGGGCTTTTTTGTTTTTCTTTAAGAATTTCAAGATCTTCGTATAAGTCTAATTTAAGGAAATTTTTTTGGGGGATATTGTGAATAACTGAAACGTCTTCTGGGATATTAAGGGTGTGGTTGTGTTCTTTGAGATGTTGAGAGAAAGTGGAAGTATTTCTTTTTATGTGTTCTAGAGAACGTGAGGATAGTGATCTGCATGTTCCACCTATGTAAGAGGCATTGCAATCTGAACATTTGAGTCTATACACTCCACTCCGATCCATATAATTGATGGGATCTTTGGAATTAGATATGTGTTGACCCAAATTGTTGGGTACTTTAAATGAAACATGGATGTTTTCAACCGACCGTTGGATGAGATGTCGAATATCTCCAGAAAGACTTTCATGATAGTATGGGAGTGAAACGTAATTGGGCTTGGTGGTGACGTCTCTGGGGAACGCATTCTCCTGCAGGGTCTTAAGGCGTCTTTCGCGGATGAGTTTGTTGATGATGTTGTGATCATATCATGATGGGTGTTTTATGATCTGTGTGGATTCTAAATGATCCATAAATACATCAGCCAATAAAGGAGAGAGACAGCTACCCATGGCTAAGCCATCAGGTTGTCTATAGTATTTGTTGTTAAAAACAAAGAAATCTTGGTCTAAACAAAGTTGTAGAAGTTGGATAATGGAGTTAGTGGTAGATGAAGTAATGGAGTTGGCTCTGAGAAGAGAATTAACCAGATTAATTGTTTCTTGTTTAGGGACAGACGTGAATAGATTGCTGACATCAAATGAAAGCACAGTAATGTTGGGGTGAATATTGATGTGTTGTAAATTATTGACTAGTTGACTAGTATTTTTGACTGAAAATCGAGGGGTGAAGTTCGTCATGTTGTTAATAAGATTTAATATAAATTTTGATAGGATGGAAACTGGAGTGTTTATGAAACTAACAACTGGACGAATGGGAATGCCCTCTTTGTGTATCTTAGGTAAACCGTACAGTCTGGGTATCAAGGGGTTGCTTGGGATTTTATAATATGGTGCAAAATGTTCTGAGAAGAAATCTCTGAAGTGTTTTATGTTGTCTTTTAATTTATTTATGAACTTTTTAGAGGGGTCTGTTGTAAGTAAAGTGAAGTTATTGTTGTTGAGGAAGGTTGAGACTTTATTATTATATGAAGTTTGATCTAAGATCACTAGACAGTTACCTTTGTCGGCTTTACTGATAATTAAGTTGTGGGATATGATTTTATTCTTAATGGATTTGAGGGTCTTGAGATGTTTATTACGTTTATTTTGAGAAAGATTATGAAAATTAGGTGTTGAATGAAAATTTTGAAAGTCGGAAGAAAAGTTAGAAGATGAGGGTGTATTGGTATTAAGTATTGATGAAGAATTGGAAGAATTTTTGTTTTTGAATTTGTTTATAGTATTGAAGCAGGAGTTTCTGATTGAAGTTTTTTGATTTAACGGGACTGAGAGGTTTTGGATAATAATATAATATCTAGCTCAATGGAGAGACTCTGAAGGTCTTTTTCAGAGACCTTACGAGGAATGGAGTATTTGAGACCTAGATTTAGTAGATAAAGTTCATTATTGTCAAAGGTAACTGAAGAGAGATTTTTTAATCTTGGGTGAAAGGAGAAATTAGAGAATTTACTGTTGTTGTTACTGTTACTATTTGTTGAATTAGATTCATTTTTTATAAGATTATTTAATTTAGATTTAAGTTTATTGAATTTGATGAAAGTTACATTGTCCAATCTGTCCTGAACATCATTCAAAAAATTATTTAAGTTATCAAAGCCCATGAAATCAAGTAAAGAGTCATATGTTACCTTAAGTTTACAATCTATGTAGTTTAGCTTTCCATAATGGTTACAAATCTCCTTTTTTAAATATTTTACAAGTTCAATAGTTAAAATATTTAGCTTCAGGGATAAATAAATTAAATAACTTTTAAACTATTTGACCTATCGGGGGGAAATTTCGCACAAATTTAAAAGACGGTAATTCCTCGATGTTTAAATGTATTATTAATATTATATTTTGTTAATAAAAAAATTAATAAAATTTATAAATTAGTGCAATAAAACTGCTTTTTTGCAAATATCTCCGTAAATTATCAATTTTAATTTAAAAAACTGGAAAATAAAGATATTCTTAATATAAAAAAATGATATAAATATTGTTTATGTAAAATATAAGGGAAAAAACTTATAGACAAAAAATCAGATTGTGACCATTAATTATTGTTTAAAAAAAACGCAAGGTAAAAATACCAGTACTTTTTCATTTATTCGTCATTTAGTAACCCACACCTATGTCTTAAAAGCTTCAGATATCTGCGAAAAATTTTGCCGTGATATCGATGATTTTTGCATAACCAGACTGGGCTACTGATACCATATTATTTTAACATATTCTATAGTGTTGTACGTATGTACATATTATGTAACAGAAAACTTTTCTCTGAGATTTTATTTGTTGGCGTAACAAAATTTCTTTAATATTATAAGCATCAAAATATGTAAATATGGCAAGACAAGTAAATTGAGAAAAGTTGATATTATAACTTTTCGCGAGCAAACGCTTTGCAAAGTATATGTCCAATATGTCCATGTACAGAAGTATTTTCAAATTTTAGCAGAGATGGGTAACTTTAACCAGGAGCCAATATCATTACTAGTAATGTAAAACAAAAACAAAGCAAAAACTTGTAACAGTTTTTACGAGATACTATTATAGAAATGACGGTTCATTTTTTATTTTAAATTTATAAAAAACGACTACTAATATTTTTTTATTTTTTGGTACAGTCTGTTGTTAAAAGACTAAATAATAAAACACGTTAAATATTAATTTTATGCTACAGCTATTATTAGGAATTTTGAAATAGTTAAAGAAATACAAAAAAAATTAAAAAATTATCTGACATAATACTGCTTCAGCGATGAACAAGACAGCAGTGATGTCCAGGAGATTATATATATATATATATATATATATATATATATATATATATATATATATATATATATATATATATATATATATATATATAATATATAAGGTGGCCCATCCTATACGACTCGGTCTCTGTACGGAAAACGATTTAATGCTCCAAAAAAGTAGTATATCACAGGTATATTTTTTTCTTATGGAACACGCTATATTTGATACCATTTTAAAATAGTCATTAAATAATTAAACTGTATATAATAATAATTAAACTATAATTTTATCAGGTTGTTTTAATTTATTTTGATTTTTATAAAAATATAAGGTTTTAGGAAAAATTAATATAGTAATAATAATTAATAATAGATAATAATGTATTTACAGATGTTTATTATAACAAAACTTTTCACAGGGTGTTCAGAGTATTAGATTGTTCTATTAGCAAATTCAAGCTGTAATAACGTACTTATTTTAAATAAAACATCCTGTGTTTTATAATTATTCTATTTTTATATATTATATTATTATTGTATTATGTGGAAACTTCACGTAAAGTTTGTTTATCAGAAAACGGTTGATTTCAATTAGTGCGGTCGTAAATATTATCAAATTTATCTAAGTTGGCCCATTGCTAACACCGGCCCGGATCGATAAGCAAACGAGGTAGACAGAGTTGGTCTTTTGACAATTAACACTGACTAGATGATACTCCTATAATAAAGAAAAGGATCCACCAAATTTACAATAATTACGACGACAAAAACAAAAAAACGTATGTAAAATATATTGCTTTGCCTTGTATACCCAAAATTAATGTTTTCAAATGAGTTTTAAAATAAATTAAATCTATTTTAATTGCTAAGATTATAGAAAAGCAAACATTAATAATAATTTGTGGTTCTAAAAAGAACCGTTTTTTTTAATCGAAACATTTGTAGATTTGATGATAGTATCACTCCACACATAGTTCTGTTTCGCTATCGCTATCCTCATCTAAATTAATTATGATCGGTTCAATTATATTATGATCTACATGAACATATGATTTTTTTTACTTATTACGTGTCGGACTGAATTTCTCTAACTACTTGGAAAAATATTGACACATTTTCTTATTAACTCTACAACAGTACTACTTAACGTTGGAGAAATATTTTGTGACCTCACGTTAAACTTTAATTCGTGCCACATAAATATGTTCTTTGGGATTAAACATACAATAATAGGGTGGAAGCCGCAACACTGTATGTCCAATTTCCTCTGCCAATGTATCACCAACATATACTGTTTTTATAGAAAATGCCTTTAAAACTTCTGAAAGCTTTTGTTTGATGTAACATTCTTTAAAATACATATCATTCGTCTTCATGTAATTTTGAATTTCTAATTTAGTATTATTCGAGTTTGGAGCCTTACTTAGTTGGCGACTGTGATAGCTTGCATTGTTCATTACTATCACGCTATTCTGAGGAATGTTTGGCATAAGAATATTTTTGAACCATTCTTCAAAAAGTTCTGCAGTTGTATCTTCATGGTAGTCGATGCAGGAGTCTTTAATATTCTTTACAAAAAACCACAGGGCATTTGGATCCCAACCATTTTCTGATCCAGCATGTAAAATCGTTATTATTTTCCCTTTATTTGACGGAGCTTTTGTCTTACATTCACCGGATGAACAAATTCCCCTTCGTTGGCTCAGTGAAGATGTTCGTTCAGTTGTAATGGAAACACCAACTAATAGTAGCAGAGTTTATTGATGAGACGTATACTATGTTTGTTGACCCGGGATTACTTTGAGTAGAGACTGATGAAGTTGATCGTTTGAAGACTATCAAGTTTGTTGAGTGAATATTGATTGAATGCTTCTTTAGGCAAGAGATCTTAGTTTTATATAAGTTTTAATTGGGTCAATATATTCGCGGAGCTCGCGTGATATGTGTAACTAATTTATGTAAATTGTTTAACTTTTGTCAGCACTTTTGACTGATGTCCAAATTATATTATTGATAATTGACCAAATGTGTATGTAACCTAATTAACTACGTGTGTGTATTTAATAACAAATAAATTCATTCGGTGTACTGGGTGATAAAATTATACTGTTTAATTTCGGATATGAATTCTGAAGATTTGATATTGGACACAGGAGGAATCGGCAAATCCTTTAGGTCGCGTTGAATTTGTGTCAAACCATGTTTCGTTGAAGTAAATTATCGGAAGATTTTCAGAACGGAATTTTATTATCGAAGTTATATACTCATAAAGCCATTTTTGTAATCTATGAGATTCGATAATTACTTGTCTTTTGTCAATTATACGATATCGAAAGCCCATACTTTTCAAAATTTTCCATAAGCTGGTAAGGCTACAGCTTATTTGGGTTTCGTCAACATTGAGCCGTTGCTTCAGAGCTCTTAATGTAGGTATGCGTTGTTCTTCGTACATGGTATAGGCTTTTCGACATATCAAGGCCTTATCGGAGTCGTCCATACGTTTGGTGGGATTGGAATCTTTACGGATTTTTCTATGAGATTTGATGTAATTCTTTTTAATGTGGTCAGAGGTATTTTCGTCAAATCGCATATTTCACTCGTAGCGGAAGTTGTGTTAAGTCCTATTTTAAGTAAGGTACTGTATATAGTTTTTACAATTTGCTTTCCATCTACATATAAATGTTCCTTCTTGACCGGAACACTAAAAGAAGCCCTATTATTATTATCCCACGGACGCCACATAATGATAGAAAACATAATGAATAAAATGAGTAATACTACTTAGCACTTCCCGTGATACACAAAGACAACCAAATTTTATCAAGAACTGGTATTTAAATACCAGTAAAAACCACTTAAAAGGTTATTAGCAAACCCGTCGCAAACCACCATGGAATTCGAAAAACCCTCTTATCAGTACAGTTTCGTCAATACAATCCTTATCTGTATTAATGAAATTATAATGAGTTTGGATTGTACGAAATTAAATCAAGATTAAGAAATGAAGACTAACAAATTTTACCAGAAAATATATTTAAATTTTACCTGAAACCGGGCCGTTTATACTATTATCGGTTAAACCAGGGTGTTTATAGTCAGTACTAATTGAAGTCAACCAGTTACTGCTAATCAAACTTTACATTTTAATCTATTTTAAGGTTTTCTATACCTATATCACTTCATTTTTAAAATATTTAAAGATTTTCTAATTTGGAAGCTTTAAAAATTAAAATAAATTTAAATTAAATTAATTAAATCATTTACCATTTAAATTTTTATTTTTTCACCAGATAGGATGTTTTATGATTTTATTTGAAGTTTGCCTATATGTTCATGTAAAGTGTTTTATATACCTAAAGCCAAGTTAAAGTAAATTTACTTTTTTATTTCAATATTTTTTCCCTTTGGTCGAAGATATTTCAACAGGCAAAACAGGCTGAAACTTACAAAATGAGTAATATCTCAATCAAAATACTTAGTGTGTGGGTGGACCAAAATAACTTACTCACATTCAAAAAAGAACCCGGCACTCTTCTTATATAAAAGTGGTTTCAGTTAAATAAGCTGAAACTTTGCAGAGAGAAAACTGTAGTCATGCTGTTCAAAAGTGAATAATTCGTTACGATTCCGAAATCAATGGTTTCTAAGTTGAAATTAAAGGTTTTTAGTCCTTTTGAATAATACTTTTACGTTCTTCTGCGGGTTCAGCAATTAAGTGAAGTAAACGTAGTTTAACTAATTTTATTCCACTCACTCAACTTAAAAAATCTCACTAACTAACAAATATCTCATTAATACTTATAAATTAATATTTATTGCTGACAATAATATGGATAGCACTTAAAAAACACTTGTCTAATAATTACTGTTTATTTAAAGGAGTCGAGAAGTTTATATATACGAACATCTGTTCTAGAGCTTCATCGTAGGTACAAATGTCGAATCAGCATTTTAACACGTGACTCTAGAAAAATACAGATAAATCAAGAACTTTACTGACAAAGTAGTTAATTCGACTTCTAGAATTACTGTTAAATTAGGGCCGCAATAAGAGCATTGTGACTCATAACATCACCCTATTCTTTCAGACTGTTTTTCCGAAAAGTTCCTAAGTGGGCCAGGTCGATGGATTCTGACATTCATAAGCACACAGTCTCTCCAGGTGTACAACCTTTGGCTTACTTCGTGGCATTAGTTGCATCTATATACAAAGTCTTTATCTTCTTAGTAACCAGGTACGGTCCCACCCAGGACTGCTGCATTAAGACTTGGACCTTTTCTTCTGGTTGGTTGGTAGAGTCAAACTGCATAACCTTTCTTAAAACTAATAGGAGTGGATTTCTGATTGAACCTAACAGCATCACAAAAACACTCCAGTAAGTTACAAGTACTCAGATTACCAGAGTACATAGCAGCTGGATTCAACACCAAGGCATAAAGGGCTTATTCACAAAACAGGAAGCTATTGATACAGTGAGGCAATAACGAGACTAATCTCTTAGTGCTTAAGCAGCAGGAACTTAAGAGTTCGAATAGGACAAGTTCTGTCTGAGTTTGGAACCCCAGAGGCTGGAGTGTCATAGGGAGCGGTCCTGTCACTACTACTGTATTCAATATACACCACCAATATTTCAAGAACACCAGTACATTTTGGAGACCAGTCTTTTATGGTTTACAGTATCGTACGCTGCATAAACGTCCCCGAACGTTACGTTCTTTAATTTCTTTCTTTCAAAGCCATCTTTAATATGTTGGGGTCAGATTGAGGATCTGGCTACAGCAGGATCGGCCAGGGCGAAAACCTGCTTATTTCCGGATCAGAGTTTCGTCTATTGTTGTTTGTATGCGATTTAAAAGAACGTACTTAGAAGCACACTCGCTTAATAGTACACTGAGACAAACAGTACATATATCTAAAATACAACATATAAAGTTTCTACGACTATTCTAATTTTTGTTTAAGCAAATTAATATTAATAGAAAATATAATATACTACACAATTTAACATAGGTCAAAGCCTAAAACACCCAAGTGGCAGAGAACGCCCTCAGTTTGATAAACGAAAAAAACGAAAGAAGCCATAGAGAAAGAGAACATAAATAAACGAATACTTAATTCTTAGCAAATCACAGTAATTTGCAAATGCATTGTCTATTATATTTTGCCACAATATTTTAATAAAAAATATACAAACCCTTTTGAACATGTTGTTAATAATTTCACTGACATGTGGCAATTTAACGTAAATTTTTTTTATAGTACGTACCTGAAACAAAAAACATATATAAATAAAGACAAAAATTGTGTAAAATTGACGTAAAAGCACTGTACTTAAAAAAATTATAGCAACATTAATGTATCAGTGATAGTACTGTCTTGAGAACCTGGATTATGCGTTTGTTAATGATTCTACAATTTTTATTCGTAAAAGAAGATTTTCTGTAAAATTATACACTTTTAATCAATAAAGTATTCTAAAAAAAAGCTTGGCTGTTATTGTTATTGTGAACGCAAAAGTAATTGTGCGCAATATTCGAATGGAAAGTTTATTTATGTAGCTATTTATTTCTAATGTTCTTTTTTTATTTTTGGGTAGATGGGCTTGAGGGTAATAAGAACTCAGCTAACTACGTAATAATATTATTCTTAATATCCTGATTTTTGGAAAAAAATTATCTTTTAACGCCAGCTATTCTTAGCAATTTCTTTTTGGTTAAGTACCGATTGTATCCTTACTAGCAGTATCATCTCAAATAATTTGGAGTAAATTAGCAATGGTAGAGCTTATTTCAAATCGGGTGGCGAGACCTTCCACGAAATAATTAGTCGCGCAGACAATAGAATATCTATGATCAGACCCATGCAGTGGCGTTGCAATATGACACGAATTAAATTATTTGAAATCTCACTAATTACAAAATTATTACTTACTTTAATAATAAATGGAGTTTGATTGTACACAGATTGTTTTATAGATACCAAACTTTTTGTTTGTTATAATACCATATTAGATAATTGATACTCTATAAAGTTTGGTAAAAGTTAATTTCTAATTTAGTATCACTCAGCTTAAAATAGTAATTATAAAGTAATTATTAATTACTCCTTAACAACTCGTTAAGGATATACAAAGAACTGATAAGAATTATTTCCAAAAATTTCTAGTTACTGGATTTCAAAAGAGTTCGCAATTAATCTCATTATGTTATCGAGTCTTAACAAGGAAGGTGCTACCACGCGTATTAGAACTATTTTGTAGAATGGAGATGGTTAAGTGTAGTACCAGTAAACAGATCAGATTGACACCAGAATCCAAAGGAATAGTTTACAATTTATTTAAATATATGCAATTACTATTTCCTGTAGATAATCGAACCAGTATTAAACGTGTGAGTGAAGCTACTGGAGTATTTTTACGTACAGTAGAAAGGATCATTCAACAAGCGAGTATGTTAACAAACGCAGAGTCAAATAATATACTAAACTTTCCAGCTACAACACTTGCTAAAAGGAAAGCAACCGTGACAGACTTGAGGGAGTATGACAAACAGTTCATTAGAAATACCATTTCATCGTTTTTAGGAGACTGAACATTGTCGTATATTATTGAAGCTTTTGCAGACAAGGCTTGAAGAGGCGTACGAGTGAACTGGAAGTGCGAGTTTTCTCTACAGAATTGTAAAAGATTTGGGATTTAAATGGAAGAAAACGAAAGATAATCGACGTTTATTAATTGAACGGAATGATATTCGTGCTTTACGCTTAAATATTTGGACAAAATTAAATATTACAGAAGCGAAGGTAAGTCAATTGTATATGTTGATGAAACCTGTGTACATGCAGCACACTACGCCAAATAGCTGGACAGATGAAAGTGGCAAGGGATTGTTCAAAAGCATTTCAAAAGGAAGTAGGTTGGTTATCGTGTATGGTGGTGGGGAGATGGGTTTCATACAGAATGCCCTTTTAATTTTTAAATTAGGAGCTAAGACAGGAGATTATCATGATGATATGAATTCAGAAAATTATAAAAAATGGATGAAAGAACAGTTAATCCCCAATTTTCATGTTGAATCTTCTGTTGTTACTGATAATGCGTCATATCATAATGTACAAATTAATTAAGCACCCACCAGTAATTCTAAAAAAATGGATATGATGTCTTGGTTGACAGAAAAAAATTTACCATTTGTAACGTCAAACTTAAAACCGCAATTGTATGAAATCATTAAACGACACAAACAAGATCATATTCAATATAAATTTGACAAAGTACTGCAAGAATGTGGAGATGCTTCTTTAAAACATCCGCCACATCATCTAGACTTGAACCCTATAGAAATGGTTTGAGTGCAACTAAAAAATGAAGTTGCAAAACAAAACGTTTATTTTAAGTTAGAAAAAGTAAAAGTGTTGGTGGAACAGGAATTTGCTATAGTAACTGTAGATAACTGGAAGAAAATGTGTGAACATGTTGTCAAGGTTGAATATAAGTATTTGGAAAGTGAACGTCGCATAGATGTAATTACTGAAAAATTAAGGATTGATTTAAATGATTTTAGTGACGACGACAGTGCATCTGATTATGAAAGTGAATAATATAATTTAACATTACGATGTACCTATGTAACCTATGTAAATATAAGTTTTCCAAACTGTCCTGTATGTATTATTTTTTTCTTTATTACAATCATTTCCTATATTCATCTTTTTAACTTTGTGATATTTAACTGAGTAATAATATAAATAACAAAGGTTTTAAAGTTAAAACAATCTTTGAAATTAATATTTATTAATACTGTAATTTGTAATACGTATCTATGATTTCACATACAGACAATATATATATATATATATATATATATATATATATATATATATATATATATATATATATATATGTGATATATTATAATAATATGTACTAAAATGTAGTACAATATCATTGTTTAATAAATTGTGTGTATCTATCTTTACCAATTTTATTTAAATTAAAAGTATTTTTTGGAACTCCACTGCTTTGTTTGGTGAGGATTTACTGTTCCTAGAAATTTCCGCCACTACAGTTGAAACATACTCTAGCAGTGCTATTGATTTCGATGATTTTACTTTATGTATCGGTTTTCCCTGTTTGGACGTCGATTTGTTTAGCTGGTTTGCACATTATTGGTACGTATTCTAGCCTGAATGTTACATTTGTGTAATTTGCAAGTTTTATGGTGGCCTTTCTTAGGTAATGTTTATAGTGTTTTTCCTATTGTTAAGTCAAATTCCGGAGCCTTTTTGGGATTAATATTATTTTTTATTATCGTGGTTATTTCTTTGGGGAGATGGCTTTTATTATTCCATGATTATTTCTATTCACTTCGTGTTCTATTCGCTCATCACTGTCGTTTTTAGACTATTATTTATTTTCTATATCGTGATTTTTTGACTTATTCTCTAAGTATGAAACGAACATATTTGGTTTTTGATTTTTAACATGTTTTTATGTTCCTTCTTCTTTTGGAAGTGGTGGGATCTATTGGCTTGGTCTGGTTATTCTTTTTTTTTTTTAATTTCCATATTGAGTAATAATTTATTTGGTCATCTGTGAGATTGTTTAGGTATTGATTTATATTTTATTTTGTATATTTAATTCTTAAATTTTGAATGAGGTATTTAATATTTGCTATATTTTTGCTGATTTTTCTTATAATGTGTTTGGTATTGTTCCATAATATTTATGTGTATGTTTGAAATTAATTTCTCTGATTCTTCTTTAAATTGTTCATTGGTTCCTATTTGTGATTTTAGGTTAATTGTGTTACTTAGCCAATTAACAACATAATAATTAATCTGCTTATGCCCATTGGATAATAAAAGAAATGTTGCATACTAGGCTTTATCTCTTTTTATCTCTACATGCACCCCCTATGAGGCCTCTCTCCCACTGTAGCGGTATTCCTCAGATTATCTAATTTATTGCTTCTATGAAATTTGTACGACCTCGTACATCATCATTTTTAAAACTTTATATGCTTGACTATTGACAGAAGTATTTCGAGGGGATTCAATTTTTTTTTCATTGATGCAGACCATATTCTTGAAATCGAGCCAGTTTTATGCAAGTTACCTAAATAATTAGTTTTGCGTGACTTACCAAATTTATTACTAGCATTATAGTGTACAGTAGCTTGTTTATTTATTTCTTTGTACTCCAAACCCTGTATGCTCTTTAAAATCAGCTTAAAAACATAGAAAACATTACTTCTTTTAATAACAAAGACTAAGAGATAATAGAAAAACTGATAAATAAAAACATAGGCATTTGTGCCATCCAAGAAACCAAGAAGAAAGGTAAAGGCCAAAGAGACTATAACCAATATTTTCTAGCATACAGTGGAGTAAAGAAAGAAGAACGAGCACGAGCAGGCGTAGGTATAGTTGTCCATAAAAAATTTAAAGACAATATAAATAACTGCCGTTATGTCTCCAAAAGAATAATACATATGAACATCACAATGAACTACGAGAAATTAAATGTCATATCTATCACTAGCTCCGAGGATTGCAAACCTAAGGAGGAACGAGAGGTATTCTACGAACAATTGCAAACGATTCTGGATGAAATACCTCATGAAGAACCCTTAATTCTTATGGGTGACTTTAATACACGAATCCGAAATGATACAGCTCCAGGAGTAAAACAAAGATTTAATAAAAACCATGCATATAAAGAAATGGCTAATCTCTGTGCCTTTAACGAACTGAGAATCAATAATACATTTTTCGACCATAAGCTCCAGTATAAATATACGTTTGAAAACTACAGGGGGCACAAATCTATCATTGACTTTATAGTCTTTAATAGAAAAATCCACCCAAAGCAGATTCTAGATATCCGAACTTTAAACTTGGCCGACGCAGGGAGTGAACACAAACTAGTATTAGCAAAAATAAGAATGAAAATAACACCAAAACATTTTTTACATGAGCGACCGAGGAAAAATTCAATGTAGAATCACTGCGGAACGACTCTACAAGAGAAATGTACCAAAGAAAGTAAGCACAGAAGATACAGCTAAAACAAATAGACGACATCGAAGATATAAAAGCGAGCTTGGAGAAAATTAAAAAAAAACATTGAAGAAGCAGCAACAGAAGCTCTAGAAAAACGCAAAATCATACTGAACAAAAAAAAACAACAGCAATACACCAAAACGAGAGGTACGTTCGTTCATCATCATCATCATCCTCAATTAGCCTATATTTGTCCACTGCTTAACGTAGGCCTCCCGTAAAATTTTCCACCTATTCCTATCTTGTGCTTCTTGCATCCAGTTTGTGGTGATGCGCTTAATATCATCCGTCCATCTAGTCGGTGGTCGTCATCTGCTTCGATGTGCCTCTTGCCTTGGTCGCCATTCCAGAATCTTTCTGGTCCATCTGTCATCCGTTAATCTGGCAATTTTAACGGTACGTTTGTTAGTACAAAGTAAAAAACGCAAAGTACAAAACATTAAATACTCCAGAATCCCGAGACACCTATAGAAGAATACGAAATGAAACAAAGCAGTTGGTAAGAAGAACAAAAAATAAACACTGAGAACAAAAAGAATGAAAAGTGACTTCAACGGTACACAATAACAAATATGGAGATTCATAAGAAACCAATGTAAAGAAATGGCAGAATTAATAACATACCAATAAACGAATGGAAAAGATACCTGACGAAACTGTTTAAGGAAAAGGAAAATAATAATCAACACAATAACGTACCCGAATTAAGACACGAAATAGAAATCAGTTTTCAGAAAGTAGGCATAGCCATAAATTCAGTCACAAATAGAAAGTCACCAGGACCAGACGAAATAACCAAAAAGCTTCTAAAACATGGAGCAGAAAATATAACCCTAGAGATTACAAAACATACAAAAACTAATATTGCACTGCAAGATACCAGACGCATGGAGAAACAGCATAATGTTCAAGAAAGGAGATAAAGAGGACCTCAACAATTATAGAGGTATAAATATACTGAACACCGCAATTAAGCTTACCACAAAAGTCCTAACCAACAAAATCAATAAAATAGCAACTTTATCAGATGAACAAGAAGGATTCAGTTTCGGAACATCCTGCATAGACGCCGTATTTGTACTAAGACAAATCACAGAAAAGTCCATCGAGTACAATAAACCAGCATATATATGTCTATAGACCTGAGAAAGGTTTTCGATCGCATTCAAGTCGAAGATGGCTTACACCTACTGCATAAAAGAAACATACCAATCAATATTATAAAAACCATCGAAAATATTTACTTCCATAATCGAATACAGGCAAAGATATATAGTAAACTAACACAGTGTATACCAGTACAAAACGGAGTCAGATAGGGTGACTCGTTAAGCTCACTTCTCTTTAATATAATAATGGACGAAATAATACAAGAATTACGTAAATGCCATGATTACAGAATGGGGACCAAAAAAATCCAAATATTATGTTATGCAGGCGACGCCGCATTAATCGCCGAGACAGAAGACAAGCTCCAAAAATTAACACACATCTTCAATACAACAGCCAAGGAATACAATATGATAATATCAGCAGAAAAAAAACCAAATGTATGACAACATCTAAATACCCATTACGATGTAAAATAAAAATTTTTGAAAAAATAATAAAGAAGAAAACAAGGTTTAGATATCTGGAAATAGACATAACTAGTAACGGAGATGTTGAAGAAGTACGACAACAAAACTTAAAAGCAAATAAAGCGGCAGGATCTCTTAATGACACAATCTGGATGAACAAACACCTACGACAAGATACAAAAACAAGAATCTATAAAGCAGCAATTAGACCTATATTAACATACGACTACTAGGAACAACAGAGATGAAAATACTTCAACGAATATCGGGAAAAAGTCTGTAAGATAGGGACAGAAGCGAAAACATAATAAGAGCGTGGAATATGGAAGATATAAATGGATACGTAACAAAACGGAAACAGGAGTGGAACGAACAAATTAGTAGAATCGCAGAGGATAGGATAGTACGAATAGCACGAAATAAGTCACCAAATGGACGAAGAAGTATTGGAAGGCCAAGAAAAAGATGGTGCGTTAATTTAAACAATTTAGGAGGCTAATATTGAAGAAGAAACAGGCTTTAAAGCCTACATAAAAGAAAGAAGAAGAAGAAGACAGAATTCATTTTCTTAACTGCCAACCTTGCATCTAAATAAAACATTTATTTACCGGCATAATGTGTTTTCTTTTTCGGAAAGGAATCAATATGATAATGTATTTTTGCACATATATTTCCTATAATTGTGTTATGTTTTATGTTGGTACCTGGCATATTCTTTGGAGTTTTATTTTGTTTCAGAAAATCACATAGGCGGCCGGCGTATTCTTTTCTACGTACTTCTCAAACTACGACACTGGCAAGCAGTACACTGGTCGTTTCCATGGTAACACTAGTAAACACGATTCACTGCGCATCGTCGAAGTATGAGTTATATTCCCAAACTTAAGTTTGTTGCAGTATATATACAAAATGGATAAAAGGAAGTAAGTATTTTGAGGATACTATCGCATTATTTTTTCAGAAAGTTGTAACGTTTACTTTCGTTTTGGATCATATTTTACTATAGTTATTACTGTTCTCAATATTTATTCTTTTTTCTGGAAAAAATAATACTCAAAAATGACTGTATGTTATAACATACGGTAGGATAACATGCTACTCAGTCATAACATTTTTTAACTTTTTAGTTATTGGATGAAACCATTGACTCTCAATGAGTTATTGGATGAGATTGAACATCTAGATGATCCATCTTTATTACCTGATGGTATTATTGTCTTCCCTCCATCCGATAATAATGATACCGACGAAGATTCCGGGGATGAAAACCACATTGACATAAATAACCTTCCAGGTAGTCAATTAGGAGTACAAGCTGAAGTTGTTTACGATAGTGCACCATTTTAGGATGAAGGGCAGAATGAAATTATTATTTCGGGTCCAGAAGATACTACAATTAACGATTCTGATAGTGAATATAACCTTTCGTTGTCTGTGCGTGTGGCTCGCTTTGGTGTAAGTGCTCCACAATCTAAAGCGAAGAAAAAAAGAGAGTATTCCTGGAAAAAACAAAATATTGATCCCAATTTTTTCGACTGAAAGCCAGTAAGTGACCCAAAAAATTTTCTCACGCATTTACAGTTTTTTCCCTTTTCATTGATGAATGAAGTTGTGGACCTAATTACACATTTTAGTAATCTATATGCATCTCAACACAATCGCTCTGGAGATAACAATCAAAATAAAATTAGGTGTTTCGTTGGTATATTACTTCTAAGTGGATATTTCTCATTTCCTCGAAGGTCTATGTACTGGGAAAACAACGATGACGCAGGGTGTAAGTTGGTGTATTCAGCTATATTGCAAGATAGATTTAATTTAATTATGCAAAATATACATGTTTCTGATAATACCGAATTACAAAAAGGCGATAAATTTGCTAAAATGCGTCCGCTATTAGACATAATCAATAAAAATTTTCATATGTTGTGTCCATTTGAAGAACATCACAGTATTGATAAAGCGATGGTCCCTTACTATGGGCAGCATGTAGTGTTGCCCAAAATCAGTCTTGGTCTTGCAGTCTTGGTCTTGTTCTTGCGTTTTTGCAAGACCAAGACCAAGACCAAGACCGCCTAATTTTAGCAAGACCAAGACCAAGACTGACCATGCAAGATTTAAGCAAGAACAAGACTAAGCCTGCGAGACTCTTGCGTCTTGCAGTTAGGACTGAGTGTGGTTTTAGCGAGTATAGTAGTTCGGGTATATGCTTAAAGACTCTATGAGATGCAAAAAAATATGTAATAAAATTTGAAAAACTGGACTTATGCGAATTACAAACAATACCATAAACATACATACCGAATTAAAATATTCATTAAAAAAAACACATTTGACACGTGCTCAGAGGTCATAATTACAATGTAAAAATAAAATATTTTGTACATTTTCCAGCAGACTTCTTCGCTCTGAAATTAATTGTACATATTTTGGGAATAGCCGCTCTCTAATCATAAAAATAATCTTCTTGCATTGCGACGCCGACAATAATATCGTATACCTATATCGACATATTTTTTAAAATATGTCACCGTAGCTAGTCAGGAGTAATCTAAATAAACAAATCTTATCGGCCTAAGGTTATAAATTGTTTCTGCTGAGTGTGCGATGAGATCATTCGGTTAAAGAAAATTTGCTGAAAGAGTCAAAAGTAACGGGACAAATTAATAACAGATAATGTCGCCTACCATCTAAACAAAATACTGAAGTAACGATATATAATTCTGGGTTTGTTATTAGATACTTAGGGTATTGGATAGTAACGAACATAAATTATAGTAGTATAGTAGTTACTTTTTCCACATCACTTAACTTCATTCCCAATTGAGCTTTCCTTTGAGTCTAATGTAATAATTGTTTTTCATCTAATCCTTGTTGTTCCCGGAATGACAAGTTTACAATTTGACATGAGGGACAAAGATTCAAATAGTTCTAGTCGGAGTAATGAGCGTTGGAGTTATAGATCTAAAAGCCCTAAAAGCAAATTTGATGAGTTTTTCGAAATAATTTATGCATCCCAAATTGTTTTGTGTAAATTGTGCCTACATAGGAAGGTTGAAATGAAAATGAACACCAGAAACACGTCAAGTTTAAGGAAGCATCTAATATCTTTTCACAAAAAGGAATTACAAATATTTCTTCCTGAAAAAACAAAATTCGGTGGAGATATTACAAGCTTTTTAATAACCGCTAGAAAAAGTGGAGATGTAAAAAATACCAATTACATATATTATCTACCTACTATTTTAGTTTGGTAAATTAATGTATTTACTAAGTAGGTATCTCCTTACTTTAAAACAACTTCTTTTGATTATCATTGCTTTTTTACCTATTCTTTATTTTTTCTTTATTCTTTATTTTTTATTTAACTATAAGTTAGTTTTTTATATAAAAGTAGAAATAAGATTGGTAAAAACATTTATTTTGCTTTACTAAGTGGATTATAGTTTGTTATCTGATCACCTTAAAAATCTGTGCCCTTGATACATGTATGTGGATTTTTTGCCCATCATGTCCATCAATCCCTTTCTAGGCAGATAATATTCTTTAAAGTACAGGCATGCTGATGTCATTAATTTGTTTTTTTTTGTGTTTTAACCACGTTTTAGCACATGTAAGCGTAGTAAATGCAAACGTTTATTAAGAAACAGATTGACTTCCGTGGGGCATGGTAGATAGATGAGTTAATTAGAGCATAGGCACAGATCGCTTAGATCGTGGCTTCAAACCCCACCCGATGTCAGTTGTTTAGACATTTATTAATTTGGTTGGTCTTTATTATTCTTCTTCTTCTTCTTCATGTGCCGAGCTTGATTGTAGAGCGTTGGCTATCAAATTGGCTATAGTAATTTTGTTGACGGCAGCTCGGAAAAGAGATGCAGAGGATCTGTTAAACCAATCTCTCAGATTTCTAAGCCATGACGTTCTTCTTTGACCTTTGTTATGGCTTTATTATGGCTATGTTAATTCAAGCTTAAAATGTACTTACTCTGTTACGTTATTCTAAGATCTAAAGTGACTTTTAATAAATAGCAATAGGCTAATAGGTAACTGCAAGACTTGCAAGACTCTTGCTGCAAGACCAAGACCAAGACCAAGACCGGAAGTGCAATACCAAGACCAAGACCAAGACCAGGTGCATTGCGGCAAGACCAAGACCAAGACTGTCTAAGTCTCGTCTTGTTCTTGCATTTGGGCAACACTAGCAGCATGGATCAAAACAGTTTATCCGAGGTAGACCCATTAGATTAAACTATGGATCGGAACCACAAAACAGGGATATGTCAAGTGGTTTGAATCTTATCAAGGTGCCACAACTCCACCTTCTGATACATACAAGGAATTAGGATTAATAGCCAGTGTCGTATTGACATTTACCGATAAATTGCAGTCTGATAATCCAGGTGCGCCGTTTCACTTATTTTGTGATAATTTTTTTACCTCACTTCCATTACTACGTGAGCTAACAGCAAAAAATTTAAAATGCACTCAAACAATTCGAGAAAATCTAGTTTTAGGTTGTCCTATAAAAAAATCCAAGCTTTTCAAAAAAGATCAGAGAGGTGTATTTGAATACTCACTCGTAGAAGGCAAAAATATTATAGTATGTAAATGGAACGACAATAATGTCGTTACTATTGCATCAAATGCTACTTCACCACTGCCAACCCTACAGGTGAAAAGATATTCGCAGAAAGAAAAGAAAAGTATACTCCTCCCACAGCCATTTATAATAAAAAATTTAATGAAAATATGGGAGGAGTAGACCGTGCAGACCAAAACATAAGCTTATACAGAACAGGTATCAGAAGCAAGAAATGGTAATTTAGTTTATTTTCGCATTGTCTTGATATGGCAGAGCACAATGCCTGACAATTGCATAAAAGTAATGGTGGGAAAATGGATCACCTAGGTGGTTTCAGAAGAGCTCAGAAGATGCATAGCGTCAGGATTACTGGAAATGTATAAGAAAACAACTAAACGCGGACCGTCAAAAAAAAGTTAACTTACACATTTTGAGTCAAGGTATGATAGATTAGTCTATAATATATCGTCATTTATCAAGAAAAACAAACAAGAGGTGGTGTGTGTCATACGCAGGCAGCGTTCAGATGTAACAAGTGCGATGTTGCACTTAACCCTAAACCATGTTTTTTTAGTTACCATAATAAAGAATAATTTTACTTAATTTTTATACTTAGTTTCATTTATTGTATAATGAAATCATTGATCCTTAAGTAGCTTGAATTATTACTGTTGGTTATAACATACACCTGATAACTCAAAAACGACCAACCTAAATGAAAAATTGTATTTGTAAAACTCATATATAATTGAAGTAAAAATATATATCAATAAACATGAACATGGTACCGTAATAATATTACTTATGTTTTACTGTCAAAAACAAATTGGGATGTTTTGGGTGAGATATCAACGTGAATATCCCAGTGGAATTTCCTAGTACGTACGTTTCCAAATCCATTATTTTGAAAAATTAACTAAAAACCGACATTTTGAACCTCTATAAATGAAAAACAATTTTGTGCGAGTCTAGTGACAATGAGAACTTTTAATCAACGGGACCGAAGTTATATCTTTAAAAATTTTCAGCCGCTTTAACTGAAAACACTTTGACATAAGAAAAGTGTTGGGGTCCTCTTTCACTTTTCAATGTTAAGTAAATGTTTAGTTACAAAATAAAACTATTTTTGTTTAAGAAATATTTAATACTAAATAGACAAATGAAAAAAGCAACAAACAAATAAAATTCAATAATAAAGAAGTAAACTGAGGAAATTATTCGAATGAAAAAAAAAGTGTGAGGCATATCTTATTCTAAACATAATTGAATTCGTTTTCCAAAAGATCGTTTTGTCTTTTTAAGCATTTTGCTTGTTACTGTTAGAAAAAAAGTTTATCGGTGTCAAGTCAGGAGATCTTAAAGGCCATTTATGTGGACTACCTCTTTTCGTCTTGACTATATGTTTCCTGTTAGTTAAAAATTGAGCAATTTGTTATAAATTTATGTTTTCGGTTATATTATTACATTTTCTTTGACATTTCGTGTTATATTGTATTACTTTTATATTTTAATTTAAGTCTGTATATGAGATGCAATACAATACATAAATGTATTTGGT